>NC_091121.1:194409033-195009033 GCF_040183065.1 Periplaneta americana
ATAAAGGTTGAAAAAATTAATGGTTTCGTTCCATGAAAAGGAGTATATAGAAGACCATCTCTGATTAACATTGCTTTCACTTACAATCGAAGGTAGTCTATAGTTATTCGCCTTTCTACGTAGGTAGAAAAAAGTACCTGCTATACAATTTGGAAAGAAGAATATACAACTTCTCATAACACAAAGCTTAAAGCGAAGCCAAACATCCGATGTTTTGTACTATAAAATTCTGGAATAAGTTGTCAGATTCTGAACAATTGAGATTTGAAATAAATGACTTGTTCTCACTGTTTTGTTCCAGCAGCCTCCAATATCGTCATTGTGACACGTAATGCCAAAGTTAAGGTACGATCACACGTCGCTACTTTTGCAGCGATGTAATACAAAAAAAACTGCGCAACTCTTGTACTGCGACGTGCGAACAACGGTGCAACCCGAAAAGTAGCGGCTGCCGAACCTGCTGCCCGCTACTTTTCCATGCTGCGCGCAACTTAAAAGTAGCGACGTGTGATCAGGGTTCTCAGGGTTGCAGCCGCAGCATTTTTTATATCGGTTTTGTTGAAACTTTTGCTGCGGTTGCAAGCAGTTTTACCACCCAAATGTGCCAATGTTACTTTATTGCTTGGATATATTTTAATGTTAAATGCGATGAAAATAAATTATTTGTAACAGTTATTAAATACACAACACAGTGTGAGCATAATTGCTGACGATATAATTCATTTTTTAATTTTCCGTAGCGTAGTTCCAAACAGGAGGGTTGCCAACATTGATTACGTGAATATACTGTTGGTTATCATTTAAGTATATAGGCGTTTTTAAAAGCTTTATAGTAAAAATAATGTCAATTTCTGAATACTAGATACGACAGAAAAGCAAATAATAGATAAGGAAGCTTTCGCATGAGTTTCTTAATAATGCGAACATAACCACAAAATGTATATTGAGAAGTCAACACGGAGATGGAAACCTGCAGCATGACTGCGGCTGCAAAAGTAGCGCCTTGTGTGTGAACAGACTCGCAACCTCCAGTTGCAACTTTTGCTGCACTCGGGTTGCGCAGCACGAAAAGTAGCGTGCAGCGCGCTACTTTTGGCTTACGTGTGAACACGACACGCAACTTTTGCAGCTGCAGTATAAAAATAGCGCTGCAAAAGTAGCGACATGTGACCGTACCTTTAGGACGAACTAAGGCTAGCCTGAACGAAGAATTTCACCTTATCAATCTTTATTTATAAATAAACATATCTTTCATGTGCAGACAGTGTTGCCAGGTTCAGTAACGGAATTTTCCTGTCAAACACCTAAAATTTCTCTATTTAGACAAAAATTTCCCGCCATATTATATGTTTAAAAAATGTTTTTCATTCTTTCTGAATTTAGAAAAAACATTTTTTGAAGGTAGGATAATTTTTAACTAAAGAACTTTGAAAGTACAAACATCTACTGATTTTTCTCTGCTAAGTCTTTGTGTTGTTTTAGAGTCCGAAATTTTAGGTGTTAAAATTTAAGAATGACACTGAGTGTAGGTGAATAGATGTGGTGCCCGTAAGGAGAGTTTTAAGCCTAGTTCACAAGAGTCCGATATGTAAAGACAATAATCACAAGGACTGGGCAATGGATCTTGTAAACTGTACGCTAATTTATAAGTGGTGGCTAAGAGGATTAAAGACCTTTAACGGTAAACGAAGGAAAGATACTGAGTGACAAGAATGACTTCTCAAAGAAGTGGGACATGGCTTCTATATTCATACGGTCTTACTAATAAACCGGTATAGTTTTTACACGAGACTTATGCAGAATTGGAACAGAAAACGTTACTAATAAACCATGCATAAGCGATGGATGTATAAACAGCCTGTAACTATATATGGGAATTGCTTTTCAATACTTACATACACGAAACTCCTTCTTTAAGCGTTGTATATAGAGAAGAAATGGCCGCTCCTCTAACAGCTGTTCGTATCGATTGTCATTTTATGATGATGGTTGCCTTGTAACCACAGAAGAACAAACCAAAGAGTACGGAATAATTAGAATAATATTGCAGTAGCTGTACTCTTTGACCACAATATATCGTGGTAATCGATCAGGCCTAGTTGTACTATCGATACTTAGCGCGGCACACTGGCGCTCACTATCGGATGCAATATATAACCTCGGATATTCTATTACCTTTCGTAATGAAGTAATGACGAAATTATGACGTAGCTGTGTAACAGTTATACTGTTATACACGACGTATGTAGTGATTATTAGTAAGGAATTTGCACACGACTTATAAACGAGCTACTCATTGTATAAGTATAAGACAGTTAAACGTCTGTGTAAGAGTTTTTATTAGTAAGACCGATAGACTATAGCGAGGAACAATATTAACTTCTAGCACCTAATTTCCGGGCTCTAGCTTGTTATATTTTACTAGACGTATAAGTCTGTCATACTTTTAGTGACTGTCTTGTAATGTCATGTCATAAGACATAATATTTCTAATTTGTACTGCAAAATTCAGTATCACTAGTGTCTACATAACGAACTATTGAAGTATAAGAAAATGCGCAAAGATAATTGTTTTTGTTCAATATTGCCTAAAATAGTAAATTAAATGGCAGTGTTTCAGTGTTTCAAAATCTGCGTGTATAGCGTTCATGAAGAGAAATACCTGCAAAAATTAATTTTCATATTTCTAATTAATAGCCAATTTCTAAAATCATTAAATGCTAGAGTTCGCTTAGTAATTCAATAGCAATTTCTAGTTCTTAAGCAAAAATTCCCGTTTCCCTCTAGAAATATTAATTTTCCGTTTTATTTTTGGGAAATTTCCCTCCATCTGACAACACTGCAGTCAATGTACAGTCGTAGAAAAATGTTCTGTCGCACGGATACTTTATAAGTCCCAGAAAGAAGGTAGTGCGCATGATCAAACATACAACGAAACAAAACTAATTTTATTACCACAACTATGGGCATCCGACAAGGAAAACTCAGTGCGCAGAAACCAGCGGGCGTGACTGTCTCGCGCAGATGATATATGCTCCCGTTCCCAGCATGCCTACTGCATGGGGGTAAGAGGGGTATAGCATGCGCGCCGCGAGGAGTCCGAGCTGAGTTTTCCTTGTACGATACCTGTAGTCCTTCTCTTGTGAACCAGGTCGCTCGTCACCTGGCGATGTGTACGTCTCATTTCCGTGACTAATAAAGTATCTGTGCGACAAAACTTTTTTCTAAGACTGTACACTTCATAAATCCAACGAGTTTTACTTAACCTAATAGAAGCCGCACTTAGGAAAAGTTTCGTCTAAAATTCACCTAATTTTCACTTTTCTGAATTCGAGATACTTGAAGATAAGTGTTCAGAAGTAATTTGTAATACGACTAATGCTTGCAAAGAAGAAGCAATGCAGAGAGATTTGTTGAGTTTGCGTATTCTGCCGTTTAGTATGTTGTAACGATTTATGCGCTGTTTTTCGCTACGGACCTTAGCAGCAGACTAATTTGGCCTCTTATGCAATGCTCTCTTTATGTAACCATCACTTTAACAAGAAGTGAATCACAGCAATTGGTGGCTGTCGTTTGCTTTTCTAGACATTGCCATTCCAAGTCTTCACGCAAAGCACAAAGTCGCTGGGACCCGACTGATGAATGAAATATACAAGTCATAGCGAATTAGCGAGGTGTTGTTACTAACTAAATTTCTTTGAAATGTTAGATTGTAAACTTAATAAACACTCTTTTAGTTTTAGTTTAGTTATACATTGCTAATGTACTGTATGTGCATATATTTGTGTGTTAGCATCTATTCGTATATAGACTACTATTAGTTTCTTTATTTTAAGGATTTAGAAATCTAAAATTAAGTCTTCTTTAGGCGTGTTTTTAAGACTTTATGGGCCGTATTCATAGACATTTTTAGCGCGGGTTTTCGGTGGATGATCAGCGTTTTTCGTATTCATAAACCAGTGTTAGCGATAGGATATGATTTGAATTGTGTACTAGTAACCAGTCGATAGCCGGGGCTAGCTTAGTACGCTCGTAGCGCCTGCTACGTAATGTCTATGAATAGCACCCTATAGATTTTAATATTGTATTTAAGATGTTGTGATTTTTACAAAAAAAGTAAAGCCTGCAGCATACATTGACTTCAAAACAGTCACTTGATCAGTATAGATATTCAAACCCATCACGTCAGATTTCACTGTAGTCACTTTTCACTGTAGTACTACGTTCATATTTGTCGTTTAAGACTTTCAAATGACATTCTGAATTAAGTATAATATTCAAACCAATTCATTAAAAATTTTTCATCGTCGGGACACAACGAAATACAGATATTTTCTGAGGTAAATGATATTGCTTACTAAATGTTTGGTGCCCACTATTTCTCTGTTCAATGAAAATCCAGATGAATTAAATACAGTATACTTTCCACTATCCGTGCACGATTTACCCGGTTTGTGGATTACCCATGCATGGCTTACGCTCGAAATTAATGTATTACTTATATGAAAAAAATTATATTGGGCTTCAAATTAAAACGGTAGTTCGTGAACTAAACTTTGCTACTTCGACATTAACTCTTTCCTTTTGAGGAGGGTGGGAAAAGAAGTTTGTTTTCTACAATCTTAAATTATAAGTGAATTTTAATGTTACGTGTAAAATGAAGTACAGTATTGTGTGTATTGCAGTAAATATAAAGTTAAATATAGATTTAAAAGTATTTCATCGTTGTTCCTGCAATAACTTCCATGTGCAAAATATAAAATTGTTCAGTAGGAAGAAAAGCACATTTATTCATTCTATGACAGTAGTGCATAGGAGACTGTGAATTCTTAAATTTTCGAAAGAAAGAAATGTAATTACATATAGCAGATTTTATTATTTGCTGTATCACTATTTAAGTTAGACAATAGAGCAAAAATCTGAAAATCGATAAATATATCACATAGGAGTTATTGCAGGAACAACGACGATTTGTTCGCCAAATAGAACTGTATAATAATGAACTTTCGTATCCATTTTTCACATTATCGGGATATCTCTTCCCGGTCATTATCCCGGATAATCGAGAGTATACTGCAATTGAAACTAATTTCTCAGGTTCACACTCGGGGATAATGGCTTTCTAAGTCGTAAGAAATTATTTCTCTCTCTCTCCCTCCCTCATTCCCTCTCTCCCTCCATCTCTCCATCCCTCCCTCCCTCCCTCCCTCCTTCACTTCCATAACTGTGGAAATGAGTAATAAATTCTACGAACATGTTTAAACATTTTCTGAAGAACTTATTCCTCAGATTCTCAGGATGCATATACGTAATGCCATTTTCTGTGTACTGTACATGATATAAAGTAATTAATATTCATATACTTATCCCTTCAATCCCTTTGGAAATATCAGTCAATATCTTTATAATTTTTAATGACACTTCTTTCCTGAAACTCGTTGTTGCTATTTCTTAGTCGATGTCATATTTATAAAGATCAGAATTTCTGTTCACAACTGTTATAATCTAATATTTTTTATTCACCATCTTGATCCACAGAGAACTTCTCGAATGTATGTAATTCCAGTGATATGACAGTTATCAGATATTGAGAATGAGTAATGTTAACATTTGGTTGTTGGTTTGCAGACAATCTGACAAAACATTGAAAAACGAATTATAAATAAGCTACTTTTTAGTACTTAATTGGCTCCAAGGAAATCCTGTTTTACGATAAAGATTATTAATGTACAGGTATCACCTGTCTCCAGTAAAACCTTATATTAGTACTTGCTTGTACTTTTAAGCATGCACTTGGATGTTTTGCCTGTATTTTGACTTTAAATATGAGATGTTTTAAAATTTTCTGCATGCACAGAATTCTAGAATACACAAAATATTATCAGATTTTACATAAATCTGAATTTTGTCCAGAACTAAATAATAGTACATTATAATGATAGTAATTAAGAAGCGAGTATGGATGTTTATGAAACGAGCGCAAGCGAGTTTCATAATTTTCATACGAGCTTCTTAATTACCATTATAGGCCAGTTTCATACGACTTTTTATGCTCGACCATATATCTAACTTGAAATTATTCAGATGTATACATTTTATTTGTATCTGACAAGATCGGAAGTGACTTTGTTCTAGGTCGTGAATTGTGAGATGTGCGCAGACGCGAAAGTATTGATTTTTTGCAAGGAACAATAATGTCATTGACTTTGATGTAATCCCGTTAAACTTGGTATAACCTTGATTATTGAATTCGACATTGAAAAACGAGATGACAAATTGAATGTATTTGAATATTATTTACAATTAACGCTAATTATTATAGTAACAGAACATAACCTTCTGCGACAGTATTGGATTTCCAGCCTCCGTGACTTTTCGCTAATTCTTTTTCGATTGCATATCCGAGAATAATCGATACTTGCGGTTTTATAACGGTACAAAGCTGACTTGTCATTGGCTGAAGACCTGTAAGCTGAATTGTCATTGGCTGAAAACACCTGTACTTTAATGAGTAGGTGTACTTTAATGACATGCATTAAAGGACTGCTACCAGGTGTATAATTACTACATTTCGGCATGGCCGAGCATAAAATGAGTTTTGATTATTTTGCTTCTCAAACGCTAAAACTTGTTTTATTATATTCCCACGATCATATTGTTTTCTCTACCTTACCGACACTGATCACACTGCATCTTGTTTTTTTAACTTTTCCTCGATTTCTTATGTCACAATTTCCAAAACTTAGAACGTAATATCTGTGGTGTCGGTCAGAACATGATAACTCCAAAAATGGTATTTTTTAGCTGAAAGCGCAGGCCTGTATAAAAACACTTTCTCTTTCAAATCAAGATTTCAGGTGTAACTCCCTGTAAAGTTGATTTGAATAATTTCGAGGGAAAATTGTTCCGGGGCCAGGCATCGAACCCGGGACCTTTGGTTTGGTCCTAGATCATATATGTAACAGATATGTCGGGGTTATAGGCTTTGAGGTTAACAACTTTTGTCAGGTTTACTACGCTGCCATCTAGTTGTTACATAAGGAGTCACGTCATAATACCCATTTGAATTGCATTAGCTGCCATCTCGTGTTCGTTTACGGCGGACGGGTGGCGATCCTGGCGGTTGTTCTCTTCAAAGTGCTGCCGATTTTAACGTAGCGAGGAGTTATCTGTTACATAAGAGGAGCATCGTTTCAAAACGTATTATGTGCAACTTACAATTTTTTTTACACGAACGACGAAAAACTGGATTACTCGTAAATCGGAGAAGTTTTCAAAACACTGCACAAAACCATTTTTAAGTACTGGTTTCACAGTTTACAAATATGACGACTTGGAACCATCAGAATTCACAGCATGAAAGATAAATAAATAGAAAGTAACAAATTTAATTTCGTCCACTGGGGGACTTAATACGTTTTGAAACGATGCTCCTCAATATATGATCTAGGGTTTGGTTTAAGTCACACGGAGTTAGTGTGCACTCGAAGTTGGTTGCTTGACGGTTGTCAGCCCACTTTGAGGTCTGTGGATATAGAGGGAAAAATTGGATCGGTGTCGGGTAGAGTTCCCGGGTAGCTCAGTTGGTAGAGCGTTGGTACATTAAACCAAAGGTCCCGGGTTCGATGCCTGGCCCCGGAACAATTTTTTCCCTCGAAATTATTCACTTTATCTTTCGTTTGGCATAGCCGTGATATCTAATCTTATGTTATTTTCATTCACATTTGTATGTAAACTAGAATTATGAATTATATAGGAAAAGTTAAAACAAAAATTCTTGTATCTCAAAACAGGTTTTTAAAGTTATGTTTTGAATAAACACCGCAGAAAAGCATGTATTCGCAAATTTACTAAAATATTACATTACGTAACCTTTAGAAATAATGTCAGAACAGCTAAGATATTGTTAATTTATTTTTTTTACACATCATCGACTCCCCAAATAGAACTATTGCTCGTTTTCAATCCCAATAAACATTAGAATTCAGATTGTAAAATAATGACAAAGCTAAATCAGTTATCTCTATTTGAAAGTTTGTTTCACCATTTGAGTTCGTTACATTTCCTGCCTACTGCTTTATGTAAGACTTAAAAATATTTTGAATATTTATTCTGAATTGAGTAATCGATTACTGTAGGCGACCTATTTGAATGGCACCATAAGCGGACAGCATTGAAAATTTTCTCTGTGTACTACGTCCCTGTTCCTATTAAGTAGCCATATAATAAAGACATTTTGACAAGCCAGTTCTTAAAACTGGTTGTGCACATGACCGGGTGCCTTATATCACCGATATTCATGGATATAAATATTGAAAAGATTACGATGTCGTTTTATTACTGTTGACCAAACGCCGTAACTTAACATGTGTTACATCAGACTTGTATTGTTCCAGGCAAGTCGGCATGTGGGCGACCTGTTCGAAGACCTGCGAGATGGACACAATCTCATCTCCCTGTTGGAGGTTCTGTCGGGCGAACATCTGGTGAGTTTGATTTTATTTTAAACAACGTTTTAGACATTTTATTTTACATAGTGACCTTGAAATATTTGGGAGTCGAAATACCAGATTGGGGATCACTATAAAATGAAGCGAGTCATTAGAACAACCAGGATATCGGTGTGTTTGATGTGATATAGTGAAAGAAATAATAATATGAGAACGGATTTAAAAGTGAGACTATTTCACTTGTGCTGGAGAAGCAAATGCAGATAAACAAAATACAGGTTTTTGAGGTCTCTAAAATTAATGATCAGTGAGTGGATTTTCTTTTCCTGTACTTTTTCAAATTAAATTAGAGAAAATAACGCATTTCGACGTGTATATTGAGTGGAAGAGAAGCCCTCACTGCCTTAACTTTGCCAGAAAAAATGAAACATTATTATTATTATTATTATTATTATTAATATTATTGCTACTAATATTATTCGTGGTTGTAGTAGTATACTTGCCTTGAGTAGGCGTAACGTCGTGTTTGGAACACTGATTCTCTTCAACGGGAAGAAATTAGAAAGCTGCATCGGTATATAGATTAGTGTAACAACTGTGATAACAAACGAACATGACCCTGAAATCAGTCGTGCGTTGTAACGAGAGAATTACTAACGGATTTCACGAGTTCAATTTCATCAGAACATTGAACCAAACACATCGCTCCAAGTTCGGATCTAGCTGCCGGTGTATGCACGAGGGCAGTTCTTTAATTTGTGACAGCAGATATTTCAGCCGGATACTATGTTCGACCATTTACTATCTTTTCTTCATTTACTTTATGTTTTAGTATGTTCTTCAACCTCAGTTTTTTGGAAGTCCTAAGTTCTTCTTCCCCATGTCCACACCTGTGGAGTAACGGTTAGTGCGTCTGGCCACAAAACCAGGTGGCCCAGGTTCGATTCCCGGTCGGGGAAGTTTACCTGGTTGAGGTTTTTTCGGGGGTTTTCCCTCAACCCAATATGAGCAAATGCTGGGTAACTTTCGGTGCTGGACCCTGGACTCATTTCACCAGCATTATCATCTTAATCTCATTCAGACGCTAAATAACCTAAGATGTTGATAAAGCGTCGTAAAATAACCTACTAAAATAAAATAAAAAATTCTTCCCCATGTCCATTGTCTTGCTTACTTTCCTCTTTGGTATTTGACATGATTCTTAAGTGCGTTCATATTTAAGTTCCTACTTTTGGTGTCTTGGTTAAATACCGTTCTTATAGAATTCTAGGTCTCATTTTGTTTCTTCATAAATGTGTTTTGAAAATTCTATTCAGAAAGAGATAATGCTGCATGTCCCTTCCTCAGCTGTGAAGCTCATTGTAGTTTTAACGTTATCGTCCACCATGCCAGTTCGTGGAAAGAGAAGGATAGACAGATCTAAGAAACTACAGTTAAGTTTCCTCAGCAAACTGACGAAGCTGATTTTATCTAAAGATTTCTTACAGAAATAGTTCACTCTATATCAGGAATAATAAATTGGATTTCACCTTGACGGTTCGACTGCACTTCAGGCCCTCCGAATAAAGATGATCTTACTTGGAGATTTAGTAGGGGGGACTTCAGCATAGTGTACTTTTTTTTTCTGGTACCTGAAGGATTCAAACTGAAGTAGTTTGAAAGCCGCTAAGTAGTTCTGGTCATAATTTCGGTTTAATTTATTGCAAAGTGTGAGTTCTGTGGACAAAACAATTCTTTCAGTACCAAAAGTAAACATTTCGTTCATTGATATATGAAGAGTTCGCGGGAAAAACGATGAATGTCACAGTTTTGTTAAGGTTGATGTCATTATCTAATTCAATGGATCACTGCGAAATTTAATGTTGTTCTTATGAAAAATGGTAAAAAGGAGAATTATCACCACGAATACAGTAATCCTTTCCTTTATTTTCTGTAGAAACAACACTACATCTTGCAGTTATAGACTCAATTAGATCATTATCTAATCCTTAACAGAAATGTGACATTCATCGTTTTTCCCGCGAACTCTTCATATATTTCCTATCACAAAACCAAATTGTATTTGTTACTATCAATCAAGTACAATGTGTTCTCCATCATCTGGTGAGTAAAAGCATATTTAATTTCCATGATTTATTCGAATCTCTAATTTTGGGAGCCATATTTGTTTAAACATGCACCCTCTTGTATCTTTGAACATAAAATATTTTGTACTAAGGAACATGTTCCAAGGTATATGATACTTTCGGTTTTTGTTTTTCTGTTATTTTAAGATCATGTCACTAAATAAGTCTGGAGTTAAGAGGCCCCCAATTGATCCGGATGCCTTGAAGAAAGCTGTTGAAGCAGTTATTGCTCCTCCAGGAAATAAAATCTCAATCAGAGAAGCCTGCTCTAGTTTATGATGACAAATACATTTTAAATATGATTGTCAGCTTTTACAGCTTTATTCACACCTATATTCCATGTGTTCCAACTTATAAGAGGGTATGTTCCAAGGTTCATGAACCTGTTGTACCTTCGAACACATTAGCCTAGATATCCCTTCATTTTATTTTTTCCATCCTTACTAGATCTGTAAAACAAGAAAATACATACAAGAAGGTGTAAAGGAATCTTCAATAATTATTTCAAGCAATTTTTTTTCATTTAAAAAGTTTATAATTTCCCAAAATTAAAAAAGAAAAAAAAGTAAAATATGAAAAGTGAATAATTTCAAGGGAAAAATTGTAGATTTGCATAATATATACGTCACTGTGTACGTTAACAGAAAACTACAATTCCAAGTCACACAGAGTTTGTGTGCACTCGATGTGGGTCTCTGGCGTTGCGTCAGCCCACGCGAGTTGTGTGGATATAAAGGGAAAGGTTGAGACGGTGTCGGGTGGAGTTCCCGGGTAGCTCAGTTGGGAGAGCGCTGGTACGTTCAACCAGAGGTCCCGGGATCGATACCCGGCCCCGGGACAATTTTTCCCTTGAAATTATTCAAATCTGCTTTACAGGAAGCTTCACCTGAAAGACTAGATTTGCATAATATGAAAAGTGTTTCAAGGTACAACAGTTTCCCCTGCTATTCGAGTCTCGACCACAGCATATTTGTACTGAATCTCGGGCGGGCTTTGGCAAGCACTGTACACAACGAATTCTTATACGGTTAATAGATTTGGAAACAGCAGACGAAATGGTATGCGCTGTCTCGTCCATCTTTCAGGGTGTACCGTATATTCAAAACCCGATTAGAAAATAATTTTACTCGTCTCTGGTCTAATTCGAGAAGGAGTTCCGCTGGGACCCTATTATTTAATATACACATTTCATCCCGAAATATCCCCGACAGACAGAATTGCTTGTAAGTGTACTTGTATGGAGGTGGTTGCTGTCTTGGTGGTGGACAAGATTCCTAGACTAGTTCCTCGCAAATTGGAGATGATCTTGGACTACCTCCAACCATGATCTCGTGACTAGAGGATCAAGGTCACTGTTGAAATTTCTGGCCTAGATTTTGTCATAAAGATCTAGACTCTGCATAGATGGACTCACGTTGCATGATTAAATAGATAAAGCCAAATCTAGTACGGCTCAAATCGGCCCAAATGGTGAAAATGGAAAGTTAAGGCTCCCACCTTTACAGAAATCGACATTAATGACAGTAGGGATATCGGTCCTACCGTCCACACCTGTGGAGTAACGGTCAGCGCGTCTGGCCGCGAAACCAGGTGGCCCGGGTTCGAAGTTACCTGGTTGAGGTTTTTTTCCGGGGTTTTCCCTCAACCCAATACGAGCAAATGCTGGGTAAGTTTCGGTGCTGGACCCCGGACTCATTTCACCGGCATTATCACCTTCATTTCATTCAAACGCTAAAATAACCTAGATGTTGATACAGCGTCGTAAAATAACCCAATAAAATAAAAAAAAGATCCTACCTGTCATAAAGATCTAGACAGGGGCGTATTTTGTGGGCTACCGGGGCTACCGGCGGTAGCCAAGGAAATTACAAAAGAAAAAGTTTATAATATAACATAATGTAATAATTTTGTATTATTAGTTTTACCATAGTAATTAAAATTAAAGTAATTGTTAGATATATTTTGTGTAGTAATAGGGTCAGCGGTAGCCCAAACCCTTTAACCAGTATACGCCACTGGATCTAGACTCTGCATAGATGGACTCACGTTGCATGATTAAATAGATAAAGCCAAATCTAGTACGGCTCAAATCGGCCCAAATGGTAAAATGGAAAGTTAAGGCTCCCACCTTTACAGAAATCGACATTAATGACAGTAGGGATATCGGTCCTACCGTCCACACCGGTGGAGTAACGGTCAGCGCGTCTGGCCGCGAAACCAGGTGGCCCTGGTTCGAAGTTACCTGGTTGAGGTTTTTTTCCGGGGTTTTCCCTCAACCCAATACGAGCAAATGCTGGGTAACTTTCGGTGCTGGACCCCGGACTCATTTCACCGGCATTATCACCTTCATTTCATTCAAACGCTAAAATAACCTAGATGTTGATACAGCGTCGTAAAATAACCCAATAAAATAAAAAAAAGAAATCGATCCTACCTGTCATAAAGATCTAGACAGGGGCGTATTTTGTGGGCTACCGGCGGTAGCCAAGGAAATTACAAAAGAAAAAGTTTATAATATAACATAATGTAATAATTTTGTATTATTAGTTTTACCATAGTAATTAAAATTAAAGTAATTGTTAGATATATTTTGTGTAGTAATAGGGTCAGCGGTAGCCCAAACCCTTTAACCAGTATACGCCACTGGATCTAGACTCTGCATAGATGGACTCACGTTGCATGATTAAATAGATAAAGCCAAATCTAGTACGGCTCAAATCGGCCCAAATGGTAAAATGGAAAGTTAAGGCTCCCACCTTTACAGAAATCGACATTAATGACAGTAGGGATATCGGTCCTACCGTCCACACCTGTGGAGTAACGGTCAGCGCGTCTGGCCGCGAAACCAGGTGGCCCGGGTTCGAAGTTACCTGGTTGAGGTTTTTTTCCGGGGTTTTCCCTCAAATGCTGGGTAACTTTCGGTGCTGGACCCCGGACTCATTTCACCGGCATTATCACCTTCATTTCATTCAAACGCTAAAATAACCTAGATGTTGATACAGCGTCGTAAAATAACCCAATAAAATAAAAAAAAGAAATCGATCCTACCTGTCATAAAGATCTAGACAGGGGCGTATTTTGTGGGCTACCGGCGGTAGCCAAGGAAATTACAAAAGAAAAAGTTTATAATATAACATAATGTAATAATTTTGTATTATTAGTTTTACCATAGTAATTAAAATTAAAGTAATTGTTAGATATATTTTGTGTAGTAATAGGGTCAGCGGTAGCCCAAACCCTTTAACCAGTATACGCCACTGGATCTAGACTCTGCATAGATGGACTCACGTTGCATGATTAAATAGATAAAGCCAAATCTAGTACGGCTCAAATCGGCCCAAATGGTAAAATGGAAAGTTAAGGCTCCCACCTTTACAGAAATCGACATTAATGACAGTAGGGATATCGGTCCTACCGTCCACACCTGTGGAGTAACGGTCAGCGCGTCTGGCTGCGAAACCAGGTGGCCCGGGTTCGAAGTTACCTGGTTGAGGTTTTTTTCCGGGGTTTTCCCTCAACCCAATACGAGCAAATGCTGGGTAACTTTCGGTGCTGGACCCCGGACTCATTTCACCGGCATTATCACCTTCATTTCATTCAAACGCTAAAATAACCTAGATGTTGATACAGCGTCGTAAAATAACCCAATAAAATAAAAAAAAAGAAATCGATCCTACCTGTCATAAAGATCTAGACAGGGGCGTATTTTGTGGGCTACCGGCGGTAGCCAAGGAAATTACAAAAGAAAAAGTTTATAATATAACATAATGTAATAATTTTGTATTATTAGTTTTACCATAGTAATTAAAATTAAAGTAATTGTTAGATATATTTTGTGTAGTAATAGGGTCAGCGGTAGCCCAAACCCTTTAACCAGTATACGCCACTGGATCTAGACTCTGCATAGATGGACTCACGTTGCATGATTAAATAGATAAAGCCAAATCTAGTACGGCTCAAATCGGCCCAAATGGTAAAATGGAAAGTTAAGGCTCCCACCTTTACAGAAATCGACATTAATGACAGTAGGGATATCGGTCCTACCGTCCACACCTGTGGAGTAACGGTCAGCGCGTCTGGCCGCGAAACCAGGTGGCCCGGGTTCGAAGTTACCTGGTTGAGGTTTTTTTCCGGGGTTTTCCCTCAACCCAATACGAGCAAATGCTGGGTAACTTTCGGTGCTGGACCCCGGACTCATTTCACCGGCATTATCACCTTCATTTCATTCAAACGCTAAAATAACCTAGATGTTGATACAGCGTCGTAAAATAACCCAATAAAATAAAAAAAAGAAATCGATCCTACCTGTCATAAAGATCTAGACAGGGGCGTATTTTGTGGGCTACTGGGGCTACCGGCGGTAGCCAAGGAAATTACAAAAGAAAAAGTTTATAATATAACATAATGTAATAATTTTGTATTATTAGTTTTACCATAGTAATTAAAATTAAAGTAATTTTTAGATATATTTTGTGTAGTAATAGGGTCAGCGGTAGCCCAAACCCTTTAACCAGTATACGCCACTGTATCTAGACTCTGCATAGATGGACTCACGTTGCATGATTAAATAGATAAAGCCAAATCTAGTACGGCTCAAATCGGCCCAAATGGTAAAATGGAAAGTTAAGGCTCCCACCTTTACAGAAATCGACATTAATGACAGTAGGGATATCGGTCCTACCGTCCACACCTGTGGAGTAACGGTCAGCGCGTCTGGCCGCGAAACCAGGTGGCCCGGGTTCGAAGTTACCTGGTTGAGGTTTTTTTCCGGGGTTTTCCCTCAACCCAATACGAGCAAATGCTGGGTAACTTTCGGTGCTGTACCCCGGACTCATTTCACCGGCATTATCACCTTCATTTCATTCAAACGCTAAAATAACCTAGATGTTGATACAGCGTCGTAAAATAACCCAATAAAATAAAAAAAGAAATCGATCCTACCTGCCCGCCGCCTTTACCTGAGAAAATACACCTGGTACTCATTTCTGTTAGAAGCTTAATAAACCTTAGGGCCGGAGACACTGCGATACGTTGCAAGATTTATTTTAACGATTTTCGCAATTATTCTGTAGTAATGTCACAAGAGGTCTGAGATTTTCTCTCATTTACAGTTCTATACAATTTCCTATACGCTATTTCTACATTTATAGTAATGGCTCCTGAATAAAATTCATTGTCGCCCTCGGTAGCTTAGTTGGTGTAGCGCTGGCCTTCTATGCTCGAGATTGCGGGTTGGATTCCGGCCGAGGTTGATGACATTTAAGTGTGTTGAAATGCGACAGGCTCATGTCAATAGATTTACTGGCGTGTAAAAGAACTTTTGCGGGACTAAAATTCCGGGACACCGTCGACGCTGATATGACCTCTGCAGTTGCGAGCGTTGTCAAATAAACCATAATTTAAATTTAAATAAAATTAATTCTTGTTCTTTCATTTTCTCGGCAAGATGATAGAATGTGCAACGCGTCTTATTTTTCATTACACAGGGCATATCTTTTCCTACGTCTTCTTTTCTATTTTTTTACCTCCAAATTCCCGATCTCCATAATGCTAGTCCCATTCTTTTTTCCCTGTTGTTAACTTTTGCATATTTCTTGACGAAATGATATAGATTCCTAATATGGGAAAAACTGGAGAACGGGGTTGCCTGCTCGAGACCTGGGAACGCAGCGAACTTTAGTGTAGTCAGCCAGTGTGGGTTTGTGAATGTGCCTAGCAGAGTGCTGGTTGAATTCGGTCGAATTTCGCACGCTCGAGTGAGATAAGATCGGTCGTGATACGCTCGTAATAAATAGAAGCACAGTGCAAGGTCATCTCACCGACATGTCTTATCTTGTATGGAAGGCGACAGATAAGATACACATATCTTTTGCTCACACGGTAAAAATAAGGCTTTATTTTCTGCGTTTCTGACAAACGTTTAATGGAACAGTCAGTGGAACGTACTATAACAGGAACATGAAGTTATAAATAAAATAGTATGAAAACTTCGATATACAGTTATTATTGCTAATTAATAATTATTCAATATTTGATTTACCACATATATAATATGATAGGTTCATACATAGTGTTCCACCTATATACTGCGACAATGTAGAAACGTTTTACAAAATATTATTATATAGCAGTAAATTAATAACAATATTAGGCTAGTACAGAGATAATGCCACAGAAAATATAATAAAACGAATAATCATGTTGCACAACTGTTACAGACGCAAAGACTGATACACAAATTATTAGAGATTATTATTATTATTATTATTATTATTATTATTATTATTATTATTATTATTACTACTACTACTACTACTAGAAAACTTGATACATTCCTTGCTTTATCGTGATTGTGTTCTCCGTTTATAATAATTACATTTACATCCAATAACATCTATCAGATGTGGCAAAAACAAAATCACTCCTGTGTGGGGGGGTGGGAACATTTACCTACAACATCTATATTGCATTTTAAAACAAGTTTTGTAGTTGTACTATGGAGAGGTTAGTTAAACACTGCAAATTCTTGAAATGATAAACAACTATGATGTTACTACACAGTTCATCACTGTAACAAGAACGAATGTCTAACGCTCGACTTATACCGTTCGAGGATTTATCGCTCGCGACAATTTTACCCATCATGCATGTGCGCTACCTATCGGATTATACTATGAACTACTTGGCGCTCGAGCGAAAACGTCCGATGCAGACCTCTGGTGCCTAGCATGTTGATTAGCGCAATAAATCATAACAGATCGCAATGCTGGGCCAAAGTGGCCCCCTCCCGTAAATTCCAATTCCAACAAAATTTTCGTATTTCATCCGTCATTATGGAATTTTGTTTCCCACCACACCACGCTCCGCGGGCTGGTCTAGGGACGAAAGGGGAGAACCACGCTTGCGCAGTACTGTTGAGAGATGAGTACCACGGTACAAAACTCTCATGTTTTAAGAAAATATTTCTGCTGCACCTCTATATAGTTTTCACATCCATGTCTAAACGGATCATTCTGGATTAGGCCTATATGAAAGTATTAAAGTTAAAACTATATGTAGCAAGGCTGTGTAGTTGAAAATTCATGTCTCAAGTCCTTGGTTTGTAGTAACTTCAGATGTATGTGGGGTTTTGTGGTAATGAGTCTGGAATTCCTTGAGAAGTTGTAAGCGATATTTTGTGGAGAAACAGAACCTTGTGGTCGACCATAGAGTCATAAATATCGAATACAACAAAGCTTTTCGAGATAGGTCAGGGACACCACAGAAGACAGCACAAATCATTAGCTGTCTGACCCGTAGTACTGGACACACAATTCAACTTCTTGTGGGCGCGCCGCGCCGGCCCCTGCATTTGACAGTCGCTTGAGTGGACTGGGTGGTAGCAGTTCGTAGATCAAATTGCAACAAAGCGTTTATTTTTGTTCTTGTTTTTCTTCAATAAGTATATTTTACAAAAACTATTAGCACAGTATAGTATATACAGTCACGAAGCTCAATACGTAGTAAATAGGCATTACATAGATATTTGCTAACCACTAGGATCGCTACTATCGCCTCATTACAGACAATGCGAAATAGTACCGGCACAGTCTATTGTTCCTAGTATCCTCATAAACTCAAGCTTCGTGACTGTATATACTAAACTGTGGTATTAGCTTGTCATAATTAGTAACTCACATTTAGTCAAATGCTTTATACCGCCTTTTTCTCTTCATGGTGAAGTTGCGTTTGTCCATATACAACTCTCTCATATCATTCAATTATGATCTTTATGTTTTATCTTTGTAAGAACCAGTTCAAGATTCTTGTAAGTTTCTTTAAGGTGTATCGAATGACCAACAGGTAACGAAGCATACTTGTTGCTATTGTGCAAAATCACTCATGACTGTCTTCAAACTTCTAGTGGAGGAATCGATATCCACTTCGTACTGAGCATTAAACTTTTGTGTCAAACCAGGTCTATCACTGCACTATACTAATGCACCCTTTTATTAAAAGTAGATCGTAAATTCCTCTTCTATACTCCTGTACCAATGAAGAAATGTTCTTGGTGCCAACAAATTTATTTATTTACAGTAGAACTTGGTTATAACGATATCCAAGGGACCTTAAAAATTATGTTGTTATAAACGAGTGTCGTAGTAACCGAGAATCACATTATCAATCTAGTGAGGTAGAAAA
Source organism: Periplaneta americana (assembly GCF_040183065.1). Classification (NCBI taxonomy): domain Eukaryota; kingdom Metazoa; phylum Arthropoda; class Insecta; order Blattodea; family Blattidae; genus Periplaneta; species Periplaneta americana. The sequence continues at coordinate 194,427,791 of NC_091121.1, forward strand.
TGAAAAATAACAAACTTAATTAGACTTATTTTAGATTTATGTATTGACTTTTAAGCCTACAATGAACATAATAAAATACACGTAGGTCTACAATTATAAATACAGTATTCTGTATTAAAACAGTTTGTTCAGTACTCACCAAACTATTTTACTTAGAAGTGAAGTAATCAGTAATTTTACTCTGTTGTCTTCTACTTGCCCAATACACACTTTCTAGGGCTAAATTACGTTCTATGTTCATAATTTCAGTTGCAATTTCACTGCTCCCTTCCCTAGCTTCATAGAACATGTTCATAATTCTAACGACTTCTAAAGCGTCACTCACTTCTTTTAGTGGCCATATTGCATTAAAATGCCTGCACTTAGTGAAAACTTCCTGTCGAAACTGATCTAATACCGCATGAATTCGGGCAGGTTACAATGGGGTGGGGAATCCGCCTGCATTCCAGAGGTCTATGACAGAAGGAGACTGTAAAGAATTTGTCAGGGTCAGATTTCAACAAAATATTTCTTAAAATACTTTGGTTCTTAGAAAATCTTATTCCAAACTGAGGTTGAAAATGACGTTATATGCGAGGTAGACGCATATGCGTTTGTCGTATTAAGCAAGGTAGGAAAGCATATGTCTTATGGGGAATTAGTTGGGACCACAGAATATTTGACGTTATAGGCGAGGTGTCGCACAAAACGAGGTCGCTATAACCAAGTTCTATTGTATTTTAATCTGGAGCATGAGAGCTCAGCTTTTCCTTGGGTAATCCTAAATTTCTTATTAAATCATAGAGTTCAAACGGGTTAACTATTCAGGACTTTCACTCTCTACATCACACAGCCTTCTTGGTTATATTATAGATTTATTAATTTATCCTACAGAATAATATATGTAATATTGACAATTAATATTTAAGGAGAAAAATTCGCTCCGGCACCGGGGATCGAACCCGGGTCCTTGGTTCTACGTACCAGTGGTCAGAGCGCTTGGTACGTAGAACCAAGGACCCAGGTTCGATCCCCGGCGCCGGAGCGAATTTTTGTCCTTAAATATTAATTGTCTTCTTGATTATGTTTCTGATCTTCATCAACAGGTTAGTACAACATTTTAGATTAGAGCACTGGGTTATGGATGCAGAAGAATCACTAGTATATTAATAATATAAAACATAAAATCTGTAGTGCTCGGGAAAAGCGGCACAAGTCAAAAATGTTAATTTTACAGGAGAAGGAAAAAAACTGTCTTAACACTGGTTTATGTCGATTTGATTTTCTTCTGTATGAATAATTATTGTAATGGGAGAAATACTTACGTCTCTTATCCCAAGCGAGCAGATGTTTCGTAAGTTGTCAATAAATTGTTAAAAAATGTTTGTGGAAACTGACTTATGCCATTTTTCCCAAGCACTGCAGAAATATAGTTTTATGTAAAAATGGTGCGTGATATGTGATTTTTGTCATTTCTGGCTTCAGCAAACAAAAATAAATAAAGGAGACCTAATTTTTAAATTTTTTTTTTTTTTAATCTCAGATCTGTGTTATCTATGCATTTTAAGACACGTTTCGTTTGTCTGTTCTTCTCCGCGAAGCTGTCCTGGATTTTGCATCTTGTGCCCTCGCTACAGCTCGCATTTTATCCTTATTTGTTGCCTTAGGATGAAACCATTAAGACAAACACACAGCGTCCTTGTTGGGGTTTTACATAACACTGTACTTCCTGACTAACATACAAAGTGATTAATTTCGTTCGTGAGGAGTTGCGAGCAGGGAAAACTCAGACTGCTTTGCAAACTTCTCGGTAAATCACGCATACGTGCGGGGAATGAGGGGAGATAAATGGCGAGGATTGTATTATCAGAGCTCTGTACCCCCTGGCTATGGAAAGGCCAGTTTAATAAATCAAATAACTTTTTATTTTTGTTATGAGATTCGGAGCATGATGAAGACCTTGCTTATTCCACCGGTGGAACAAATGTCATGGGTACTCATAATTCATCGATAATAATGTGTAAACAGCGTGGTCCTCAGATATTCGCTACAAGAGCATTTTTTCTTCTGAAAGGAATAGAGCGACGAAGTTCATTTTGCTAGTTGTTTATACAGGGTGAAAGGTAACAACTGCACCAAAATGATTCTGATAATAAGGTACACGTACCAAACAACGCCACCTTAACACTTATGTCACTGTTGTTCTGGAAATAAGTTATGTACAAACACAACAATTATAACAAAGAAACTTTAATTTTATCTTTAGAAAATAGCACAACGAAAATGGTGATATTATATACTAGAGAAGAATTGCAACTCAAATAGGAAAACTTTGTACATTGGCGTTATTAGGAACAGCTTGTCCACCTATAAACGCCACCTATTTTCTAGTAACCTATACAATTATTTATTATTAATGAGTTACCTTTCATAAGGAACACAAATTGAACTAAGCAACTAAATTTGAGTTTCTGTTAATAAAAGATACAAAATCACTCAATACTTATGTAATATTCTTGATCTGAAGCTAAAATACCAGATGGATTATGAAAATATATTTTCCGGTAACTTCTTACTTTCAAAAAAGAGACTAAACACAGTAGAAGGTAATAAAAACAAAAGCATTAACCTTAGTTAAATATGAATGTTTTCCCAAAAGTAAAACAAAAATGAAGAGTTTGATAAGCTATTGAAACAATATCATCACTGTAGGTATACATTCTGGACATTTGCAAGTTGAAAGGTTTGTGTTTTTCCTAATGTTTTCACACTTATCATGTAAATACCTCACGCAATATGAATATAACAGCAATGAAAATGCTATTAAAAACTGAGGACTATCGTTAAACAAATGAGTATCGTACTAACATAACCTAAAATTTTATCTGTAGACCTTTAACGCCACGTGGCGTTAAAGCGCTACTGAGTAGCCTACTTTGTAAGATTACCCGTCTGTTTCTCTAACATTTTCAAATGTTATAGGTATTAAATATTTTCTTTCCATGAAAGAATGTTTAAGGATCACGAAAATATATAGTTGAATATGGTTATTATTTCCTCAACAGACAAAATAAAATACTTCCTCTTACCTTGATATAAGAACAACCTTTCATTATCATCACACAACAATAAAATGGTGGAATATCGTAAATGTCAGCGGACAGCTAGTAACTCATTTCATGACTACATGGCAAGCGAATGCAGGCTACGATAGTACATTACCAAAATCTGGTGTCTTTAACAAGAATTAATAAAGTGGCGTTAAATGTATACATGGCGTTTTTGTCTCTGGGACCTTAGATAATGAGGAGAGATTTGAAAAATTTAAATAAGTTTTTTTTCTAACATTCATCGTTTTAGAGGAAATCGTTATGTTTCTATGAAACATTTGGCATCATAACGGCTATTGCAATAACTCTAGCAAGTGCGGCCTGCTCTATGGCAGACGATGTAGCTGCGTAACAGACGTAAACAGAAGCAACTCCTAGCATTCGTCTGCCCCTCTCTTTAGGGTAGGAAGTGGATGATGTAATGCACTTGTGGCTTAATGATCTCAATTTTAAACGGAAATTCGCATCTTGTGATATCAGAAATAAATTGTAATAATTTTTATTGACATGATTTGTCTTACATTAAATTAACACTTTTGAAAATAAATCATTAAAGCACACTGTATTATTTACAGTTTTTTTAGACTTGAAAACTGCTAAATTAACGTAAATGTCAACACAACAAGTGAAGGTCAGATTACGTCATTGCCCCATACTTTACCTCCCCCTCCCCCGTACTTAGCCGGAGACTGCGCTACGTTGCAAGATTTATTTTAACGATTTTCGCAATTATTCTATAGTAATGTCACAAGAGGTCTGAGATTTGCCGATAAATCCACTAGCGAAGCGAGTGCTTTTATTTGGGAAATCTCAGACCTCGAGTGACATTATTTTATTAGGACTATTTCGTGGATAAAATAAAAATGTAAATAATATATCCCTAAAATTTGCTCACAAAATGTTAATAATTGTATATTTATGAATACTTAACCTATTCAGACATTGTGAAGTTGAAATAGATGAATATCGATTACTGCAATAAAGAAATTGAATGTTATTCAGTAATGCCAATTGAGAAAAGCGAAATATACTTTTGAAAATGTTAACTACATGTACTGCGCTTTTCTCTTGTTATTATAACAGAAATACGCTTTCATTACTATGTCTACTGAAATCGTAATTTAATTTAAACATTTTATAATTAATTACAAATAACCTGATTAATATATTAATTAAATGAACAATTGTTATGAAGGAGTGTCATTTTCTTTAGATACAATGGACATGGAATTAGAAGATGTAGATGTGGAAGTAGGATTTAGCACTTTATTTAGTAAAATGGATTCATGCTCATGGGTTTAGGTCGAAACAATTGGCGACACTGACTAAACAAAAGAATGACCATGCGATAAATTGATAGTGATAAATCGAGCTGAAGAAATTATGGCGATGTAATACTGTGATTGGTTGGAATTCAAAATTTCATTATACTTCACTGGCCGAAAATGGAATGATGTCATATAAACGAGTCAATTTAAATTCATGGCTAAACGGTTTAATATGAAAAAAAGTTCAAGACACTATTCAGATAATTTTTACTTGTCTGCTTGTGTAGCAATCAGCCATTTATCTCGGGTCATTACCGGAATAGAGCGCCACAAACATTGCGTAAAGACTATATATTTTTGTCCTGCTTCATGGAAGGGAAAGTGTAATAAAAGTTTTGTTGTATTTAACATGTAGAATGCCTCTTAAATTTTGGGACATCGATCCCCTTCCACCCTGTTTGCTCTCGTATATATTTTTTTAATTTATTTATTTACAACAGTTGAAAGAATATTCTGACGTTTTTGTGGTTCTTCTCGGATCTTCGAGTCAAGTAACAATATAATAAATTCTCTATCGCTTACTTTCGAACCTCCGCCTATTTATCGACTAATCTGTTGTTGCATAAACATCACAGTCTAGTATATACAGTCACGAAGCTTGAGTTGTTGAGGATACTAGGAACGTAAGACTGTGCCGGTACTATTTCCCATTGTCTCTGATGAGGCGATAGCAGCGATCCTAGTGGTTAGCAACTATCTATGGATGCATATTCCCTACGTATTGAGCTTCGTGATTGTATATACTATATACTGCAAATCAAGATTTCAGGTATAACTCCCTGTAAAGTTGATTTGAATAATTTCGAGGGAAAAATTGTTCCGGAGCCGGGTATCGAACCCGGGACCTTTGGTTTAACGTACCAACGCTCTACCACTGAGCTACCCGGGAACTCTAACCGACACCGATCCAATTTTTCCCTCTATATCCACAGACCTCAAAGTGGGCTGACAACCGTCAAGCAACCAACTTCGAGTGCACACTAACTCTGTGTGACTTAAATTGTGGTTTTCTGTTAACGAACAGTGACGTGTATTATGCAAATCAAGATTTCAGGTATAACTCCCTGTAAAGTTGATTTGAATAATTTCGAGGGAAAAATTGTTCCGGAGCCGGGTATCGAACCCGGGACCTTTGGTTTAACGTACCAACGCTCTACCACTGAGCTACCCGGGAACTCTAACCGACACCGATCCAATTTTTCCCTCTATATCCACAGACCTCAAAGTGGGCTGACAACAGTCAAGCAACCAACTTGGAGTGCACACTAACTCTGTGTGACTTAAATTGTGGTTTTTCTGTTAACGAACAGTGACGTGTATTATGCAAATCAAGATTTCAGGTATAACTCCCTGTAAAGTTGATTTGAATAATTTCGAGGGAAAAATTGTTCCGGAGCCGGGTATCGAACCCGGGACCTTTGGTTTATACTTTATACTGTATATACTATAATACCATTCAGTACCACGATTAAAAACTTAGGTTTCCATTTCGACTCGAATCTCAGCTGGAATGCACAGGTAAAATATGTCTGTAAGAAAACTTTCTCAATCTTGCATTCACTGAAAAGACTGAAAAATTTCTTTCCCTCTAAACTGAAACAGATCTTGATTCAGACCCTGGTGAAGCCTTACTTTGACTATTGCGACGTTTTGCATAGTGATAGTGTTGAATTGTCATTGAGGCTTCAGCGTGTTCATAATGCTTGTGTTCCTTTCATTTTTAACAGCCGTCGCTATGATCATGTCTCCGAGTATTTCTTTCAATTATCTTGGCTTCGTTTACGGGAGAGACGTTCAGTTCATTCACTCTGTTTGCTGTATCAGATTTTAAATAATTCCACACCTATTTACCTAGTCCCTCGCTTCACACTTTTAGCATCCCACCACAACCGTGATACACGTTCACAGCATAACCATATTCTATCAATTCGACTCCATCAAACATCTCTCTACTCTGCTTCCTTCACAATACACACAGCTCGTTCCTGGAATTCCTTGTCACAAGAAATCAGGAGCAGTCGGAGTCTAAAATCTTTTAAGTACACACTACTTAGAAATGTTTTTAATGAACAGAGCTAGACTCTTGCGGAAGTTTCTAAATAGTCTTAAATGACCAAGTTATTTTTTTCTCCTCTCTCTTCTTCTTTTTTTTTTCTTTTCTTTTATTTATTATCTTGATATATTAATCATTTGTATTTGTATGCCATTTAGTACGACTTTGCTAATCAAATTTTATGTCTTGTAACCCACATGTATTCTCATATTAGTATATTAACTGTATAATATATCTCAAGTGAATTAATCGTCGAATTTATCTCGAGCATTTTAGGTCTTATAAATTTTGTGTGTGTGTGTGTGTGTGTGTGCGCGCGTGCGTGCGTGTGTGTTTTTTTTCTCCCCTTATGTTATGTAACTGATTTTGATTACGTGTAATTTTCTACTTTATTTTATATATTATGTAACCGATCTTGACTATTTGTAATTTTATATTATGTAACTGATCTTGACTATTGTAATTTTCTATTATATTTTATGTAATTTCTAAGGTATTTTCTTTTGTGTTGTTTTGTAATCTAATTTTGTATTTCATGTATATTTTTTTAACCTAAGTTGAGTGGAAGAGAAGGCCTCATGCCCTTAACTCTGCCAGGCAAAATAAACCTACTACTACTACTACTATTACTATTACTGCTGCTGCTATATACTAGACTGTGGTGTAATTTTGCCTGTGATTTTTGCTCTTCGTGCATGGAAGGAAGCCATCGTAAGGTCTTTGTTACTGATTTACTTCGCTAAGAATTGAATGGTCTTCGAACAGTTGATTGAATAATAATAATAATAATAATAATAATAATAATAATAATAATTTTCCAGTTGGTAATCTTCTACTAGATAGTCCGCAAGTAAGCCCTTTCGGTCTAACCATAACAATCAAGAAACCTATTAAAATTTTCTGTATTCGTGTGGTCAGCATGGTGCACGGGCGTTAATAGATAGAGCAACAAATAAGCAGCAAACACGTCGCTTGTTGAAAATCGTCGTGGCACGATGCGACACGCTTAACATGTTCTTGCGAAGTTACAGCTCTTAGCGGTAAGAAAACGTGTTGTAAATTGCTTGCTTTAATGGAGTTATTAAGTGGAATACCTAATAGGAATGGAAGGATACGAAATGACTACTGGTTTTATTAGCCAAATTAAGCCATAAAACTCATGCTTAAGCTTACCGGCACATAACATTCCTTTTCGTGATAACGACGAACGCCTTTCAGTCGCGTTATATTGAACTTCGGCTGCCTAATTGAAGCCATGCAGATTTTCAACGCTTCATCGCAGTATTTTGTTTCCGATCATTCAGCAGCGATAAAGATATTAAAATTATATACGTTGCTGTATAACGGTGGGATATGGCATATTGCATCTCGTAATCTATTTAAGAAATTTGATCTCTTGGCTCATTTCGTCCTTTCTTATTGAGAGGAGAGGATGGTATTTTTTGGTGAAAAAGAGTAAATTTTCAAAACAAAAATGTTTTTCTTTAAAATGCTCTGTGATATGTGTAGAATGCATAGCATAATATTTTGTGTGTATTTGTGCCCTTATCAGATGTTGAGACGCCATTTTTGAACTTCCTGCGTTATGGATTTTTAAATCACTCGACCCCTTTTATTGTTTTTTCCGATAAATTGAATTTAAAAAAAAAATCTTTAAAATACACTTTGATATGTGTGTAATGCATTGCGTAACGTTTCGTGGATATTTGTGGCCTTATCGGATGTTGAGACGCCATTTTTAAACTTCCTGCGCTATGGATTTTTAAATCAATCGCCCCCTTTTATCGGTTTACGGTAACTTCATTTTTTGCTACATTGCAGACAAAAATGGATATAATTTCTGAACTTTTAAAGATACATGCATGAAATTTAGAACACACATTCTTTAGACTATTAGGAATCTTTTCTCTGTAACAAAATTTTGTTAATTGATTTCATTTTAAAACTACGTCCGTTTGTTTGCAAGAAAGGAATTCAGAAAAGTGTTATTAAATTTTAATTGTTTATTTTACAAACGTAGGGACTAATATCAAAATTCTGTTACGGACAGTGTGTAGAGCATGCGTTTGCAAGTACATTGCAACAAACGGGATGAATCTACCTTTAAAAATGGTTTAGATATATCGATTTTAGTAAAATCCTGCATTGGGTATATTTTTTTTCAAATCTGGGCCCCCCAAATAATTTTTTTTATATTTATTTTTGGTTGAGTTTCTACAGGTATGAGCTCTCTACATAGAAAAAATTAATATTTTACACCAAATGGAAAAAAAAAAGTTTAAAAAAATACCGTCCTCTTCCCTTAAGATATTTAACCATCAGTACACATTCATAAATAGCGATGCTCCCCGATCATGTCACCATGATGATGTCATTGTTTACGAAAATACGGTCCACACTCATGATAATGGACTCATGCCAAGTCATATAAAAAGAAAACTAATTTCTAATTTCTGGCCGAGAATCTATTCGCGATCTGGAGATTGGACTCTTTAATCTGCTATGTCCTCATTCTTGCGAATATTTGAACAAATACTGACTATTCAGAAATGTGGAATCTGTCTAGACACGTGGTAGGTTAGTATACTGTAGGTCCAATATTAGGAAACCGCTTAAAGCTACGAGTATACAAGGCAAGGATGAACTCAGTATCTATGAAAGGGAGATAAATTTGTAAGTCCTTGCCGGTAATTTGTTTTGGATGCGTTGATTTTTTAAGTAGATACTTACGGTGGCACTTGAGCTGGAGGGAAGAAAATACATATGAAAAATTAAAATAATTGAAAAGGTATTAAAACTACATAATTATGTCATGAATCCGCTTAAGTTAGGCTATATGACTATATAAAATATTGACAATTAATATTTGAGGAGAAATATTCACCCCGGCGCCGGGGATCGAACCCGGGTCCTTGGTTCTACGTACCAAGCGCTCTGACCACTGAGCTACGCCGAATTCAATCCACAGCACCGGACCGAACCTTCCTCCTTCGATGTTTCCCTTTGTGGCCTGACTCCAAGTTAGGCATATATGTTGACGTATATGCCATTATACTAGGAGCGCACTCAGTTGAGTGACTTAATAAATTAATAAATCCTTAATATTCTCATAGCTCGCAGTGCATAATCTGTACAGATTACTGTGCACTTAACTGCGGAATCCCGGCCAAACAAGTCACTCAACTGAGTGCGCTCCTAATATAATGACAGTTGACTTGGACATAAAACGTCAACGTATATGCCTAACTTGGAGTCAGGCCACAAAGGGAAACATTGAAGGAGGAGGGTTCGATCCAGCGCTGTGGATTGAATTCGGCGTAGCTCAGTGATCAGAGCGCTTGGTACGTAGAACCGAGGACCCGGGTTCGATACCCTGCGCCGGAGCGAATTTTTCTCCTCAAATATTAATTGTCAATTAATATTACAGAGATTATTGTGTAGGACAAATTAATAAATCCTTAATAATATATAAAGAAAGAAAGAAGAACAATACATTCACTGTCTCTTCTGTTTAGAATCATGCATACTTCTACTCCGAATTATCTGTTATCGCGCTTTCAATTTCTTACAACTCTTCGAAACCGACATCAAGCACTTCTTTCTATCCCTCATCATAGAATGTCTTTATACTCATCTTCCTATATTGTAGAAATACCTTGCCTTTGGAATTCGTTACCTAATGACGTCAGGGACTGCCGGACTTTATCACAATTCAAAATTAAATTGGAAAATTTTCTCTTAGTTAATGTTTTTAGGTATTGCTAGAAGTATTGATTTGTGTTTTTCTTTTTTTAATCTAGATTAAAATTGCAAGTTTCTTGTTTATGTTAGTTAATTAGTTAGGATACAATTAATTATGATACTTAATCACTCATTTAAAGTTTGTGTGACTGCAACCTGTGTATATTTTTGTGTGGCTTTACTTTGTTTATAGTGTCTCTCTCTCTCTCTTTCTTGTGTAGCTTTATTTTGTATATAGTGTATTTTTTTCTGCTTATTTCTATTATTGTATTTGTATTCCTGGTGTTGTGGAAGAGAAGGCCTGAAGGCTTTAACTACATCAGAATAATAAATAAATAAATAAATAAATAAATAAAATATGTTAAACAATATGTTTTTGTACAATGCATCCTATAATCAGCCAGTCGATGTTTGTCATTTCAAGATTAAACAACTTTTAAGGTAGAAGCAGATCAATGGATTTAGTCGATGATGATGATGATGCATCACAGAAATTCATTTTTAAGCGTGTAGAAGATGGCAAGAGACAGTAGAATTAATCCAGTTAGCATGATGGAAATCATTAGTGTACGTTTGTAGGGATCCTGTCTCATCAGAAGATATCTTCCAGGCAAAGCCAAAGCAGAAACATTTGCATACTGGTGACGGAACATTAAGGCTTCCATCGTGTTTTGCTTGGTAAGCCAGGTTGAATGATTTTTTTTTTTCGGATAGTCCTCGGGTCATTCCGTTTTTTAACATAGTCTATTATGTAATGCAAAATAAATAACGGAAAAAACATTGTGCGAGTGAAAGATATCTCATATCTATCTTCAGCGTACGTCTTTTCCAGTATATTTGCGTTGGTATGCACACGTGTGTGATTGAAGGCCCGAATTACTGTGACTAAGAGTCCAAAGCAACAAGCGATACTCCTTGCATATTTATTCATAATTTTCTGCCCAATGGCAGGTGTTTGACTGGAAATCCAGCATTTTACAATCTCTATTTTCTGCCTTTGTCTCCGCGTACGGTCCATGTATCTTAATGTCGATCATCTGATATCTTCTTATGTCCCAAACTTTTCTCCCGTTCACCATTCCTTCCAGTAGATCTTTAAGTAGGCAATTTCTTCTCAGCAAGTGACCCAGTCAATTCCTTTTTCTCTTCCTGGTCAGTTTCAGCACTATTCTTTCTTCATTCACTCTTTTTAGCACGCTTCATTTCTTATAGTCTGTCCATTTCACACCTCCATTCTTCTCCATATCCACATTTAAAATGCTTCTAGTAGTTTTTCTTCACTTCTTCGTAATGTGCATGTTTCTGCCCCATATTCCACACAATGCACTTCACTAGTCTCTTCCTTAGTTCTTTTTCAAGAAGTCCACAGAAGTCTTTTTCTATTAAAGGCTTCCTTTGCCGTTGTTATTGTATCCTCCTTTTGACTTGCTGGCAGCAGCTCATGTTACTGTTTATAGTACACCCCAAGTATTTGATGCTGTTCACTTGCTCTACTGCCTCATTTAGAATTCGCAAGTTTACCTTCTTTATGTTTCTTCCGAAAACCATGGTCTTCGTCTTGTTGGTATTTATCTTCATCCCATATTGCTCACAGCTGTCATTTAGCTCCAGCAGCAAATCCACTCCTCTACGCTGGGGTCCTCTGGGATCTTTTAAGATGCGAAAGAGTGGTGTGCTTCCTTTGCCGTTGTTATTGTATCCTCCTTTTGACTTGCTGGCAGCAGCTCATGTTACTGCTTATAATTCTCCCCAAGTATTTGAAGCTGTCCATTTGCTCTACTGCCTCATTTAGAATTCGCAAGTTTACCCTCTTTATTTTTCTTCCTGTGACCATAGTCTTCGTCTTATTTGCATTTATCTTCATCCCATACTGCTCACAGCTGTCATTTAGCTGCAGTAGCATATCCCTTAGTATCGTCTCTTCTTCTGTTAACAACGCCATATCATCAGAAATTTTATACATTTATTCTTCTTCCTTCTACTATGTACTGAAAACAGTTCTTCAGTAAATCCTCCAAGTAGATGTTAAACAGGATAGGTGATAAAGAGTACCTTTGTCGTACTCCTCTCCCTGTTTCACTTCCCTCTGACATTTCTTCTCCTATCCTGACTTTAACTCATTTCGTTTAAAAATTTCTTAACAGCCTTCTCTCTTTCTAATTCACACTAGGTTTCTTCAGAATTTCCGTAAGTTTCTTCCAATTTGCTCTGTCAAATGCTTTTTCCAGGTCCACAAATATTGTACTATACAGTTCTTTATTTTTATCTAGGTGTCCTTCGCCGCTTGTTCGCAGGAGTTCAATTGCAGCTCTCGTACCTTTTTCCCTTTCTGAAGCCAAACTGCTCTCCTTCTAACTTTCCTTCCATCTTAGTTCTTCTTCTACTACTGTTTTAGTCGCCCATTAGGATTACGCATGGTCTTTTTTTCTTTTGTGTGTTGTTATTTCACTACATTTCTCATAAATGTGCAGTATATGTGTGTATATATATGTGTATATGTATGTATGTATGTGTGTGTGCGTGCGTGCGCGCGCGCGTGTGAAACTGATTATTCTGAGGAAATATACTTACTTTTTCAGACGGAATTTCATGTGTATATACCTAATCTGTAATTATTCGTTCTTGTATTAACAAAGTTACAAGTTTGTTTTGTATAAAAGCCAGCTACACAAAGTCAACTCGTCTGCTCATTCAGGCGACTATACTGAGCTTTAATTGGAAGAAACACGTAAGCCGCTTTTGTACAACTGTTGGCACATAATACTGTGTCAAGAAATAAAATGACCGAAAGATTTAATAGGCAGGGGAAAAACTCTGTTTTAAGCTTTGTACAAATTAGTTAGTGCCCGCGTCGGTAATAATTGCTAGTTGGGAGGTGAAGCAGCCCGCCACCCGGTCCCTGAGCCCCGCTTGTCGTATCCGAGTGTCACATAATTCGCATTGTACCCGCGGGCGGAAACAGTTTCGGGCAACAGTGCTGTATGGCACACAGTCCGTAACATCGCTTAAACAGTGTTATACTCATAAGCATACTATCAACAGTAATCTCACTAGAGGTTTTGATTTATCTAGAGAAAATCAAAACTCGAGTGGGATTTAATTGACTATTACACGATTAGAAGAAAGTATATAAAGATTAGAAGTAACGAAGTACTCCAATACAATAAAATATTAATTGGCTTACGAAAATACAACTGTCTTCAAATATATTATTGTACCATCTCAACATTACGCTAGATGGCAGTAGCTGTTTTCTTGTTATCAGTTGTGCCAACTATGGAATCTTCATTGAACTCTGTGGACGGTTACTAGTCAAGAAGGCTTTGTTGATCCAGTTTCATTTTTATTAAAACATTTGCATTCCACTTCAATCATCTGGATCCCAGTAATCAACGTTACTTGACAGCTGATTTTCAATAAATCTTAGTACCGTATTAAACAATCTCTGATACGTGACTGTCCATAATATATAGCAGTAGCTATAACAAACATAACCTAAATAATATAAACGAGCGTTAGAAAAGTTTTAATTAGGGATGATGAAATAAACAAGAAACGTTTTAATTAACGATGATGAAATGAAAAATAAACATAATTTTAAAAGAAACAATTATTGAAAGTACAATTTTCAAATTTGAATGTTTTAGTGGTTGGTGGTTCAGTTGATGTTATATTGGAAGTGTGCGTAAAAGAAGTGAACTCGTTGATGTACATGGTGTATCCCTCAACTTATTCAGGATTTCCGAATGGTGCTCTTCATTTATTTGTAAATAGGGTTTCAAGGAAGATGCATAACTATGACCAGTGATCTTTATTAATTGTTGTTCTTGAATGCCAGTGCGAGTCATATTTGAAAGTGCTGTGCATCGACTGGAGTGGTTTGTAATTTTCTGTTTTTGACGTCTAGATCAGTGCAGTTTGAAATGTTGGCAAACAAAGAAGCAAATGCTAGGGTAGTGATAAAATTAAACAAATGCTAGGGACGCGATAAAATTGTGAGATAAGCAGCCATGATTGGTTGAAAAACGTCCTTTCGTACCGTTTTATTGGTCAAAAGTAGTGTGACGTAGTAAAAGTGTAATGGTCAGATTAAATTCTGAATGAATGGCATGGAGAAGGGGAAAAATAATAATCTGAAATGGCGTACGAATTTCGCATCCTTGTAAGGTGTTTGGGGCAGACAGGAACAGCTGTGTCAGCTTGAAGTCCTGAGCTCATTTTTCTGACTCTAGAATACACAGTATTAGGAGGATGACAAACGGGCTTTTCGGGGGTCGAAACCGCGATACATCAATGTATTTTTTTAGTTGGTTATTTAACGACGCTGTATCAAGTACGAGGTTATTTAGCGTCGATGAGATTGGTGATAGCGAGATGGTATTTGGCGAAATGAGGCCGAGGATTCGCCATAGATTACCTGGCATTTACCTTACAGTTGGGGAAAACCTCAGAAAAAACCCAACCAGGTACTCAGCCCAAGCGAGAATCGAACCCCCGCCCGAGCGCAACTTCAGAACGGGAGGCAAGCGCCTTAACCGACTGAGCCACGCCGGTGCCCTTACATCCATGTATTTAATCTCATACTGACCATTAATATTTCAGGAGAAAAATTCGTCCCGGCACCGGGGCTCGAATCCGGGTCCTTGGTTCTACGTACCAAGAGCTCTGACCACTGAGCTACGCCGAATCCAATCCACAGCACCGGATCGAACTCCACTCCTTCAATGTTTCCCTTTGTGGCCTGACTCCAAGTTAGGCATATATGTTGACTTTTTATGTCCAAGACAACTACCATTATACCCGCAAGGGGTGCACTCAGCTGAGTGACTTTTTTGGCCGGGATTCCGCATTTAAGTGCACAGTAATCTGTACAGAAATATGTCCTACAGAATATTATCTGTAATATTGACAATTAATATTTGAGGAGAAAAATTCGTCCCGGCACCGGGGATCGAACCCGGGTCCTTGGTTCTACGTACCAAGAGCTCTGACCACTGAGCTACGCCGAATCCAATCCACAGCACCGGATCGAACTGCACTCCTTCAATGTTTCCCTTTGTGGTCTGACTCCAAGTTAGGCATATATGTTGACTTTTTATGTCCAAGTCAACTACCATTATACCCACAAGGGGTGCAC
Organism: Periplaneta americana; assembly: GCF_040183065.1. Taxonomy (NCBI): domain Eukaryota; kingdom Metazoa; phylum Arthropoda; class Insecta; order Blattodea; family Blattidae; genus Periplaneta; species Periplaneta americana. The sequence continues at coordinate 194,443,139 of NC_091121.1, forward strand.
TCAGCTGAGTGACTTTTTTGGCCGGGATTCCGCATTTAAGTGCACATTAATCTGTACAGAAATATGTCCTACAGAATAATATCTGTAATATTGACAATTAATATTTGAGGAGAAAATTCACCCCGACACCGGGGATCGAACCCGGGTCCTTGGTTCTACGTACCAAGCGCTCTGACCACTGAGCTATGCCGAATCCAATCCACAGCACCGGATCGAACCCCACTCCTTCAATGTTTCCCTTTGTGGCCTGACTCCAAGTTAGGCATATATGTTGACTTTTTATGTCCAAGACAACTACCATTATACCCGCAAGGGGTGCACTCAGCTGAGTGACTTTTTTGGCCGGGATTCCGCATTTAAGTGCACAGTAATCTGTACAGAAATATGTCCTACAGAATATTATCTGTAATATTGACAATTAATATTTGAGGAGAAAAATTCGTCCCGGCACCGGGGATCGAACCCGGGTCCTTGGTTCTACGTACCAAGAGCTCTGACCACTGAGCTACGCCGAATCCAATCCACAGCACCGGATCGAACTCCAAGCGCTCAGTAATATCGACTATTGGGAAGTCATATTTTAACGTGTGTAGCTATTGGCACGTATTAACGGAATAAAAAAAAATAAATCCGCGGTGTGTAGAGGCGATTGGTGAGATAAATTGAGAGGAAGTTGCGTGTGTACAGGTGTGTCGGCGTCCCACACAAACAAAACACACAGAATTTGTAATAACTCTAATGGAGTGGGTTGAACGTGAATGTTGCCGTAGGGCAGACGTCTGCCATTTGGTGTGTTATATAGTGTATAATCATTCTGTAATTTGCGGCACCCATTTTACGCTCAAGAATTTTCATCCTCGATGGTTTCTCAAGGTCTGCAGATCGCATGTAGAGCAAGCATCAGTCAACTGTAACCTAATTAATACAATCAAGGTGTGCCATCCACACAACCACTACCACGGTAATTGTGGTAGGTACTCGGTTCAGTAGGATTTACAATGCAGGAGCGAGAAGAGACGCTTCTGTGTTCGTAGGTAGTGCGTAGTCCACGTATTGAATTCACCATCAATACTGAAATATCATTTAAATAAAAATGTAAACTCTTGGCTGTCCAAGTGTAGGCCCTAGCGTTTTCGGTTAAAATCTGTTATTATTCAATCTTTATATGAAACGAGTCAAAGTTAGGATAGGAGAAGAAATGTCGAGAGGGAAGTGGATTATGGAGAGGAGTACGACAAGAATGTTCTTTATCACCTACCAGTGCTGCTCATCGGAGTGACTACTACCGCGGAGGAATCGGAGATTACGAATAAAGCTCTCCACCGGTGATCTCCGATACTATCGTAGGAGAAACAGGGGAACAAAGGAGGGATGCGGGGGTTCGGAGCGAAGCGACAGTTAGCTTAAGGACGACCGACGCGTATGGACTGACGGTAGTTGTGAGTGGAATAAAATGGCACCATATCGGATAGGCTATCCGTCGCATGGAAATTCTTTAATTTAGTTGAAGATAATAATAAAGTCGCACACTGTAAACTTTGTGGGCGAATTTACTCTAAGGGTGGTGGAACTTCGAATTATTTAGACCATTTGAAGCGATCGCACAATCGCGAACTTGATGAAAAAAATTATTACGCAAAACAATTGATACGATTTCTTTTTAAATTGTTTTAGTGCTATTGTTCCCAAACGCTCACAGTCAATGAAAAAGTCTTGAAATTTCTCTAAAACGTAACTTTCGAGGCAATAAAAAACAAATGAAATATTTACAACACGACTTGAGTTATATTTTACTGTTTGGACAACTTGAGTTATATTTTACTGTTTGGATTAAAATATTTCTGAATGAAACTAAAGAAACATGTGGTAATAATATAATTACAATTATCATTAAGTTGATATCCATTTATATTTTTATTACAGAGCAAGTGTGGCGCGTTTTAGAAGAGGCAGTTCAAATACTGACACCCTTTAACACAATAATCACAATCCTGTCCGTTGAAGAATCTGAATAAATTATGTTGGACAGTAAACTTTATCCCATTGATAGCCCACGTTTCTTTTGTTCCATTCCGGAGCTCCCTTAATATATTTTACGTTAACTAAACCGAATAGAATAATAATTGACAAACCCTGTTTGCGATTAAACGAGAGTTTCTAGGATAATTAAAGTATAAATGTTTACATTAGCTACTGAAAAGCTTTACTTCTGCATTAGTTTTGCAGTTAGATTGAATGTTATTAATTTGATCAATGACATAAAACTAATACGGCTTTCCACATATACTATGAATTGAAAAACTAGAAGAAAAACATCTGTCAGCTAACGTAGCACTTTAAGCAACACAAGAAAAGAGCCGAAGAAAGAGAGAGAGATTAACATAAAAGAGAGATTACACAACAACAAATTAGAACTTATTTTAAAAGATACGCGGACGTCAGCGGATTCGAATCACTACCTACCTGATCCGTTTAAAGGAATGCTCAGCGGAAAATGTATGTCTGCGCCACAGCACATATGCAACCTGCGCTGCATCAATCGGAGGTAACCGGAGGTCTCCGATTGAAAGCGCGCAAACAACCGCTCCGGAGAAAACCTAATCATAAGCAGCACTATCACCTACCCTGTTCAACATTTTTAGTAGGTTATTTTACGACGCTTTATCAACATCTTACGTTATTTAGCGTCTGAATGAGGTGAAGATGATAATGCCGGTGAAATGAGTCGGGAGTCCAGCACCGAAAGTTACCCAGCATTTCCTCATCTTGGGTTGAGGAAAAACCCCGGAAAAAACCTCAACCAGGTTTCACGGCTAGACGCGCTAACCGTTACTCCACCCCTATTCAACATTAAACTTGGAGAATTTATTGAAGAACTGGGAGGGATGATAGTATGAGGAAGAAAAATGAAGTGTATAAGATTTGCTGATTCGATGCTGTTAGCAGAAGAGAAGATTTGCTAGTGGAGCTGAATGACAGCTGTGGGGAGTATAGGATAAAAATAAATTCAAACAAGACGAAGACGTGATTATCGGAAGAAAAATAAAGAGATAAACGTGAGAATTCTAAATATGAGAATGGAACAAGTGGACAGCTTCAAATGCCTGGGTTGTAGGCCTACTACAAGAAGTCCAGAGACTTTTGTACTCTGCGAGCAAGCAAGCTAGTACAGAGCTATCGGAATGCTTGCGATGAATTGTCATGATTGGGGTTTAATTTCGTTTAGCATCATTCTATTGTATTGCACGATTTATAAATATCCATTACTTTTAGCAATAGATCAGTTCTCATAACATCTTTTCAAAATTTTCCTTTCGGGTTACGACAATAATTAACGTAAAATGAGTTTCAAAAACTGCCACAGCGATCTAGTGTGTACTAGAGTTGGGCAACACGATTCTTTTTCAGAAGTCGATTCCAACGATTCAATCATACATTACGAATCGATTCTAACGATTCGTTCACGATTCTTCTCAGTCTGCGATTCCAACTATTCTTTTGAATCGTCAACGAGTTCACGATTCTTCCTACTCTGCGATTCCAACGATTCGTCAACGAACGACTTACAGGACACTTTCCATTGCAAACCACGCGTAGAACAAAAGCGTTCTACATCTCTCGCATAGATGGCATAAGAGGCGAGACATTGGATTGCCTCTTTCTCATTGGTTGGAACCATTCAGCATGACCTCCATTAATCTACAAAATTACCCAAGATAATGTTTCTAAATTATAATTTATGAACTGAACCTTATTACGAAGTACATTTTTTGCATTACATCTCTATTTAACTATTTGTGTTCATTATTTTCCATACTTAACAAATGCAGTACATATTTTGATTTCACTCTCGCTCGGGAGCATTCGACACGGTTCGGAAATGTCCGTTGACAGGTTACATCAAACAACTAATAGAATCGTGGGTTACGATACCATGCCGATTCCTTACTATTCTTTTGAACGACGATTCGTTACGATTCTTTTGAACGACGATTCGTTGATACCACGAATCGATTCTTACGATTCTTTATTATTAGTCGTTCGAATGAACGATTCGTTCACGGATCGACCCAACTCTATTGTGTACACTGGCGTTGAAGGATATCCGACCCCTACTAATCGATAGTATTCGATAATTTGTTCCTCTAAGCGTGGCTTATTTAGTTATTACTTCTATGAATAGATGGCGAAGATGACAGTCAGTGTTGCCAGTACATAAATATACCAACATTATATAATTCCAAATTTCATCCCCCTCTAATGATTCTAAAAAACCAGGTTTATCGCTGATACTGTCAATTATGAAAATAATTTATACTTTTAATCTACATCAACATTTTCCCTATCATTTTTTACCCGTCTCAATAAAATGTCATGTATTGAGAGTTAGCAGAACTATTTCAAAGTTTGTCGATTTGTTATATCTTTGGTTCTGATATCCCATGGTTGGAAATTAGAAAATCAGGCGGGCAATGTTTTTTTCTGGAACTATACTTCTCTTTTTATCTAAGGGAATAAATCCATCTCTTATACATCTTAATTTGTGTAGTTTTTAATATTTTATTCTTCAAGGTTCAGTCCATTGAATTTGGAACTTAGCAAATTCAGGCGGGCTATGTTTTTTCTGGAACTATACTTCTCTTTTTATCTAAGGGAATAAATCCCTCTGTTATACATCTTAATTTGTGTAGTCTTTAATATTTTATTCTTCAAGGTTCAGTTCATTGAATTTGGAACTTAGCAAATTCAGGCGGGCTATGTTTTTTTTGGAACTATACTTCTCTTTTTATCTATGGAAATAAATCCATCTGTTATACATCTTAATTTGTGTAGTTTTTAATATTTTATTCTTCAAGGTTCAGTCCATTGAATTTGGAACTTAGCAAATTCAGGCGGGCTATGTTTTTTTTGGAACTATACTTCTCTTTTTATCTATGGGAATAAATCCATCTGTTATACATCTTAATTTGTGTAGTTTTTAATATTTTATTCTTCAAGGTTCAGTCCATTGAATTTGGAACTTAGCAAATTCAGGCGGGCTATGTTTTTTGTGGAACTATACTTCTCTTTTTATCTATGGGAATAAATCCATCTGTTATACATCTTAATTTGTGTAGTTTTTAATATTTTATTCTTCAAGGTTCAGTCCATTGAATTTGGAACTTAGCAAATTCAGGCGGGCCATTTTTTTCTAGAATTATACTTCTCTTTTTATCTGAGAGATAAATCCATCTCCTATACATCTTAACATGTGTAGTTTTTAATATTTTATTCTTCAAGCTTCAGTTACAAAACACTGTTTGTCCATTGAATTTGGAACTTAGCAAATACAGGCGGGCCATTTTTTTCTAGAATTATACTTCTCTTTTTATCTAAGAGGATAAATCCATCTCCTATGCATCTTGACATGTGTAGTTTTTAATATTTTATTCTTCAAGATTCAGTTACAAAACACTGTTTGTCCATTGAATTTGGAACTTAGCAAATTCAGGCGGGCCATTTTTTTCTAGAATTATACTTCTCTTTTTATCTAAGAGGATAAATCCATCTCCTATGCATCTTAACTTGTGTAGTTTTTAATATTTTATTCTTCAAGATTCAGTTACAAAACACTGTTTGTCCATTGAATTTGGAACTTAGCAAATTCAGGCGGGCCATTTTTTTCTAGAATTATACTTCTCTTTTTATCTGAGAGATAAATCCATCTCCTATACATCTTAACATGTGTAGTTTTTAATATTTTATTCTTCAAGCTTCAGTTACAAAACACTGTTTGTCCATTGAATTTGGAACTTAGCAAATTCAGGCGGTCTATTTTTTTCTAGAATTATACTTCTCTTTTTATCTAAGAGGATAAATCCATCTCCTATGCATCTTAACATGTGTAGTTTTTAATATTTTATTCTTCAAGATTCAGTTACAAAACACTGTTTGTCCATTGAATTTGGAACTTAGCAAATTCAGGCGGGCCATTTTTTTCTAGAATTATACTTCTCTTTTTATCTGAGAGATAAATCCATCTCCTATACATCTTAACATGTGTAGTTTTTAATATTTTATTCTTCAAGCTTCAGTTACAAAACACTGTTTGTCCATTGAATTTGGAACTTAGCAAATTCAGGCGGGCCATTTTTTTCTAGAATTATACTTCTCTTTTTATCTGAGAGATAAAATCCATCTCCTATACATCTTAACATGTGTAGTTTTTAATATTTTATTCTTCAAGATTCAGTTACAAAACACTGTTTGTCCAGTTATATGACACTCTGATATGAAAATAATAGATTTCTAAGACCAAAACAGCGCATTTGTTAAACTATTGTTATGTAGGTTAAGTCTGGTAAGGAGTCGTCCGCTCTCACGAGTAAGCCGTGATTTGCCTTGCTTTCATTACTACACGTCTGCCGTGATCAAGGCCCATAGTCTACCACGACCTGTAATAGAGTACCTTCGGAATCACTGTCATTACCGTATCAGAGATTTTTGACATGCGTGGGCGTGTTGGTTTTCATTGTGAACTAGCTGTTCCCCGACGGCACTGTTCCTCCGTCACTTAGGTGAAATGTTCTTGTCACGATCGTGCTAGCCGGTTTCATAACACGTCCTCTAGTGGCGCTCCTGTGGGCGCACCTTCGTGTCAAGATGCTGAGATCAAGGTTGGACTAAATCCTGCTTCTCATCCAATACAAATTTATTATCTATGTTCTCTTATTAAAGTATTGTCATACGGTATTTATTATTATTATTAAATAATTATTAAATTTCTAGCGCAATAATTAATAATAGATCCCTATTAGAAACAACAACAACCAAATTTCTTGGCGTAAAAATCGATAATGTGTTAAATTGGAAAAATCATATTAAAGAAATTACCCCAAACTAAATTCAGCTTGTTTTGCTATTAGATCTATGCAAAAGATAGTAAATATCAATACCTTAAAAACAATATACTTTGCATACTTCCACTCGGTAATGAGTTTAGGAATAATATTCTGGGGAAATTCCACAGATAGTATCAATATATTTTTATTACAAAAAAAGAGTAATTAGAATAATAGTAGGTGCCAAATCTAGGGAATCGTGTAGGGCCATTTTCAAAAAACTACAAATAATGCCCATGGCTTGTCAGTATATCTTTTCATTAATAATCTTCCTCGTATGTAATCGTGAAAACTTTGTAACTAATTCAACAGTTCATAGCATAAATACACGTCAAAAAATGACTTTCATACTCCATCGGCAAGTCTATCGTGCTATAAAAAAGGAGTGCGTTGTATGGCAGTAAAAATTTTAATAGCCTCCCTATCGATATAAAAAATGAAACTCAAAACATAAGATTACTTAGGGCCAAATTAAAGAAGTACCTAATTTCTCACGCCTTCTATTCTGTAGGTGAATTCATGACATTCAACAACACTTCATGAAATTGATACTAAAACTATGTGTTGTACTAGTAGACTATATTGTAAATCTCGTCTATATATATTTCATCTAGACTGTGACTATAAATTAAGATTTTATAATAGTATTAAGTTTTTTGGATTGTTCCATATTCTAGCTGTAAGCATGTATGAATACCACGGAATGTTAATAAATACAATACAATACAGTTATTATTTGGGGATCATATAATTAGACGGAAAAGATCGACTATTGATAAGATTTTTTGTATTCGACAGATATTGGAGAAAATTGAGAGTATAAGGGTACAGTACATCAGTTATTCATAGATTTCAAAAAGGCATATGACTCGGTTAAGAGAGAAGTTTTATATGACATTCTTATTAAATTTGGTATTCCCAAGAAACTAGTTCGAGTAATTAAAATGTGTCTCAGTGAAACTTACAGCAGAGTCCGTATAGGCCAGTTTCTATCTGATGTTTTTCCAATTCACTGCGGGTTAAGAGATGCACTATCACCTTTACTTTTTAACTTCGCTTTACAATATGCCATTAGGAAAGTTCAGGATAACCGAGAGGGTTTGGAATTGAACGGATTACATCAGCTTCTTGTCTATGCGGATGACGTGAATATGTTAGGAGAAAATCCACAAACGATTAGGAAAAACACGGGAATTTTACTTGAAGCAAGTAAAGCGATAGGTTTGGAAGTAAATCCCGAAAAGACAAGGTATATGATTGTCTCGTGACCAGAATATAGTACGAAATGAAAATATAAAAACTTGGAGATATATCCTTCGAAGAGGTAGAAAAATTCAAAGATCTTTGAGCAACAATAACAAATATAAATGACACTCGGGAGGAAATTAATCGCAGAATAAATGTGGGAAATGCCTGTTATTATTCGTTGAGAAGCATTTGTCATCTAGTCTGCTGTCAAAAAATCTGAAAGTTACAAATTATAAAACAGTTATATTACCGGTTGTTCTTTATGGCTGTGAAACTTGGACTCTCACTTTGAGAGAGGAACATAGGTTAAGTGTGTTTGAGAATAAGTTTCTTAGGAAAATATTTGGCTGTAAGAGGGATGAAGTTACAGGAGAATGGAGGAAGTTACACAACGCAGAACTGCACGCATTGTATTCTTCACCTGACATAATTAGGAACATTAAATCCAGACGTTTGAGATGGGCAGGGCATGTAGCACGTATGGGAGAATAAAAAAAATTGCATATAGAGTGTTAGTTGGGAGGCCGGAGGGAAAAAGACCTTTGGGGAGGCAGAGATGTAGATGGGAGGATGATATTAAAGTGGATTTGAAGGAGTTGGGATATGATGATGGAGACTGGATTAATCTTGCACAGGATAGGGACCAATGGCCGGCTTATGTGAGGGCGGCAATGAACCTGCGGGTTCCTTAAAAGCCATTTGAAAGTATTATTGTATTATTATTATTATTATTATTATTAATCCAAAATTATCGTAAGTATCCTAACTGTTAAGAAAAGTATAGTTGAACATCAGATTAACTTCATATAATGTTTGTATTATAATGCAAGAACTGATTCATTTGCTTCATCTGTTATACATTTGAGGTTAATCTACCCAATATTAGGCCTACATTTGAATTGAATTATAGAGCAATTGAAGGAAGTTAAACTACGTAGATAATAATTATGTTTGCATTCAGAGTTAGAGAAACGAATAAACGAAGTGTTCCAATTTATATTGGTTGTGCCGAACTGCCTCTTCACGTGTTATCTTATTTCATTTCAGACGCTGGTTTTTTTGCATTATGACGTCATTAAATCTCGAATTAAGTAGTTATGAACGTGTTTTAACTTACGTTCTTCGTAGGTTCGGACCCAAAATAAAGTGCTCAAGGTGTAGGACTGATGAGATACACAAAATTATTTAATTTATTCTTATGAAACATTAGTGGAGGTAAGGAACAGAAGAATAATTATGTTTTTGTAACTTTAATGAGAAATGAATGGATGGAAATGTAAAATTTTTACTAGTGTGCGTTCTGCCCATTTAACAAAAGAATAAATTACACGCCTCACTAACAAGTTTCCTAGAAAAAGTTATTGGGAGAACCGAAATGACTTTTTTTTAAGATGCTTCCACCAAAGATTGTGTCGTGCCGGTGACAAGAAAAGAGAAATGCTGCCACGATGTTGAATATTTGAATATTAAGATTGTTTCTTGAGCCTTAGAATTTATATGCTCTCACAACAGCCAAGTGAAACATTTCAAATCTTCCACTACAAAGAAGTGGGTAATTTAACTTAATGTGTAGGCCTATATAATTGATAAAAATCGTAATATCATAACCTACAAGAATAATATACCAAATTTTATTCAAAACCGACATAATTAGACTTAGACTGAAAAAATCCGATATTTCATTCTTACATGTAGAACTTGTTTATTTTTTCAACTGTATCAAAATGATAGCAATACTATTTCATGCATTCCATTCTTAGTGTACTGCCCGAGGGCAGGTCTTTCACTGCAAACCCAGCTTTCTCCAGTCTTTCTTATTTCCTACCTTCTTCTTTGTCTCCGCATACGATACATACTGTACTGTATGTCTTAATGTCGTCTATCTTGTTCTGCTCCGGACTCTTTTCCCGTTCACAAACAATAGTACGAGTATTAAGAACACTAATAAAATATTTGATGATAATCTGTCGCTTAGTAAAGAAGTTAATTTTCTCCAGCTAATTGTGTATTTTATACGACGATGCATTGGTGACGTTGCTGTCATTTGAATGCATAACGTTTACAAATAAACACGTTTTATAATCATATTCGTCGAAAAGAACTACAGTAATATCATTATTCTTTCTAAATCTTTACATATCACAACCTGATTTCTTAGATGGAGAAAATTAGTAAAATATTTGCTACTCATAATGAACACTGAACTTAAATTCGTGTTATTAGAAAAAGTATTTTAATATTGCTTATATCTATTATCACATCTTTAAGTACGCATACAGGTATAGTCTGTTCATTAGCAATTTGCTCGTATTGCAATTTTATTTTTAGCTTGAAATTTAGAGTAAGAGTATGTGTTTAGATAATTAAAAGAAAAAAATCGTCTTTCTGCCTTTGTTACCGTTCCCTTCCTGTCTTCCTCTTTGCACACTAAAATAGTTACCATTCATAATTTCGTCAACAGCATGAAAGTTGTGAAGAAGTAAATTTCATTGGTTTATAGTTTTGCTGACCAAGTGAAGTTGGTTGTTATTTTAAACGTAAACGAGCTGGAAAAGTGTATTTCTCTTTAAGATCAAAGAATACAATTCTAATTTTTAAATTAGGTTATCTTTTTTATTTTTTTATTTTGGAATATATGATTTTATAATGTTTTTCTTGTTTTTCTTTTGTTGCAGCCCCGAGAAAGAGGTCGCATGCGATTCCACATGCTGCAGAACGTACAGATTGCTCTTGATTTCCTGAGATACAGAAAAGTAAGTAAACAACTTTATATTTGTAAGAAACTAATGAACTTGGGATCGAGCGAGTTGGCTCAAACGGTAGCGTTTGAAACTCGCATTCGGGAGGTCCCGGGTTCAAACCCTGTGGCCGGCCAATCTGACTGGTGTTTTTCATGATTTTCCTCAGTCACAAAGGCAAATGCCGTATTGGAAATTTACGTACCATAATTCATCAACGCCTCAGACACCAATATCATACAACACTTTTGGCCGATCGTGTTTTTTTTAACAACCTTACCGATGTTTTTGGTAGGCCTTGTAAGTTAAACTTAGACACACGTGCGGTAAGTAAATAACAAATGAATAACACCTATCGACAAATACGAATAATAACAAATGAATGACACCTATCGACAAATACGAATAATAACAAATGAATGACACCTATCGACAAATACGAATAATAACAAATGAATAACACCTATCGACAAATACGAATAATAACAAATGAATAACACCTATCGACAAATAACAAACGGCGATCACATATAAAAATATTAGCATCCAAAAGTAAACTGTTTATTTAAATAAAAAGTGATTAATAATATATTTTTTTTATTAACAACGGACAAAAAATAGTATGTAATACAAGTGTTAAGTGCCTTCGCTTCTCAGATGATATGAATTGTTTGTATTATCAGTTTATCCTTTACAAACTGTAAACAGATTATGTATTTACTTATAATTTTTCCTATGAAAATAATAATTGGTGATGTCAGCTTTTTTATGTTGTCAGCTTTTTTGAACACGATTTCCAGCTTATTTCAGAATTTTAACCGAATTCCTACTTCACAAAGAAGTTACTCGATCTTGTCAGCCAACACTATATTCACTATAATAATTATATCCTCTGGCAGATAGCAATGACGTCATAATTTACTAGTCACTTGAATTAAAACAGGTTAACAAAGAAAACAGAAAAAATAGACTAATTAATCCATCGATTAGCGCTAGATTATTTTAGGACCACTGGCGCTATATCTCAGCTGCACTGTAGAGAGGAGTGCCTGTTTATTCCTTGTTAATTGACTCCGGTTTGAAATTCTGTGGCTCCCAGGCAAAATGTGATATGTCATTTCTTGTAGATTTTCAGGAGAAAGCATTTAAAGTTTGAACGACTGTATAGATTATAGAATAGATAGATAGATTATAGATAGATTTATTGATATTAGTTCACAAAAGTACAAAACTTAATAATTTAACAAAAACATCAATATACAAAAGTAGTTATACCAAATAAATATAAAATTTCCTAAACTAATTTATTTACCGTAAATCTCAATAATTTATTGGTTCAAACTTGCACTCACGTCTGGTTGATTATAGAATAATAGGAGCCTTGTTTCATAACAACGGGTTAGAGAGAAAAATAATAGAAATATGGACTTCATCTTTTGTCACAATAAAGATACTATCAGGATGCATAACATATCGCAAAATTTCTTTTTCGAAAATAAATTGAAATTCAGTCATTTTTCATAACTAAGGTCCTGGAACACAACTATGGTCCACTATACAACCATTCAAATTTTGTACTCCTTAACGTAGTACCTCGTTTATCTATATTTTTGCTGTACTGTAGTTTGAAGTCACGTCACTGCAGCTATCTACAAACAGTCTATGTTACTTCTACAATGTTTTCAGTAGGTTATTTTACGACGCTTTAACAACATCTTAGGTTATCTAGCGTCTGAATGAGATGAAGGTGATAATGCAGGTGAAATGAGTCCGGGGTCAAACACCGATAGTTACCCAGCATCTACAATGTTTTTTGAATGGTTGTATCATGGACTATAGTTGTGTTTCAGGACCATAGTTATGGGAAATGACGGTATCACCTTTTACCTTGGAAGCAAAGAATTAATATGCAAGTGAATGTTCCTTAACAGAAGAAAAATATTTGTTTTGTTCTGATACCTGAAAATGCTCTCCATCAGTATTTCATAATTGCCCTCCTTCTTTTAATCTATTGTATTGTATTTATTTACATTCCACAGTATTCGTAAATAGCTTCACAGCTAGAATATGGAATATGTCAAACGAAAAAAAAAAAATCTTAATAGTACTGTACTACAAAGTCTTAATTAGTCTAGTTGAAATATATACAGAATAGTTTTACAATATAGGCTACTAGTACAACACAAAATTTAGTATCAATACTTAATACAACAGAAATATTCACGAAGCATTGTTGAATGTCATGAATTCACCTACAGAATAAAGGCGTGAGAAATTAAATACTTCTTTAATTTGGCCCTAAATAATCTTATGTTTTGAGTTTCATTTTTTATATCCATAGGGAGGCTATTAACATTTTCTACTGCCATATAACGCACTCCTTTTTGATAGCACGATAGACTTGCCGTTGGAATATGAAAGTTATTTTTTGTCGCGTATTTATGCTATGAACTGTTGAATTAATTACAAAGTTTTCACGATTACATACGAGAAAGATTATTAATTAAAAAATATACTGACAAGCCATGGACATTATTTGTTGTTTTTTGAAAATAGTCCTACACGATTCCCTAGATTTGGCACCTACTATTATTCTAATTACTCTTTTTGTAGTGGGAATATACTGTTACTATCTGTGGAATTCCCGCAGAATATTATTCAAAACCATATCAATTATCTCAGAGATGAGAACTTAACAAGCTGTAATAAGTAGTTAAAATTACTGTCAGGAACCATCGTAATGCTTGATATGCATAACACACTGTTCTAAGGTTTGCACGTTCCTCAAAATCTGCGCTTAGTAACATAAGATTTAAATCCCTGAGTTGAATCTTAATTGTCATTAGTATGGATCTATAAACTATCTGAATTGGATGGTTAATGAAGATGAAGCTTTTTTAATAACTTCATATATATGAGTACGAATTTATTAGTATTCTTCAAAGGATAAAAAGCTGTTAGCTGGACTTTGTTGATTTAAATTCAGGTTTTAAAAAGATGGAATAAAAAATGAGTTTACAAAATAATAACACTTAATCACTTGTTAGCGTACGAATATTCAATTTGGAATTTTAACTTGTTATCAAAGTGGTTTTATAAGTTGTTTCTGTAGGTTATATTGAGACAGACACAGATATATACATGTACTGTATATCAGACAGATTTTTTGTGTAGCGGGCATGTTAAGCTATATTTAGTACATATATTGAAGATATTACTGGTGTCAATTCAGTATCCTGTAAAAATTTAAACTGTAAGATAAGAATACCATAGACCAGGCATGTCAATTGATGCCCACAGGAGCAAGCGCGCGCTTTAGAGCCCAGGAGAGCCTGAGGACTTTACAGCGGAAAGGAAAGAGACAGACGAAAGAGGTGGTATATGCCGCTTGGTCAAGCTATATTCAGCACTGATTCAATAGATGAAGGGAAGAGAACTTATTAAAACTGTATCCATGTTAATTTTTAGATTTGCCTGAGAAGTATAAGTGCATTATAAGAATGTAAGTTTTAATTTTAATGCTCATTTTTTCACAAGTTTGATTTTTTTATTCAAAAGAAATATTTTCTCAACTTTTCGTATAGAAAAGTGAAATTTTCAGGTATAGGCCTATTTATTTAGTAGCCTTATAGAATGTTTTCGTAAATCTAATATACCGTATATACGTATTACTGAAGATAGTGTATTGAAATTTTTGAAAATATTCGCATGGAAATTGTTTGTAAGGAAATGAATTAACAAAGCAACTACTGTTACATCATAAGCAAAAGATACGTGCCCATGTGTTGTAAAAATGTCAGCTCTATAGCTTCAGCAGATTTCGAGAAAATAATTTAATATTCTGTTGATAGGAAGTTGCTCACAAATATCACCTTAAAAGCATAATGCGATAAGAGTTTTGTTATGTAATATTAGTTACACTTAAAACAGATACAGTACCTAGGTAACTTTGCTTTGTACTGTAACATTGTTTTGATTAGATACCATCAATATAAATTCCAACTTATCATGTCATACTCAATCTCTTTCTTTGGAATATCACTTTCTTTATGAATGATGTGTTTCATCCACTTAATGCAGTATAATATTATACTACTATGGAATTTAAGTGAATATTCCTTCTTAACTCTCTATTATGTTATTAAGATTTAAAACACAAGTGCAACATTAAGAAATCAGTGTTAGTACTTTTGTTTTACAGACAATATAGATAATATTAAACAGAAAGAAGCCATATAAAAGTAACGGCATAAAATTTCACGTTCCGTTTGAAGTTTGTGCACTACTGTTTTCTTAATCCAACAGGTTGCTTATTCATATATACAACCCTTCCTCTTTCCATACTTAGCGCTTGCTGCCCGCGCACGACGTCAAGGTCAGAAAAATGCGCTTGCTTTGACATCACTGCCGTAGATTCTTTCCTCCCCTCTCACTTCTCCTTGTGTTTCTTCATTAGCATATAAACTGCATTGGTTGGACTCTCTTGTTCTTTTCTGCTTGATCTCGCCTCTTTAATACAGAAAATCTCCGTGATTATAAACGGGTGTATCGTCTCTGTCTATAGTCGTATGTACATGAAAATGGAAACATTAGAAAGAGAAACTGAAAAATTGTATAGTGTATACATCACAAACACTCGATGTGCATCCCGCGTTCCACACAGTAGACATGGGGGCTATATTCACTCAAGCCTCACGCGCTTCAAAATATCTAGGCCTACTGGAATGGACTCAGTGGTATCGCAGGTATTGCAGAGTCTGAGGCGGTGGAAGTACATAGATATATTTTATGTAACCCCATAAGAAGTTGCCGAAACTCAAGTCGGGGGACGTGGGTGGCCACTTTCAAAATACGTCCTGTTCTCCAGAGCGTCAAATCTACCTCTCTTTCAACTGTTTGTTAAGATGGCTACGAACATTTGCTGCAATGCAATAATCCAGAAATAACAAAAGACTGGCAAACCCGAAAGAACGAAACCCATATTAACAGCTTCTATTCGTTTCTGCTACCATCTATAGTTTTTGCCGGCAATTGGACATACCACAACATTCAAAACAGGAATTCTTTGAGTCTTCTTTCTTGTGGCGCTTGTATAAGGTTCAAAGTATTTTCCGTTATGAAATTATACCAGTTTGTAATCACGGAGGGTTTTTATGGACCTAGTGTGTATGGCACGTCGCACAATGGTCCAAAACGCAAATTTAGCGGGAAAAACTAATAAATTTTCCGCTACCTAAAATATGGTGGCTATGGAAGGACAGGTATTTTGTGTTGTGCGAGGAATTCGCTCACAAAGAGCGACCGATGTGCTAGGCAGTGGCGGCTGATTGACTGAGGCAAGTGAGGCCGGGCCTCAGTCACTTGGCTTAACTGAAATCAAATTTTGTGTTTTTATATAATGTATTAGTTACTTGAATGAAGCATATATCGCTGTAGAAGCATTTGAAAACTTTGTGATGTATATAGACCTGTTTTGCAGTAAAATTTGCTCCTAAGGCCAGGATCGCACGTGTCGGGTCTGGTTTGTGATGTATATAGACCTGTTTTGCAGTAAAATTTGTTCTTGAGGCAAGAATCGCTCGTGCCGGGTCTGGCTTCTGAATTTCCTGTATTTTCTCGGGCTTTGAGCTTGCGCTTAAAACGTTGTAGCTGAGGTACAATTCGTCTGGCCTGGTCAGGTTTCACTCTCCCATCCATGGATCGGCCTCAAGGGTAGAGTGGGGTGGGATAGCGATGGTGACTTGTCTTCCTAAATAGGACATAAATAACACAAATTCCAGCTCTTTGGCAGGCAGAGACCCCACACTATTCCTTCCCCTTATGTCTTAAGCTAGGGTGTTGTACTATTGTACTTCGTACTACAGTAGTGAATCTGGGCCAATGTTGTTATGTATTTCGGGAAAATATAAACAGAAACAAATGCGAGAAATAATGCTGGTGCAGTTAATTCATTGTTAGAGTATCCTTTTTCGAGAAGAAATAATATTGAAAGAAAGGAAGTTTTAAATAAGGAGAGAGTCTACCGAGATACCTACGACATCGCTGACAATTTTTCTGACAGATAATCTTAAAACGCGAGTTTCTATTGTTATCCCGATATGGGCTACATAAATGGTTAAGTGGTAATGTGGTGTAAAATAAACTTCTGTGTTGGCTTTCTTCGTTGCTGTCAAGGGAAGAAAATAAAAAGAAAAGAAAGAAAGGGATTTTCAACATATAATGTGGGTTGCTTCATCACACTGAAGCAATCACTGAACTCACAGCATAACAGCTTATTTGGTGAGTGAAGTTATTATTTTTCATTAATGGTAGGCTAATAATAATAGACTAATAACAATAATAATAATACAGTAATAATGATATTAATAATATAATAACAATAATAATTAATATCATAAATAAACATTTCGTATGGGAGATACTTAAACTAGTTGCATCTGGCCTCACCGAAGATTTCGATCACCGGCCGCTCCTGGAGCTAGGGTATTACTATGATGAAGAACCCAATTCTGTCCTTGCCACAAATTGGGTCTTTTTGTCTAACTGCGTAACGAAGACGTCTAAAATTTCAACATTCGTCTTCTTACTTACAGTTCGACCCTCAGGAATAAACTCGAAATTTACGAGATCCTGGATACCGAAGAGCACTTCTAGCATTAGGGAAAAGTTGCCTAATTCCGTGATACGTTTCTTTTACTGAATGTCACGGGGTTGGGTATCTTGCTAGGAAGGTCACCGATGTCTCAAAACTAGGCGAAAGATGTAATTTTTAAGAAATATGTCTGGCGCTATGATCGACCGGCAAAGCTTTGACTGACATTCAATTTTAAAAAAGTATCACGGGATTAGGGGTATCACGGAAATAGGCAACTTTGCCCTTCTTTCCCCTTTGATCGGTCGGTACACTGAAAAGAAACGTTCTGATGGGGACAGATAAAAAAGTTATTTTTTTTTCTTCCACCATGTTAATAATGTCAAAAGAAGTGCTTATACAAATGTTGGCCACTCGACCGCAATTACGAGGCCGTCCAGAAAGTGATTTTCCCTGGGGCCGTTTATGGAAAAAAGCACAATTGCATGGAAATATTTATTGAAACAGATACAACAATTGTTGCGCTATTTGTCAACATATCTCCCACTGGAATTGAGACATTTGTCATACCATGGGATCAATTTTTGTGTCGTAGAAGTCAGCCGCCTCAGACCGGAACCAGCGTTTGACTGCGTCTGCATCTCTCTCTGTTGATCCCATGATATGAGAAATGTCTCAATTCCGATGGAAAATATGTTGAAAAATAGCTCAACAATTGCTGTGTCCGTTCCAATAAATTCGTCCAATGAAATTGTGTTTTTTTTTCTGTTAGCGGCCCCTGGCGAACTTATTTTTTACGGCCCTCTTAATTGCGATCGAGTGACCAAAATTTGTGTAAGCACTTCTTTTGACATTATTAACATGGCGGAAGAAAAAAAAATTAACATTTTTATCTGCCCCCATCAGAACGTTTGCTTGTGAGTCTATATGCCTGGAGGGTAGGCCACCAGCGCACGAACAAGGCAGAGAAGTTGCCTACAGAGCATGGCGTTGCCACCCGAAGTTGCGATACTTTCTGACTCTACTAGTACATAGACTTACGTACATTCAACTGCTGTAGCCAACAATTTTTGTAATCCTACCTCTGCCTTTTTTAGTGCAATAATAATTGATTCTTCTTTGGAGTAACAGTATTATTCACTTGTAAAATTTTGTAATAAGCATAGCATATGTCAGAATTTGTACTTCTATACCCTTTTGTCAGACACACTTTTCTGTGTCTGGTTAGTTTTGAGATTCACTGTCAATGCCAGAGCTTCTTCTGGAGTGTGTGAACGACTGTGAATAAGTGTACGGGACTCCATGGTACAGGAATGCACTGTTGGGCGAATGATCTACGTAAAGATTAATTTTTAGTCCTACAGAATTATCTGTTGCAGTTACCATTGGTTATTAATGAAGAAAAATTCGCTCCGATGCCGGGGATCGAGCCCGAGATTCCAAGTTCTATGCAATGGGCGCTGTAACCACTGAACTACGCCAAGGCTCAATCCCCAGCACCGGATCAAATCTTTTTCTTTTGGTATACAGTGAAACCTGTCTAAAGCGGCCATCTGAAGTTACCTTGTAAAATGGCCGTTTTATCAGGTGGCCGCTTGATTAAGTTTGCGGTTTTTATGAATCAGCATGAAAATACTGAATTTCATTGACTTTTTAGTAATGTGCGCACACAACGATCGTGCATATTAATGTCAGCCTCTTCCATTCTTGCAACTAGCCTTTTCAAAACTCGCTTGCGGTACCTGAGTTTAAATTAACGGATAATACCTTGATCAAGGGGCTGGACGTGTGATGTCCGCTCTAACCACCCATTACTAGCAAAAAATTGCTTACATTGAGTTCTTTGGTAATTTCAAGAGCTTTCTCTTGAATTATATACCCGCTTACTGGCAATTTCTTCGCCCTCGCACACTTGAACCATTCGTAAACGAAATCATTCACATTACTAAACACAGATTGTCTCTTCCGTTTTTGGCCACCACGCATATTTTTCTCTCATTCTTTTAATATTTCATCTTTATTCTTAATTATACCGTTTATTTGTGTCCTTCCACATTTGAATATTTGTGCAATTTTTCTCGCACATGTTCCCTTCTCACTTTCTTCAATCATTTTTCGTCTTGCCTCTAAACTTAACACCACTCTAGATTTATTGTTAGATATGATTTCTCTCTCAAACTAACTTCACAATTCCTCTGAATCAACTGAATGAAAAGAAGAAAAATTCGTAAAAGCTGGCCCAAATAGAGAAAGATAGAAAGTGGAGAAAAAAATAAAAAAATTCGAATGGTTAACTACTGACCTAAAACATACTGTGACATTTTCGATAGAAAAATGTCCGTATTTCAAATCTTTAAAAACGAGTAAGAATTTAAAGCTATGCAGGGTCGGAGTGGAAAGTGACAAAAGAGTCATAAAACTAACCAACTAACCCCAAGGTATGGAGGGTGTACTGTTGTATACTTAGCTGATGTTCTCGTGACATTGCTTCCTGCCCTCTAACCATTGAAAAAATAGGTCAGACAGTATCCGTGAAAAGATTTTTTGTTGGACAGTGACTGTTATAGTCAGGTTCTAATCCAAATAGACCCCGGCCGCTGGCCGGCGCAAGAGGTGGCCGCTAAATAAAGAGAGAATTTGTATTGATCTTATGGAAAATCCAATTGGTTCCAGAGAAAATTGGCCTTTTGGTCAGGTGGCCGTTTAAATGAAGTGACCGCAAAGGCAGGTTTCACTGTATTCCCTTTGTTCGATCCCCGTCGCTGTAACGAATTTTTCTCCATTAATAACTAATGGTAACCATTGAGAAAGCTTAATTAATTTTCATGTTATGATTTCTGTATTGTTCTTCATTTATCATGAACAGTGAAATGTTTGAATTTGTGTGTTACAGATCAAGTTGGTGAACATACGTGCAGAAGACATTGTTGATGGAAATCCAAAACTGACCCTTGGTCTTATTTGGACTATCATCTTGCATTTCCAGGTAGGATTTTTAAGATTGTTTACCTTATTTTCAACCTAAATTGCCGTTCAACCAGTTTGAAATATGAGAGGCAAAGCAGAGAACTGCAAAAGTAGTGTTAATTCTTTATGAAATTAATTTTGTAGATATTTCGTAAGTGAAGAGCGTTTTCATGGTTTGTAATATGCATTGAGTCATTTGATATTTATCAATACATACGCAGATCTTTCGTAGTTAACCCTTAAATTGACAAAGTATCCTATAGGAGGTTAATAGGCTATATATATATATATATATATGCTATAATTTTAATAGAACAATAGAAAAAAATTGGTAGGAAAATTAAAATTTCACAATACTATAATATTGTACAACGTATGGACATTGCGATAGTTGTTTTCTTTGCGGTCCGACAAGATTTAATAAACTAGTGTGAGTAATGAAGCTTTGCCAAGTTAAGGGTTACTCTTTAACGAACTTCTTCTTCTTCTTCTTCTTCTTCTTCTTCTTCATGCATTAAGTCATACTAAGGCTTGTTGCGCGCTCCAAATTATTAGTTAATTGGTCTTTCCATCGGTTTTTTGGCCTTCCTGTGTTCCGTTTTCCTTCTGGTATATAATTTAATATTTTCTTTGGGTATCTTCTCTCATCCATTCTGTCTACGTGATCTAGCCATTTTTTTCTGTGATGTTCTATTTCTTCATTTAGGTTAAAAATCTGTAATTGATTTCTTATGTCTTCATTTCTGATTCTGTCCCTTTTAGTGACTCCCAGAACTGATCTTAAAAACCTCATTTCTGCTGCCTGTAGTCTACTTTTATCTCTACTTGTCATCGTCCAAGTTTCACTACTATATAGAGCTGCAGGAACTGCCATAGTTTTATAAAATTTTATCATCGTATCTTTTCTTCCTTTATTTTTTAAAGTTCTTTTAATTGTTCCGCATATTTTTTAAAAAATTTCAACTTTATTTCCAATATCTACCTCTTTAATATATGATATTGAAGATCCTAAAAATTTAAATGTATTTGCTTGTTCAATTATATTATTGTCTAATACAAGTCTACATCTTAGCGGATGAGTTCCTTGAAATGCCATGGATTTGGTTTTGTTTTTTGATATATCAAAATTGTAATTGAGAGTTATTTAATGGAGTACAAATAATGTTCTTTGTAGCGTGTCTTCATTGTCAGAAATTATTACTTGGTCATCTGCACATAGGAGTGTCATGATAAAATTTTTCCTATTATAATCAGAGGATATATTTAAAATGTTCAGCCGCAGTTTCCATTCTCGGATTGCGTTGTCTAGGTATAAATTAAATAAAGTGGGTGATGTACAGCACCCTTGTCTTAGTCCGGTGTTAATACTTGTTTTAAAATTTCCACCTCTCTCTCTTTTACACATATAATTGTACCTTTGCATATATCTTTAAATATTTCAGTAATATGATTTGGTATACCTCTGTTAACCATTATTTCCCATAATTTTTTCTTTTCACTTTATCAAAGGCTTTTATGAAATCTATAAATATGATATATGTTGGACAATTAAATTCTCTCCTTTTTTCTATTATTTGTTTTATAGTGAAAATGTTATCAGTGTATGACCTTCCTATTCGGAAACCTGTTTGTTTAATGAACTTCTTTCATAAAAATAGAATGAAATTTGTGGATCAGACACATGATAAAAAAAGGGTTAAGATATTAGACGGAGCGGATGAAATTATAAAGTTTTTTTTAGTCATTTATTATGTTGACACGTTTTGCATGATTGCGTGCAGTTTATACATGACAGATTATTAAGACCAGTCTATAGGGAATCTATTATGGACTTGAAATATTTCGTACAAAATTGATATCGATGTTATTAATTCAGTGAGAGATAATATGAGAAAAGATCATGATAAAGTTCAGAACAGAAGAATAGTATCTTTTTGCCATTTTTATTGCTTTATGTAGAGCTTTGAGATAGTTGTTGTGGAATAGAGCTTTATGGCTACATTGATTGCTCCAACATTGCTTTAGTAAGGGTTAGTTGTATCTATTTCACATACGCTTTTTCGCCGTTAATAGATGACACTTTTAGAAAACAACAGAGATTTACATACTGCATCACAATCCTTAAGAACAAACAGAGAACATTTAATAATACATTTCATCTCGGTAAATTTTAAAATAATTCATACACATACTTTTTTCGTCTGTAAGTAGTATTTGCTGTTCACAGAGATCTACATACTGTATCACAATGCTTGAGATCAAACGGAGAACATTTTTAATATATTTAATCTCGGTTAATTTTAAAATAATTCATACACATACTTTTTTCGTCTGTAAGTAGTATTTGCTGTTCATGAAATGAGTCTGTAAAGAACAATCGATCATTAAAAAAAAGTTCGTACATTTAACGAATGAAATCTTTACGAAATAGTAGTATTGTATTATATTAATTTTTTTTTTCGTTTGTCACCTCTCATACTTTCACACTCGGTCTGAACTGAGGCATGGTGCTGTATCTATCTTGCTTCTTTTCTGTATTGTACTTGCAGCACATGCATGCCCAGGTAAGTATTACTGATATGAAACGTACACGAACTGCTGCAAAAAATAATCTTAATATTACAGTTCAGTAATGCACTTTTTTTTATCTTCTGAGTAAATTCAAATAATGTAAATTAAAATAGTTTTTGGGACCACAATATATTCAATTAAAGAATATTTTGGAAATTTATTCTAGAGATCCCAGACACTAATCATCTTCATATCGAAATTCAAATAATGTAAATTAAAATAGTTTTTGGGACCACAATGTATTCAATTAAAGAATATTTTGGAAACTTATTCTAGATATCCCAGACACTAATCATCTTCATATCGAAATTCAAATAATGTAAATTAAAATAATTTTTCGGAACACAATATATTGAATTAAAGAATATTTTGGAAACTTATTCTAGAGATCCTAGATACTAATAAACTATTCATTCTGTCTTAAATATTTTACTGTATGTTGTTCACATGAAAGAACTTTACATAAAGATTCATTATATATAATCCCACAAGGGTAGCTGCCCTTCAGTAAGGGTTGCCAAAAGACACAGCATACAAAACAAATAAAAATAAACATTTGTATTATCAATATTATGATTATTATTTTCAAAAGGAACCTACCCTTGGTAAGGTACGTTTATTTAGTAATTATTAATAATCAAATACAATATAAAGTTATTTAGGTGTACAGGTGATTACGTAAAATTTGAAAAGAATATTACATTACGTCTATAGCAATAATTTTCAAATTTTTTTTTAGAATTTTGGAATTTTTTCCCTTGCTCCGAACAATAGTCCAAGTACGTTTTGGGTTATCATTTTAAATATGGAATTAACGTATGTAAAATCCGCGTAGTAGGACTCTCTTGAATGTAAAATTGAAGACATAATTAAGGAATTTTAATATATTGAGTGTAATTAAATTCGTAACCTGTTCTTAAACAAAACAAAACTTTTTGTGGTGACGAAGTTTTAAACACTTTCCTCATTTCGACGGCCCAGTTCAAAAGGAAAACAACTCAAAATTTAAAGTATTAAGAAACCTGCATTTCAAAGCTCTCTGTTGATGTTAGAAATTGAAGGATCGTTGAAAGTACTGCAAATTCTGTTAATGATGTTTTATATAACCGTACTGTAAGTGTCAAATTTGCGTGTGTTAATTGGATTTTTCACGGTAACATGAAGCTTTAAAATTCAGTTGTCTCAAATACTTAATTTTGAGTTGTTTCCCTTCTGAACTGATCTGTTGATTTGTACAACAAGCAACAATGGATAGGCCTACAGATCTTTCTTTGTAGTCAGTATTTTAAATTTAAAACGTACAAGAAACAGTCTTAATATTGTATAAATATGTACACGATTTTTGAACGAATTTAATTTTTATTATTCCTAGAGAAACCGTTTTTGCAGCCATTTACTAACAATTATCTCTTTATGTTAGGATATAGGAGGCCTATTTAAATGTCACCACCAATAATAGTTTGGGAACGTATCTCCCTCTTTTTGAAGAAAAATTAGAATTACGAGAGAATTTAGTTCGTTATTTTGTCACCCTTTCAGTACATAAATATCGTATTGGGCTTAAGGGGACACTGGTGAAATAATGCTGAAAAATAAAGAAAATCCATTTTTTTTTTCGTTTTTATGATCGTAACTATATTTGAGATTGTTTTAAATGATCTAACCGTATAATAAAGTGTTGCCAAACGTATGGTGTGAGGGTGAGTTGAGAGAATTTTTTTTCAATGCTGTTTACTCAACTTAAAATGTTAAGCAGTTTATTGAATAAAATAAAAGCTTATTGTCAGATTGATCTTAAACTTTTCACAGAGATCTATTAAATGTTGGTAAGTAAAATTGAGTTAGCATTTGTATGATTATTAATAATAAGTTCCTTCAGGGCATATTCATATTGCACTCAGATTGAAATTTGCTGTAATGCTAAATTTATGAAA
This sequence comes from Periplaneta americana, assembly GCF_040183065.1. Taxonomy (NCBI): domain Eukaryota; kingdom Metazoa; phylum Arthropoda; class Insecta; order Blattodea; family Blattidae; genus Periplaneta; species Periplaneta americana. The sequence goes on from NC_091121.1 coordinate 194,468,070, forward strand.
TTTAAACATTTATTGTGACACTCTATTTAGTCTGAGCTCAAAAAACTAATTAATCTTTATTCCCATGACTGTTTTCAAGCTTTTGAGCAAACATGAATTAAAAATTTTGAAAACTTTGATGCAAGAAGCTTTTTAGTGACATCAATATAAAATATATTTAAAAAAATATTATTTCAAAACTATTGTCTCTAATGGCATCAGTTTTTCTGCAGATTATAGTATTGTAGGCCTGTTTATGTGGTTTAAATTTAACAAATTTTGGATGAAAGTTGTGGAAGGTTTAAAAATCATATATGTCCCCTTAAGAACAATGACTTGTAGGGATTTTAACAAGAAAATGTTTTATAACTAAAGATATTTCGTGCAAAAATTTACGATTTTATTATTATTACACAATAATTAATCTGCATATTGCCAACGAGAATGAAAGTTGAACATCAGCATCGTCAAATAGTTTATCATTAACTTAAATACGCTATAGTATTGTCAAAGCTAGTGCATGTTATGAGTAAGGTAGAGCAAAAAATAGATACAATTTTTCCTTAAATGACTCGCATTTCGTAGTATTCTTCACGCAGTCTGGGAGCTCTATGTATAACTTTCAATAATACACCTAGGTGAATATTACTGAATATAATATAAATATAATTTTGTCAATTTGCTTGCACTGCGCATGACTGTTGCACGGTGACTATACAAAGAACAGTCCAATATTGTAGGACTCGCTTCTTTTTCTTTCATACAGGATCACGTAATGTTTTCCAGTTCATAACAACACTAGTACTACTTTCTTCTACTTGCACCGTATCTGCATTCGATTGATATACCCATGGTCGGTTCTTTGTGTGGTTACAGTATCAGTAATAGAGTAATACCTTTTTCTTTAATTTGAATTTATTAGGTGCATGTTGGACTATTTACTAGTGGTTTCATGGTTTTCCTTGTCTTTGCTTACTTGGCAGGGACGAAAGGTAAGAATTCCAAATTTAGAGCAGAAGAAGAAAGATCTAGTTCGCTTATGTGGCTTGTGTTATTGCCATGCAAAGAACTGTCCATGTAAGATGTTCGGGTGGCTGAGGGTAAAGCTTTCTATGTTGTCATTATCCCGTTGTTAGCATCAAAATGTGTAATCGTTAAGGTAGTTTCCTCGTTGATAAGATATGTGAAATATGTGACAGAGAAGGAAGGGCCTCGTCATGAATAATTGTCTTAATACCATATTTTTAAGAAAAATATTTCCGTTAATTAATGCTATAAAGGTTATTTTGAGTCAAAAAGTCTTTTTAAATGCAGTGGCGCTCGTGACCTAGAATTTGTCCGGGGCTATTTGATTATAGTTTTGTCATGCGTTGTACTAAAACTAAAAGTCATTTCATCATTGCTCATAATAGTAATATGCGTTAAAAGAGCGGTATGTTGAAGTTTTCATGTTCGAGGAAAAGTTTGAACAAGCGAAACGTAGTTGAGCTTTTTTAATTTCCGAGAATTGAAAGAAAACATACCGCTCGTGTATCGTACATTATTTTGTGCGAAGATCGTTTTTTACATACCTGAAAGAGGAATTTCTAATTAGTTGCAATGAAATCTCCATCTTGGTTTCTGTTCAATGACGGCAAATTTGTTCAATGACGGCAAATTTGCAAAACAAAAATATCTATCGTCAACATTGTTGCTTTAAAATGTTTTCTGTGTTTACTATACTCCAGCAGGCCGTGATATACGTCTGTCTTTTTTTCCCCCCCAGTCTATGATGAGTCTGGAATCTTGTTGATTTTTTCACGGCTTCCTTAATGTTACTTGCATCACGAATGCAGTAACTTTAGTGGAGTTGTAGAGTTTACTTAATTTTTGCAAATATTTAAAAACAATAATTAACAGTGCAATTTATGTGAAATTGCAGTGGTAAGTTTCCAATTTATAATTATTACTATATTGAACGTCTCTAAAAATAATATGTTAAATGCCTAAAGAAGACGGAAATTGTTATGTGTCTTAGGTTGGGAATACTGAATGTGGAATTTTAAACTTTCCGCGGATTGGTTTTGTGCGGAAGCCAAGCAAATACGCACGATCTCGCAAAAAAAAAATAATTCCGTTAATTAATGCTATAAATGTTATTTTGAGTCGAAAAGTCTTTTTAAGGGGAGAGGATGTTATTTTTTAAAACTTTTTCCTATTTGGTGTGAAATATTAATTGTTTGTATGTAGAGAGCTCATAGCTGTAGCAACTCAACCAAATATAAATATTTTGAAAAAAAAAATTATTTCAGAGCCCAAATTTGAAAATAATATATCCAATGCAGGATTGTACTAAAACCGATATATCTAAACCGTTTTTAAAGATAGATTCAAACAGTTTTTTGCAATATATTTTCAAAAGCATGTTCTACAAACAGTCTGTAACAGAATTTTGATATTAGTCCCTACGTTTGTAAAATAAACAATTTTCTGATTTCCTTTCTTGCAAACAAACGGACGTATTTTTAAAAGTGAAATTAATTAACAAGATTCTGTTGCATGGAATAGTTTCCGAATAGTCCAAAGAATGTGTGTTCTAAATGTCATGCATGTATCTTTAATAGTTCAGAAATTATATCCATTTTTGTCTGGCAATGTAGCAAAAAAAAAGAAAAATGAAGTTACTGGAAACCGATAAAAGAAGGCGAGTGATTTAAAAATCCACAGCGCAGGAAGTTTTAAAAATGACGTCTCAGCATCCGATAAGGGCACAAATACCCACAAAATCTTATGCAATGCATTCCACACATATCAAAGGGTATTTTAAAGATTTTTTTTTTTAATTTAATTTACCGGAAATAACATTAAAGGTGGGCGAGAGATTTAAAAATCCATAACCCAGGAAGTTTAAAAACGGCGACTGAACATCCGATAAGGGCTCAAATACCCACAAAATGTTATGCTATGCGTTCCACACATATCGCAGGGTATTTTAAAGACATTTTTTTTTTTGAAAATTTACTCATTTTTCACCAAAAAATACCATCCTCTCCCCTTAAATGAATGTAAGTGTTATTTCACTGTGTCGTAAAGAATTTGTAATTTTTGATATAACAGAATTGAGCAGTTGAATGCTGCATTTGCCTTCCGATGTTCCACGAAAATATAAATATCTATATCGAAAGAGAGATCATTTATAATGTAATGAAAATATTATGGATTTAAATTATAGAATAATAATTGGATATGCTATTGCAAAAAGAGCACATGTCGAATTTTTTGGCATACCGGTTTTTTCACCGATATATACTCTAATTACGTCTACACATCGTTTTGTGCGAAAAGGACGCCTAATTTGCATCCGCCGCCGTTAGAAATGCTGTCCAAATTGCGGAAAATCACACCTGTATGTCATCAACAATATATCAATCTCATCAAAAGCTCAAATGCCCGAGTAAATTTGACATAACACAGGTAAACACAGAAGACAAATCGATTAAAAAATGGTCTCACCTCAACTTTAAAGAAAAATCGCTTTATATGAGAAACTGGAAAATAAGTAGGCCTACCAAAAGACCAAAAGCTAAGATTTCAGTTCTCCTCCTTCAGTGAATTTATCCCAGAAAACCCAGATGAAGTGGTCGCAAAATATGACATAGATAATAATATTTCTACAGAAATTTTCAGTCTTTCAAAAGTAAAAGATTGTTGTGCTCCACTACCTAACAATACAGACTATCCATTTTACAATGGCAAAGTACCGATCAACTAACTAAAAATAGCAGAGATTGCTAAAATGGAAAAGTACATATCTTCAGAATTCAAATAGTTTTATTAGGAAATATTGCAGTTACCATCTACGGTGGCTGATCAAATGTCAGAATAGGACTTCTGGTTGATTTTAGTATATTATGTTCCTTAAAATACTCATAGTCATTTAATTTGTCGATGAATACACGTTTCCTTCCCTCCCTCCCTCCCCCCCCCTCTCTCTCTCTCTCTTCTTTTTTGTGTAATTATAACTTGTGTTATTGTTTTTACCATTTCTGTTTTTAAATTCTTTCTTATTTATAAAAAAAATATTGTCCATATATTTAGATAATGGCACATTTGTAAAATAAAAAAGGCCAAAAAAGTCATATGATGATATCTTAAATATATACTTTTTTCCTTTCATATTATATTATATAAATGACACTCGGGAGGAAATTAAACGCAGAATAAATATGGGAAATGCCTGTTATTATTCGGTTGAGAAGCTTTTGTCATCTAGTCTTCTGTCAAAAAATCTGAAAGTTAGAATTTATAAAACAGTTATATTACCGGTTGTTCTGTATGGTAGTGAAACTTGGACTCTCACTTTGAGAGAGGAACAGAGATTAAGGGTGTTTAAGAATAAGGTTCTTAGGAAAATATTTGGGTCTAAGAGGGATGAAGTTACAGGAGAATGGAGAAAGTTACACAACGCAGAACTGAACGCATTGTATACTTCACCTGACATAATTAAGAACATAGAATCCAGACGTTTGAGATGGGCAGGACATGTAGCACGTATGGGCGAATCCAGAAATGCATATAGTGTGTTAGTTGAGAGGCCTGAGGGAAAAAGACCTTTGGGGAGGCCGAGACGTAGGTGGGAAGATAATATTAAAATGGATTTGAGGGAGGTGGGATATAATGGTAGAGACTGAATTAATCTTGCTCAGCATAGGGACCAATGGCGGGTTTATGTGAGGGCGGCAATGAACCTCCGGGTTCCTTAAAAGCCAGTAAGTAAGTATTATATTGTTTTGACCCTAAAATGTTAACTGTAAAGTTTTGTTGGTCTGGGTACAATGGTTTAAAATTAAATCACTTTTTTTTTAATTCGTAATTTTTTTTTTAATTTTCAAAGATATGCCCTTTTCGAAATTGCACATTAAATTATTCACTGTTGTCAATACACATCTCTCTATTATCAGCCCAGATTCAGCGTGTGTCATTCCAAACACGTGCGACCTCTTTCGAAAAGTTGTGTACTAGTGGAAACTAACGTTGTAGTTATTTGCGCGAACCACAGATGGCGCAGTGACCAGTTTACCATTCCTTCCGACAGATGGCAGAGGTGTGCTTACTTGTACAATCTGCTAATGAGAAGGACGTATGCATAAGATGAAAAACATGTGTTCAGTTTGTTACATATACTAAATAATAAATACAGTTGTAAGGTTTCGTTGATACTTTTGAGGCTACAGAATTAAATTAGGACACATCTCTTATTTGTGGAGTTTGGACATTTTTATCACTGTGCAGTGAAACGAAATCCATCTATTAGTAGATCTAATTTTGCCGTGGTATTTGTCAATTTGTCTTACGTTAGCCCTGTTAGTTCAGAATAACTGTTTACATCTTTACACATTAGTAGACGTTCGTCAATCACAGAATCTACTTGTTACAAAGAAGGCATTTGGTGATGGTAAATGTATGGCACTGTATATCAATGGTAATTAACCTTTTTCCTCCCCGTACCCCTAGAGACACTTTTCCACTGAAGCTTGTACACCCAAAGTTGTGAATTCGAATTATACGTAATTATATCTAAACTTGATTAAACTGAACAATTTATCAATAATTATTAAATCACCAATCGGAATTTTTAAATTATTTTTTTCTTTTAATAATTTGTTAATCGATTAGCGCATTTAGCACTTCTAAATGAAATACGAATACAATACGTGACATAGAATTGAGGACAGCTTAGATAAACTATAAAAGAGATAATCATGCTATGAAATAAATAATTAAAAGGACAACATTACAGATATCATAGGAAAGAAAATTTATCTTATTATAAGTTATTATTAACTTAAGAGGGGGGGGGGAGATACACTATTTGCCTGCAAAAATTGAGTGAAATTATTTTTTTTTTTATATCTCAGCTACTATAAAAGCTAAATGAACAAAACTTTTCATGCCTAATAAACATACATTACACTTTATAAAACACTTCAGAATATTAAAATAGCTAATAATTGCCTGTAAAAATAATACCAAACTTGCATAATTATTTTTACAACCGTAAAGAATTTACATAATAAAATATACGATTAAATATCTGCATGATTCTTTTACTGGAATGGTTCAAAGACCTACACCAACAACATAGTCTAGGATCTTTTACCTATTCCCTCAAGAATTTTTTTTTTTTCTTAATCGTTACCTTCAGTATTAAATTTTCTAAAACCTTTATTTGGAATCCCTTATGAAGACTTTTTTAAACAGAATCCTATTGAAGGAATTATTCTACTTTCAATGTGACCACGATTATTTGTATCTCTCTCATTTTCTGTCAATATATTGTTTTATGTTGATTCCATCAATATAGTAATATACGTTACAAGAGCGGTATGTTGACGGTTTCATAGTCGAGGAAAAGATTGAAAAAGCGAAACGTAGTTGAGCGTTTTTAATTTCCGAGAACATGAAAACAAACATACCGCTCGTGTATCGTACATTATTTTGTGCGAAGATCGTTTATTACATACCTGAAAGACGAATTTCTAATTAGTTGCAATGAAATCTCCATGTTGGTTTCTGTTTAATGACGGCAACTTCGGAAAACCAAAATATCTTTCTTCAACATTGTTGCTATAAAATGCTTTCTGTGTTTACTATACTCCAGCAGGCCGTGATATACGTCTGTCTTTTTTTTCCCCCAGTCTATAAATGCGAACTTAAAACAAACGGTAAGGTTATGTAATGATTTATTTTTCATTTTAATATTTTAACAATATTATTTATATAACATATCGCAGTAATAACATCGGCATCTGGAATCTTGTTGATTTTTTCATGACTTCCTTAATGTTACTTGTATCAGGAATGCAATAAGTTTCGTGGAATAGTAGACTTTACTTAATTTTTGCAAATATTTAAAAACAATAATTAACATTGCAATTTAGATGAAATTGCAGTGGTAAGTTTCCAATTTATAATTATTACTATGTTAAACGTCTCTAAAAATAATATGTTAAAAGCCTAAAGTAGTAAAATGAATGTCGCGCTTAAGCGGTAAGAAGAGGGAAATTGTTATGTGTGTTACGTTGGGAATACTGAATGTGGTATTTCACACTTACCGCGTATTGGTTTTGTGCGGAAAGCAAACAAATACGTACGATCTCGCACAAAAGCTGTTTTCATAACACAATGACTAACAAATGTATCACCACTCAAATTGTTACCATAGTAACTGTAACCATAATCGTAGTACTTGTGTGTAAAATAATAATGAAATATTGTATAGCTACACAAAGAAAATGCTCTTTCAGATATTTAAAGAACTACAGCGTGTCATTTAAAAACATTTTCTATGACGTAGTAACGCGCACATTAGTCGCAAAAATACATTTTACACACGCACGCACACAGATACACACAGATATAATATTTCGTTGTCAAAATCCGTTCATGATATATTACTCGCAATTTTTATATTTAAACCTCGTATTTTTAGGAGCTAAAAAAACTCAGATTCGGTCTTTCAAAGTAATTTTATAAATATCTTAGGAAGAAAAGTTTGCTGTCGAATACCTTTTCACTTTTAAAGTTCTGCGTTGGTATACCATATCCTGGAACAAATTATTTTTTACGTTTTATGACACCTGATTTACTTTATGTCTCATATGACATTCAGTTCAGTCGAATGACATTGAAAACACTGTGTTTTGATTTGGAAACTATTATTCTACAGTTTTATTAGAAAAAAAAAAGCGAAAGAACACAATAAAAATAGAAATGCTGGTTAAGATTTTTCAGGTTTCAACTTTCAAATTATATTGTTGTAAGTCGTATCATATTGCCACACTTCTTTTTTCCCCCTATCAGAACTTTAAACCTGAGAAATTTGGACATTAACAATGTAATATGAATAAAATACGGTAGGCCTATGTTTGAAAATGTATCTTTTGAAGAGGTGGAAAAATTCAAATACCTGGGAGCAACAGTAACAAATATAAATGCTACTCGGGAGGAAATTAAACAAAATAAATATGTGAAATTTGAACTCTCACTTTGAGAGAGGAACGGAAGTTAAGGGTGTTGGAGAATAAGATGCTTAGGAAAATATTTGGGTATAAGAGGGATGAAGTTACACGAAAATGGAGAAAGTTACACAACGCAGAACTGCACGCATTGTATTCTTCACATGACATAATTAGGAACATTAAATCCAGACGTTTGAGATGGGCAGGGCATGTAGCACGTATGAATAAATCCAGAAATGTGTATACAGTGTTAGTTGAGAGGTCGGAGGCAAAGAGGCCTTTGAGGAGGCCGAGACGTAGATGGGAGGATAATATTAAAATGGATTTGAGGGAGGTAGGATATGATGATAGAGACTGGATTAATCTTGCTTAGGATAGGAATCGATGGCGGACTTATGTGAGGGCGGCAATGAACTTCTGGGTTCCTTAAAAGCCATGAGTAAGTAAGTCAGTCGCAGTGTAAACGCAGTTTTAATCCCCGTCATCTCTTGTATTTCTTTCTCGCGTGTGATGTCAGAGTTGTGCTGTATTTGTATGACGAATTGAGGCGTCATATTTCTGGCGCTTAAACATTTTGTCGGAAATGCGGCCACGGTTGTTGTGCAGTGTTAACCCCGGGACCCCATAGCAAGGATTATGCTAACCCCGTTATCCCCACGACCGGACCGTCGAATGGAGCGTCACTGTTCTTACGTCATTCCGGTACTTGAGTCATTCGTTACATAGGCAGTATGGAATGTGACAGTAACTACCGGCTTGCTTGTCTCTTAGGTATAACAATCTATGAATACATGAATAACTATGTATTTTTACCAGCTTTCTAAATCCATTGGTATTTCTTTCCAGTATCGTAAACCTGTAACCAATTATTGATTATTTTTGGTTCAGTCTTTGCCCTTTTTTATGAAATGTGCCCATTTTTGTGTGAATTTTCGACCTGATCTTAGAAGAACACATGTCGAAACTCCCGTGACGCACGTATTGCCAACAACTTTATCTGTAACACACAAGTTTAAGCATTTTACTTCACTGTTCGTGATGAATATTTGGTGTTGAAACTATCAGGTACTACTCTTAGGATGTTTATTTCTCTTCTCATAATATAAGACTACTATGTTTTACTGTAGCTTGTATTCTTGTTAGTAGGGGCAGAATACCTTGTCTATTTGTCAGTCACTACAAAAAATTTCAGTTCAAAGTGACTTCATTGGTGATGTTTCCTTTGCTGCCATAAGAAGATCGCTAGCCATTTAAAAATCCATTCATAAATCTACATATATAGAGTGACCATAATTCGTTTGAGTGAAAATGGGACTTTAATCACTTTCTTTATGGGAAAAGTGGGACATTATATTTTTCTAAAATTTAGTATTTATTTTATTTAAATTTAATCATAAGACTGATACACATACCAAAATGAAACGTAAATAACACTAAAAGGAGAAAAAGAATATTAATAATTTCAAATTATACTTGTTAAAAATAGTATTGTAGCAGTAAAAAGAAATTAAATGCACTTTCGAATTTATTAACATTCATTCAAGTCAGAAATTAGGCTTCTAAAGGAGTTCATTTACTTTCTTTACTCCAACCTTACTTAGCAGAAGTTGCTATATTTGTTTTTTTGAAAGATGGGATATGACAGTTAAGCGGCGAGCTTGGAACTACAGTGCTATGTTGCCAATATGGCCTACCACACTGCCAGCTGATGGACGTTAAGATGGCTGACGTTAAAACATTCGTTGACAATTGACTCGAAGGTAAGAAACAATACAAAAATCGACAGAAAATCAAACACGAAACGTACCAATGCTAATATTGTGTGCACAATAAATGTCGCCAAGAGAGCTATTAAGCACTCGCCACGTGGGAACGGTAAGTTGGCAACTCGACCGTTGTTACCATAGCAACAGACCTACCACGCTATGTGACATTCAGTTGTTTTTCCGATCGCAACGCTCCTGTCATGTCCCATCTTTCGAAAAAACAAGTATATTGCATTCAGCAACTCAGGTTTTGCAAGCAAATGTGAATAAAAATCATTGCAGTTATATTCAGCTGAATAGTTATTTGCCGCGGCTCTAAAACAAGAAAATTTCTTTTCAAGCTCTTCTGTAAATTTACATTGCTTCTTTGACATTGTTATAAGAATTTAAACACAGTTTTAATGTTCACTATAAACACCCATTTAATTGATTAAAATCCTAGCTGAACTTGGCAACTGAACAAAAAAACAGTAAACAAATCTCGAATATTATCGTTCTATCGATAAAACAAAACAGGTAGTACCAACCTAAAAATTGCTATCATTAATATATATAATCTTTATCATAAAGAAATATTTTCCTTGTCGACAGTATGCAAGTATTATAGGTAAAATTTATCGGCACTCTTGTAAAAGTTTATAACTTGCAAATTTGCGCCAAAAATCGGGACAAAAGCCTACGTATTGAAAAAAAAAAAAGTCAGGACAGGTTTTTCAAAGCTCAAAAACGGGATAATCCTGATTAATCAGAATGTATGGTCACCCTAAATCTATAGTGTCTATACGTTTGTCATAGAAAACATTTAGCCGTCGGCGTAGCTCAGTTGGCTGAGGCGCTTGTCTGCCTATTCGTAGTTGAGCTCGGACGTGGGTTCGATTCCCGCTTGGGCCGATGGTTGGGTTTTCCCCCCCCCCCCGACATTTCCTCCAACTGTAAGAGGAGTGTCAGGTAATCTATTAGCTATAATCAGACTTCAGATGCATACAAACAATAATATTGTTCTTCCTCTGACACATATTGTCAAGTGAGATGTACTGCCTGATAATAGATGTACATATCAGCCAGAACCTCAGTCAGAGGCTATTATTATTATTATTATTATTATTATTATTATTATTATTATTATTATTAAAGCAAATCTTGAAGACAGAACAGAGTTAAAAATTAAATCATGTATCAGCGTCATTAGCCTATCATCATGAATTGGGTACATATGTATCCGTCGTAATTTAATTGAGTTTTCTTCAAGCTATTTCGCAACTTGTTTAATGCTTAATTTGACAGGTGCATCCGGGGAGGTGTTTTCACAAAAGACAAAAAATACAATTAGAGTTGGGTTTCTGCAATAAAACCCCGCCCCTTGAACAACGGCATGCTTTCTCGCACGGGGCGGTGCCATAATACTCGTACACCATCTTTTGTTATACTTACTTTGATTAAAATAGATGTTATGTAAATGTATATATATATATAGACTATGTATATAATTGACATTTAGATTTTTAATTCTGTTATGGAAGTAGACACCAGGGATATAGAGGAACATTGAATCTGTTTGAAAGTAATGCTTTCGGTCAAGAGACGCTTCCTATAGTCTGGATCAGCTTACTTAATACCGTAAGGGTGAAGCCTAACCATTTTTTCCCCATTACTACATATCATAGTGGATTATGGTGATTTTATAGTTTGAAGGTTGAATTTTCTTTTGCCAACTGCGTTTCGAATTTCGATACTGAGATATATTACAACTGGTAGTGATTTTCTAACGGTTATGTTGGCAGCAGGAACAGCTGTTGTCGGCAGTGCAAATTCTGAAAATTCGAATTGTTCTAGATTTCTGAGCCGATTACTAGAAGCTAGTGAAATACGAACATATTAATAATTACCAATTAATATCAGTATTATATTAATACGTAATATTTATTTTATGTGTTGCGTTGTGGTTACAATTCAAGATTATAGTCAGATAAGTGTAAGTAAATACAACATATGGTGTGATACATGAACTTGGGTGATCGATAGAAAATGCGCATGGAGACAGCAATTGTAACTAAAATAGCAAAATTATTAGGCGTAAGTAAATATTTTTAAGCATACATTTCAAAGTGGCATCCGGTTTTCGGAGTTTGTACAGACGTGGACAAATTATTAACAAAATTGACGATTTTTATGATAATTCTGTTTACAAAATTTGACTTTTCAATTTAGACTACAGTTGACAATTTTGCATATTTCTATCATTACAGTAGTTAGAAATATGCAAAAATGTCAACTGTAGTTTAAATTGAAGAGTCAAATTTTGTAAAAATATATAATAAAAATCTTCATGTTTTGCTAATAATTTGTAAATATTAAAAAATGTCAAATCAAATGCAGTCCAAATTGAAGAGTCAAATTTTGTAAAAAATATATAATACAAATCTTCAGTTTTGCTAATAATTTGGAAATATCCAAAATGTAAACTCTAGTCCAAATTGAAGAGTCAAATTTTGTAAAAATATGTAATAAAAATCTTCAGTTTTGCTAATAATTTGTAAATACGCAAAAATATCAAATGCAGTCCAAATTGAAGAGTCAAATTTTGTAAAAAATATACAATACAAATCTTCAATTTTGCTAATAATTTCGAAATACGCAAAAATGTCAACTGTAGTCTAAACTGAAGAATCATATTTTGTAAAAATATGTAATAGAAATCTTCCATTTTGCTAATAATTTGTCCACGTCTGTACTAATCATTTCACGTGATGAAACAAAATACATTTTTAGGTTAGGTCTCGTGAATCGTGAACTGCTTAGCCAAAGCAATGAATTTCATATTGTTAGACAAAATACATTTTAATATTAGATCATATTAATGTACTAATTTCCAACATAATGTGCGGGGAGTCCAGAAGGAAAATATAGGCCAACTCTTTCACAAATTATATTATTGAACCATTTATAAAACACCTCCCAACATAAAGATGAGATGTAGTAAATAAATAAGCAAGACATCGTTATTGTTAATAGTATATTATTATTATTATACACGGGATTGTGATTTTACCCTTTTTAGTGATATCTGGTATTAGTTGGCAACACTGAAGAGACGGTCAAATTAGCCTTTTAGGAACTGCTCTTATGTGATCCTCACTATACCTCGATGCCGGTTCTTATCGTGAAAATACTGCACATAACTGCGTTGTAGTTTGAAAGGACAGCTGTTTATAACTGTTACGTATTACACTTTACAGAAGATTGTGGGTGGGTGTTTCATTATTTAGTTAATCGAAGGTTTAAAACGGCGCAATATCCATAAATCGATATACATACAGTACTAAACACATCTACTTAGTCTGTCTCTGTAAACTTATCCCTGATCACATACGAGTATAGCAGATTGATCAGCCTAATGGACTTCAAGGCAACCACTTTTATGAATTTCACTGTGCTGCCATCTAATGACTGCAAAAGAAGTCACTTTATAACCCCTATGCTATCGCATGGGCAACTGTACTTTCATCTAGCGGTCATTATAAAAATATTCATTTTTTTTTCCAGCGTACTCAGTATTTACACCTTAGGGCCGTATTCATAAACGAAACTTTGGATGAAGACTTTCCAAGGTCGACTTTCGTAGTAAAGTTTAACTTTGTTGAAAGTCCTATTCATAGACAATACTTCTGAGACTTTGACTTTGACCTCGGTAAGTTGAGATTTGACGATCTTGCTCTAATGTTGGCAATCACAATCACTGCCTTGTAAACGAATTAAATTAATAGATAGTTGAAATAGAGTAGGCATTGCCACAATCAAAGCCATCTTTTGAGTCACAAATCAATGAAACAATTGGACATCGGTACATGTTAAGCGATTGTTAACCGTTCTTGCAGCTTTACATAAGAATAATTTATTCGAGAGCTTAGTGTGAAATTAATATAAGTACAAAAATTGACATTTTTAGATCTTTACACCAATCGATAATAATTCGTTCTTTTATTTGGTCACAAAAAATCGTAATTCAGTTCCGAACAGTCTTGTACTCGTATATAATACAATAAAATTCGCAACTACAAAACATGATGGTGTAGTTCATCTGAAATAGAATTTCGTTGTGAATAAAACATCGATTGTAGTTACAGTACGTTAGGTTTGCATTAAACCCTCGAATTCTTTCATTATAAAATAATTTTATTCTGAAGATATGGAAGATAAGAAGATGACACCAATGACAGACTATGAAAGAGACATATTATCCTGCTGACAGTTGGCAGAGCTATTTCTTGCATGTCTGCAGAAACTACTTAAAAATTAATTGAAATCAATATTCAGCAAACATTATGACGACCGCAAGGATTATACTCGTAAATTAGCTGCATATCCAATTGTGTAACCTGTCTTCTATAGAATTAAAAGGTCGAAATCAATATTAAGCTATCTATCAATCCTTACTTGTAGCATAAAATGGCGATGAAGTAAGAAGTTCAATTATTGGTGGAACAGATAATCCTTTTTCATTATTATTCATCAGTGAATGTTGAAACATGACGAGGATATCTAATACGGTCTGTTTATCAAATCTGTATCTTGATTTGACTATAGTATCTTCGGCGTAATAGATCGACTATTGATCAGATTTTTTGTATTCGGCAGATAATGGAGAAAAAATGGGAGTATAAGGGTACAGTACATCAGTTATTCATAGATTTCAAAAAGGCTTATGACTCGGTTAAGAGGGAAGTATTATATGATATTCTTATTGAATTTGGTATTCCCAAGAAATTAGTTCGATTAATTAAAATGTGTCTCAGTGAAACATACAGCAGAGTCCGTATAGGTCAGTTTCTATCTGATGCTTTTCCAATTCACTGCAGGCTAAAGCAGGGAGATGCACTATCACCTTTACTTTTTAACTTCGCTTTAGAATATGCCATTAGGAAAGTTCAGGATAACAGAGAGGGTTTGGAATTGAACAGGTTACATCAGCTTCTTGTCTATGCGGATGACGTGAATATGTTAGGAGAAAATACACAAACGATTAGGGAAAACACGGAAATTTTACTTGAAGCAAGTAAAGCGATCGGTTTGGAAGTAAATCCCGAAAAGACAAAGTATATGATTATGTCTCGTGACGGGAATATTGTACGAAATGGAAATATAAAAATTGGAGATTTATCCTTCGAAGAGGTGGAAAAATTCAAATATCTTGGAGCAACAGTAACAAATATAAATGACACTCGGGAGGAAATTAAACGCAGAATAAATATGGGAAATGCGTGTTATTATTCGGTTGAGAAGCTCTTATCATCCAGTCTGCTGTCCAAAAATCTGAAAGTTAGAATTTATAAAACAGTTACATTACCGGTTCTTCTATATGACTGTGAAACTTGACCTCTCACTCTGAGAGAGGAACATAGGTTCAGGGTGTTTGAGAATAAGGTGCTTAGGAAAATATTTGGGGCTAAGCGGGATGAAGTTACAGGAGAATGGAGAAAGTTACACAACACAGAACTGCACGCATTGTATTCTTCACCTGACATAATTAGGAACTTGAAATCCAGACGTTTGAGATGGGCAGGGCATGTAGCACGTATGGGCGAATCCAGAAATGCATATAGAGTGTTAGTTGGGAGACCGGAGGGAAAAAGACCTTTAGGGAGGCCGAGACGTAAATGGGAGGATAATATTAAAATGGATTTGAGGGAGGTGGGGTGTGATGATAGAAATTGGCTTGATCTTGCACAGGATAGGGACCGATGGCGGGCTTATGTGAGGGCGGCAATGAACCTTCGGGTTCCTTAAAAGCCAGTAAGTAAGTATCTAATAATACGCTAAGGAACTTGAGCAGTTTTAATAATCTCCTGGATGTCCTCAATGTTCTCGACAAATTCAATTTTCGAAATATCAGCCATGTTATGTTCACGAACGAAAGTCAAAGTCTAGATTTTCGGCGACTTCGAAGTAAAGTCACAATTGAAGTTTACTTTCGTCAAAGTGCCGACTGTGAATAGGAAAATGGGTCCACACCTGTGGAGTAACCGTCAGCGCGTCTGGCCGCGAAACCAGGTGGCCCGGGTTCGTATCCCGGTCGGGGAAAGTTACCTGGTTGAGGTTTTTTCCGGGGTTTTCCCTCAACCCATTACGAGCAAATGCTGGGTAACTTTCGGTGCTGGACCCCGGAATCATTTCACCGGCATTATCACCTTCATTTCATTCAGACCCTAAATAACTTAGATGTTGATACAGCGTCCTAAAATAACCCAATAAAATAAAAATAGGAAAATGGTGACTTTGTACTTTCCAAAGTCGACTTTGGCCCAAAGTCTCGTCTGTGAATACGACCCTTAGCTTCGCCACTGACTACTTTATAAAATGACTGGTTGATGCCTGTAACCTACGTCCTATGTATGAAATTGCAGATCGCTACCCTCCCATTGCTAGTTGCAAAGCACAAACTGCAAACATTTCACGTCCTCCAAGCCAGGGTGTGGTCAGCTGGATTCAAGACAGACTTCCATCACGATTTCGACGTCTAGCTATTGCCGAATCCCACCATGTGATCATGACCATAAACGGTCATGGTTTGTCACGAGCGACGCAACTGTATCGTCCTTGCGTCACACCACATCTCGTTGTACGGTACCAAATTAATAACACAAGGGACGATGTTTTTGAGCGTGGTAGTAGCTCGTTCATTCTCGTTCCTCTCACGTACTTTCACGTTTGGTATCAGTGTAAGAATGTCTTACGGCCTCCCTGCTGTTTTCATAGCAGTGGGCCTGGTTTGAAAATACGGATTTAGAGTGAAATATGCTTAATGAGAAAGGTATTCGTGACAGGTGCTTGCAAACTCGCCCCTTGTTGCCATATTGCCGCCGCTTATGAGATTGACATCTTTAGTTTTCCGTTCATCTGGCGAAGAAATGTAAGAATTGTGGCTCAGAGTTGTAGTTAAAAGTTGAGCCGGAACTTTCATAGGACGATTCGAAGTCTTCCGTGCCAGTTTGTGACGCCCGTGCTTATTAAAGAGGCTTTTATTCTCTTCGCGAAGACATCCTGGACAGATGTGGGCCTCGGATACTGTCATGGGCATCTGACCTCTGTTTGATGAAGCTGTTACTGACTTCTAATTAATTTTTTATTTACTCGTAATTTCTTGGCAATAATATGCCCGCTTTGATTCAAGTGATAGTGTTTTCATCTAGGTCTAGAAAGTCAGGGAACCTAGGTTCGATTGCCATTAGCGGAGTAATGATTCATTTCCCCTTCTCGCGTTTATGTCACTTTTTGTTTTTTGTTTGTACCCTTTTGTTGCTGACCACATGGTCAAGAAATGTCGATGTTTATAAATGACTAGTGTTCAACATCTTTCCAAGAATGAAGATGTAATGGGTTAAGGATCTACTTCTAGAAAATTTGATATAATTCTGTTGCTGAAACTGATCAGGAAGAGAAAAAAGAATTGGTTGGGTCACTGGCTGAGAAGAAACTGCCTTCTGAAGGATGCAATGGAAGGAATAGTGAACGGGTGAAGAGTTCTGGGCGGAAGAAGATATCAGATGATAGACGACATTAAGATATATGGATCATATGGGGAGGTAATGAGGAAGGCAGAAAATAGGAAGGATTGGATAATGCTGGGTTTGCAGTGAAACGCCTACCCTTGGGCTGAACACTAAATGAATGAATAAAGGAATGATAAATTTCGGTCCCATCATCTTCAACGTCTGCACTTTGGAATTCTTGATTCTAGCAATGTTTACAATGTTTGTCATGTTTATGGTTTAAAAATATTTTAATACTTCAATTATTAGTAAATCACTTTAAATAATGTATGTTTGGCAGCGCTGTTACCGGAATATAGACGCGTGCTTCACCCTAAAGCCTGATTTGATTTTCACGACACGTAAAGGCAGTAGTCACTTCGTGTAGACATGGATACATAAACGCCCCCACTGATGCCGAGAAGGGATGTAATGCATTAGGAAATGCTGTTATATTTACTGCAATATTGCAGTTTTTTCTAGAAACAAAGTCGATTTCCCGCCAAATAAAAAGAAATAACATAATATGGCAAATCGAAATTCTGTTCCTCTTGTCTTAAAAGGAGAGGTGTGTGAAAAATGAGAAAAATAATTGCCTGAAAGCAGCCCGGCATAGATTTGGTTCTAATGAACATAGTTGTTTGGAATTTTTTGTGCTGAATTATGGAGCTTTTGACTATTGAATGCACCTAGAATAGTTTTCATCTATTTCTTTGTAAAGCAGAAATAATTTTTTAAATATAAAATTCTTTTAGAATATCATTACACAAAATGACATTGGTGCACGTTTCTCAAAAACTAATTAAGATATGATTATGAAATTTTCAGGATATGTTAACAGATACATATTAGTCATATTCATGCAACTATTTTAAGGTAGCTAAAAAAAGTCCGATTTATGCCAATTTTTCTAGTTTGAAAAACATAATTTTTTCAACAACGAATTTCGTTTGAGCTCTAGTACCAAATTAATGGACATATTAAAAAGATATTGCATGGCTTTACTTTAGTTTCCTCTTATAATAAGTGGTTAAAATTTTGTTACCATTAAATTAATGAGGTGCACCAATATTATGTTGTGTAACGATACTAAAAAAAACCTTTAATATAAAAAAAAATATAGTTCTGTCATCAAAGAACTAGATCGAAACTATTCTGGATTCATTCAATATGATGAAGGATGGATAGAACAGAGAAAAATTCTCTCCGGCACCGGGACTCGAACCCGGGTTTTCAGCTCTACGTGCTGACACTTTATCCACTAAGCCACGCCGGATTCCAGTTCCGATGCCGGGTCGAATCATCTCAGTTTAAGTCCTGCCTCTCAGTTTTCCCTTTGGTGACCTACCCTCATGCACTGTGTCACAGAATATGTGTACTCATTACGAGTGACCATGTGACCGGCATCCGACGGGATGAGCGCCGTCGTTCAATAGCCAAAAGCTCCATCATTCAGCATAATAAATTTCAAAAAGCTATGTTCATTAGAACCAAATCTGTGCCGGGTTGCTTTCAGGCAATGTTTTGTTTTTTTCCACACATCTTAACAACCATCTCCCCGGATTTAAGGCCCATTCACAATGAAAGTTAAATATAACCGTAACATAAACACAGAAGTCTGCGCCCAGGCTACCAAATGGGATCATTCACAATGATTCACATAAGCATTGACATAAACATTACCGTAAGACGTTAACATGAAAGTTTGCAAACTCCAAACTTTCATGCTTATGCTTACGTGATTTGCAAACAGAACACAATCGTGGAGCGCTGAAGTATACGACAGAATATGAGGAAATGGCGTCGTTGTTATGTTTCCATGGTTACCAAGTATGTTTGCTGTTATATTTATGTTCCCATCGTGAATGATGGTATGACTTCTTGATTTTACCGTAACGTTTATATTCTTAAGTTAAGGGAAGTGGGTAGTGATGCCTGTGCGATTAAAGAATTTCAGTACAGAAGTTTAGTTGACTATTTCTATGCTTTTAGTGTTCAGAGTGGAATAAAAATTTCCAGGGTTATACAATAAATCATTCTGAATTCATTGGTATAAAAGGCAACTAATTAGCTTCTTACTCAAGTGTATGAGAAAGGCCCTAACTTATAGCCTGTTTTCTTACTTTGCTAAATGTGTCTCAAATATCAGGTGCACATTACTTGCTACAATCTTCACCCATATGACTTGTATATTTTTTAGGTTATGAAATAATGTATATTGTAAATTCTAAAGCAAAATTTAGTTAAATATGTCACTCTTAGTGAAATAGAAAAAAAAAATTGAACTTTGATTAATAATTACTGCCATTTTTTTCAATGAATATATGTTTTTCCCTCATTTTATGTGTGTGATATTCATAAACCCGTAGGTCTAATTTGTACAACACAGCTTGGAGAAAAAACTGTAAAAATTTCATTTAAGTAGATTTAGTAGTTTCAGAGAAAAATGCACTTAAGTTTGAAAAATATCAACGTACGGAAAACTGCATTAAAAAAAAAGGATGTATGAATTACATGCGCCGCCAAATTTAAAGTGCTCATTTAAAGGTCTTGTCTGCAGAGATACCCCCCCCCCCCATGTATTGTATATTGTTTTACAGAGCAAGTTTTGCACTTTATTTGTAACAAAATAAAAAATCACATTTCTAGTCCCTAATCACTACCCAGTCCCCTTAACGCTTACGTTATGTTTTAATTTTCATTGGGAATGAGCCTTTACTCTGTGATGTTGCTGTCATTAGACATCTTCCACTCTGCATAAATTCGTGAAAGCAGCTGGTATGCTAAAATTGTGCTAAGCGTGCGTGTTACGCGTTGCTATGTATCGTAGTTTTCTAATTCTCGTTGAAGCAGCACTTAAGCCTAAGCATGCGACACAAACGTCTCGATTACTCATGTATGCAGTCTATGTTTAGCCTACATTCCGCATAGCATTTAGGGAAGTGACATTGGTACCAAGCGAGAGTGGAACTGAAGTGTTACAATTGCTTTGACTTGGAAGTACAGTTGATTTATAGACGTAATTTCATTTCCGAATGCCTCACTGTCGTTATGCATATTTCAAAGCCATTATCTCAATAGATCATACATCATAACTAATAGATTGCTATGATATTCATCAACAGTTCAAATGCTCGCCTCATAAACTATCAAGTATGACTGCAAGCTGAAGAAATACACAACACTCCTAGTTGTTGATTATGGCATTAGATTTGTTTCTACAGCGAATTTGTGGTGGTTTGACAACTGCTTGAAATCTGTCCTAACCTCAACTATTGGCGCCGATGGGTTTGAAACTAATTTCAAACCATCCCTGTAAGAGCACTTACTTACTGTAAAATAATTTACTAATCTAGTATATTGAAGACGTAATTAAATTTGATGGTATATTCCAATAACCGATGTAGATAAGTACAGAAACAAAAGATTAATGCAAAAAGTACGTTTGTATCACAGTGTTGCCACTGGCCGAAAATAAAATGTACCAGATTTCTCTGAAAATTGTACCAGATTGTACAGATTTTTTTCTATGATGTATTAAAATTATACCAGTCCAGTTTTCTCGTGAAGACACATAATATATAACTTACAAATACAGAAAAAAGAGCATAAACACAATTACATAGACCTAGCATAGACAAAGAAGGCTACGAAAATAAGGAATACATGTGTCTGCAAACATGTTTTATTTTAACAAAGAAGATCACAAACTTTAATTTAGTTTTTTAATATTAATGACAATTATATTACCGGTTGTTCTGTATGGTTGTGAAACTTGGACTCTCACTCTGAGAGAGGAACATAGGTTCAGGGTGTTTGAGAATAAGGTGCTTAGGAAAATATTTGGGGCTAAGCGGGATGAAGTTACAGGAGAATGGAGAAAGTTACACAACATAGAACTGCACGCATTGTATTCTTCACCTGACATAATTAGGAACATTAAATCCAGACGTTTGAGATGGCAGGGCATGTAGCACGTATGGGCGAATCCAGAAATGCATATAGAGTGTTAGTTGGGAGACCGGAGGGAAAAAGACCTTTAGGGAGGCCGAGACGTAGACGGGAGGATAATATTAAAATGGATTTGAGGGAGGTGGGGTATGATGATAGAGACTGGATTAATCTTGCACAGGATAGGGACCGCTGGCGGGCTTATGTGAGGGCGGCAATGAACCTTCGGGTTCCTTAAAAGCCATTTGTAAGTAAGTAAGTAATATTGATGACAACCATTGCTGTACAATACACGATAATTGGATTAAATTGGTAATCATACAAACGTTGCCGAAGTTGGTAAAATATTCAAGACACTGGAATAACAAAGTCATAATGTTGAAGCCTATACATTGCGACAAATACTATATTGCGAATTGTAACAAAAAACACATTGTGACTAGGTACAATACATATTGTAGAATTACAGACGAATGATATAATAACCAGTCAAGTCCTGCTTAATTGCAACAGTGGCAGTTATCTTAGTAATCTACGTCAACAATGGCCAATGAGTCAAGAAGTGAACGAAAGAAAATAAAACTTCAGTACCAGTTTCTAATTATTTAATAAATGTTAATGTGTTGATCTTAAAGTAGGCTGTAAATCTGATTATCGGCTGCCGATAATAATCAGTGTTGGTACTACCAGTTTGGTAGCAATCAATAATTTTTTCAACTTTATTAAAGCCAGTTATAATGTCTGTTTTCATACTAAAAAAATAGAAGAAAGTAAAGATTGTACCAAATAATTTAAAATTGTGCCGAAAAAGTAGTTGTACGTACTAGGGTACAGTTCCCTTAAAATTGTACCACCCTCCGTACAATTGTACCAAAAGTGGCAACATTGTTGTATCAGTCCATTGGATGAAGGTGCAGCACAACTATCTCAATGCGCATGCGTTAATTGTGATCTGTGAAATTGGTTTGCGCTTGATTCACAAATCAATTCTATCAGAAATTCGTTTGTGACGATTTGACATGATGTAAGAACGCGCTTCTTTTAGTCAGCAACAATCAGAGTTTGAAGTTATCGCTGTACGAACAGTAAAACCAATGTGCTCATTTATTTATTTATTAGTTATTTACTTATTTATTTATTTAGTTATTTATCAGTTATTTACTTATTTATTTATTTATTAGTTATTTACTTACTTATTTACTTATTTATTTAGTTATTTATTTATTAGTTATTTACTTATTTATTTATTTATTTATTAGTTATTTACTTATTTATTTATTTATTTATTTATTAGTTATTTACTTATTTACTTATTTATTTATTTACTTATTTATTTATTAGTTATTTACTTATTTATTTATTAGTTAATTACTTATTTATTTATTAGTTATTTACTTATGTATTTATTTACTTATTTATTTATTTAGTTATTTACATATTTATTTACTTATTTATTTATTAGTTATTTACTTATTTATTTATTTAGTTATTTACATATTTATATACTTATTTATTTATTAGTTATTTACTTATTTATTTATTTGTTATTTACTTATTTATTTATTTATTAGTTATTTACTTATTTATTTATTTAGTTATTTACATATTTATATACTTATTTATTTATTAGTTATTTACTTATTTATTTATTTGTTATTTACTTATTTACTTACTTATTTAGTTATTTATTTATTAGTTATTTACTTATGTATTTATTTATTTGTTATTTACTTATTTACTTACTTATTTAGTTATTTATTTATTAGTTATTTACTTATTTATTTATTAGTTATTTACTTATTTATTTATTTATTTATTTACTTACTTATTTATTTAGTTATTTATTTATTTATTATTTACTTATTTATTTATTTACTTATTTATTTATTTACTTATTTATGTATTTATTTGTTTATTTGTTTATGTTCAAACCAGTTTGAAACTGCTTTAGAAACAAACCTATTAAATGAGACATGAATATTGTTAGTGTCGGATTGGGCTAGTTCATAGATTTAAAGCCATGCCCTCACCGTCAGTAAGTTAAGAATTAAAAGGTATTCATTTTCATGACTGAAGTACCTATACGATACTTGGGCTCTTCACTATTTTACATCAGCCTCCATAGGCCTCGTGAGGTGAAGGAACTGTCGTCGGTACAGCTTAACAAATTCAGCACTAAACATTTTCGTATAGGCAAAGCTCAACTCTATAAGCAGTACTAACGGTAATGAAAGAGAGTCTCGTAACTATAGCAACGATCACGACTCACTCAAACAGTTGTCTTTGCTTTACAGTATATACAAAGGTCGTACACCATTAAAATTATGTAGAGATTCTAAGCACGTTTATCTACTGGAAGGTTGGAGACAATGGCATCTTCACCCTCTACGCAAGCAAAATATAAATAGGTATGCGTACATACATACGTATTCTTAAACTTTTTCTTCCTAGTGGAGTATTAAAACTCTAGCACTATAGGCTACATCAGTTATTCATAGATTTTAAAAAAGCATATGACTCTGTTAGGAGAGAAGTTTTATATAATATTCTTATTGAATTTGGTATTCCCAAGAAATTAGTTCGATTAATTAAAGTGTGTTTCAGTGAAACATACAGCAGAGTCCGTATAGGCCAGTTTCTGTCTGACGCTTTTCCAATTCACTGCGGGCTAAAACAAGGAGATTCACGATCACCTTTACTTTTTAACTTTGCTCTAGAATATGGCATTGGTAAAGTCCAGAAAAACAGAGAGGGTTTGGAATTGAACGGGTTACATCAGCTGCTTGTCTGTGCGGATGACGTGAATATGTTAGGAGAAAATCCACAAACTATTAGGGAAAACACGGAAATTTTACTTGAAGCAAGTAAAGAGATAGGTTTGGAAATAAATCTCGAAAAGACAAAGTATAGGATTATGTCTCGTGACTAGAACATAGTACGAAATAGAAATTTATCCTTTGAAGAAATGCAGAATTTTAAATATCTTGGATCAATACTAACAAATGAAGAGTCCACTGCAAGAATGATGGATGTCACTTTCTTGTCGAAAATGAACCAAGACTGTCAATGCATAGCTTAAGACATATAGAATGTACATAGAGAGTTATATGGCATTAACACTGATAGTCATTGTCCATTAATGATCGGAAAATCACAGTTAAGCTTTGAGCGCTAAGCATTTCAAACTTTCAATTGCGTCTCCTGCAAAATGTGTTCCAAATGACATCCATCATTCTTGCAGTGGACTCTTCAAATATAAATGACACCCGAGAGAAATTAAACGCAGAATGCTATTATTCGGTTCAGAAGCTTTTGTCATCTAGTCAGTATAAAAAAAAAAAAAAAAAAAAAAAAACCTGAAAGACTTTATAAAACAGTTATATTACCGGTTGTTCTGTATGGTTATGAAACTTGGATTCTGACTTTGAGAGAGAAACATAGGTTAAAGGTGTTCGAGAATAAGGTGCTTAGGAAAATATTTGGGGCTAAGAGGGATGATGTCACAGGAGATTGGAGAAAGTTACACAACACAGAACTGTACGCACTGTATTCTTCACCTGACATAATTAGGAACATTAAATCGAGTGTTTTGAGATGGGCAGGGCATGTAGCACGTATGGGTGAATCCAGAAATGTGTATAGTGTGTTATTAGTGAGGCCGGAGGGAAAAGACCTTTGGGGAGGTAGAGTCGTAGTTGGGAGGATAACATTTAAATGAATTTGAGGAAGTTGGGTTATGATGCTAATACTACTGTAGATTAATTTTGCTCAGGATAGGGACGGGTGATTTTGTGTTGATTCTATTTTACTGCGTAGTGCAAATATTTTTTTTAATTGATTTTTGGGTTTTTATAAACATAATAATAAACCAAGTCTTTATTTGTAGTAACTTATAAAGAAATAATAATTATCACCAATACATATTTGTTTCAGTGGAGAAAATGTAGAGAAAAGAGAGACTGCAAATGCCTTTTTCATAATCCACTGCATTACCAGCATTACGTTCGTAATATGAAGGCTTGTTTCTGCGTAACACGTTGTCGCAGATATTAAGTGTGTTATATCTGGGCAAAATAGGACATGCAGCTGAAGAGAGGAAATGCCTGACGTCACATCGAGTGACGCAACAGCCATAGGTGAGGCACACCATGCGATACGGGTACCGAAGTGAAGATATGAAAGAATGTTGGTTGACATGTTAACTTTTTCATTTTGTAAAGACAGATCATACGCCCCTACAAAATGTTGAGACTTGAAAAATTGTGCGACCCCCACAGTAGCGCGACGAGATTCGACGCTGACGTCAAGATGACGCAAAGAGATCTCTAAAACTGACAGAGAAAGGTATGAAATAGGTGTAGAAGCAGGTGTATAGGAGCAGTCTTCAATTAGAAGCAACTTTTTGCCATTTCGTAATAGACTGAAGACAAAAAGGCTAATCAGCTTTTCTGACTGACACGTATTACGCTTTGCGGTTTACTTCTTAAATGTGTTTTCTTCATAGTACAATATGATATAATTAAATTATAATACGTATACAACTTGCTCGGGCTAGAGGTATCAAGAAATAATAAATTGTTCACCATTTATTAACAGAAGGATATTTATGTTTGGCACAGGATGCAGAAACTCTCAAACTTTTTGATTGAAGCGATATTTTACTACTTAATTAACTTATTATTCCCAGAACATGAATTTTACCAGCAATCGAAAAGTATTGGGAATAAATTTGAATAAGGAACAAAAAAAAAGTTTCCTTCCCAGGCAGGATTCGAACCACGAAAGTCTTAGTTACCAGTCTATCGTGCTCTTGGAGTGAACAAGGCTCTGAAATCAGCTACAAGGATTGGTCCGGTTTTTTTTTTTTTTTTCCACTACTGTACAAGGTGAATCGTAAATAGTGTCATTAATTATTTCTGAGTGTTATTCGTTGAGACATTTCAAACAAAAAAAAAGTTTAATACAATTTGCTCTTTTTTGCTTCCTTTTGGAGAAAAAATATTTTATACGAAACAGTTCATAGGGCGTTTTAGGAAAGCCATTGATTTAGTTCCCAATATGCTCAGCCTATTTAAGAGAGCAGTGTATTATGATTTCAAATCCTAGAAAGAATATTAGTTTCGTGTCGCCCTCGGTAGCATAGTTGGTGTAGCGCTGGCCTTCTATGCTCGAGGATGATGGCATTTAAGTGTGTTTAAATGCGACAGGCTCATGTCAGTACATTTACTGGCATGTAAAAGAACTGCGATACAAAATTCCGGCACATCGGCGAAGCTGGTATAACCTTTGCAGTTGCGAGCGTCGTTAAATAAAACATAATTTATTTTTTTTAGTTTCGTCCTCTAAATGTGCAGAAATTTGACTCGAACAATTGTAACATTGTTAAATTCCTTTGCAGAACAAAAAGTTACATTTGTTCGCATCAAATTTCTTCAAATTTAAAGGAAATAAAAATAAAATTATTTCAATAATTTATTATCATAATACACTGCACTCTTAAATTGTCTGAGCGTATTGAGAATTAAATAAATGGCTTTTCCAAAACGCGCTATGAAATATTTAATGTAGAACAATTTTTATCTTGAAAAGGAAGCAAAAACGAGCAAAATTGTATTAAAGTTTTTGTTTGAAATATATCAAAGAATAACCCCCTGAAATTAATGACACTACTTACGGTTCACCTTATATACATATATATTCTTCCCTCCCTTTCCCCTTTGAAACTTTTTTTTAGTTGGTTATTTAACGACGTTGTATCAACTACTAGGTTATTTACCGTCGATGAGATTGGTGATAGCGAGATGATATTTGGCGAGATGAGGCCGAGTATTCGCCATAGATCACCTGGCATTCACCTCACGGTTGGGGAAAACCTCGGAAAAAACCCAACCAGGTAATCAACCCAAGCGGTGATCGAACCCGCGCCCGAGCGCGACTTCACACCGGCAGGCAAGCGCCTTAACCGACTGAGCCACGCCGGTGGCTCCTTTGGAACTCCAGATGTTTAGTTGACACCTTATCATTCTTTCTTAACTTGTCATTTTTTTCTCGTCACGTACTTAAAAACGCATTTCAATTCCTCGATTGTAATTTTATTCTTTTGCTTAAAAACACATAATTTACTGCCATACAAGCAGAATGTCACTGCAGCTTATGTCCGACACGTTCTGGAGATATAGGCGCTTTAGTCTGTTTGGCATTCTACTTACAAGTTTTTGAAACTCAAACCTGGCCCTCCAGAGTGGAGTTGTGCGACGGAATGGTTGCGCCCGGTGAGGCATTCTGGTGGTGGTGCCAAAAATGAAAAAAGGTTTTACGCAAATTACCCTAGTGAAACTGATAATCGCAGCTCACGTTTACATTATGTTAAATAAAACACATTAATTAAACCAGCTATTTTACCAGGTGTACAGTCAATAATGCATCTAGTAACAGTTACAATAACATTTCCGAAACTAATAACGAAATTTACAGATACAGATAATGCAAAACTTTCACAGTATTATTAGTCAAATACAAATAAATTTTATAACTAATAAAATTACTGGCAAAAACACACGAGATAAACAGTGATATAGATAATAAACGAACACTTTTGCATTTTATTAACAGGCCGATGAATCCAAGGCAACGACTTGAATAACACATGTTCATGTCCTGCATAGATCTCATGTATCGTTAACAAAAGCATCAATACTATCGCAGCAGTGTAGCGATATTTAGTTGCCGCAAAATAAAACAAATATTACACAACGTTAACAAACAGTGTTACATAATATGAAAAAAATATTTATCTTTCTAAAAAGAACCATGACTATCTCTGCATTCAATGGAGTTAAACGGATAATACTTTACTCATTCAAATCCAAGTTATGTACATTAGTTTTGAATTGGCAACATTACATTAACATTTGGCGCGGAACTTTAACTTGTGTTTTCGTGCAAGTCTGCGGTTGATGGTTCCCTTCCTAACGTCTCCAACAACCCTGCCATCTAGCGAAATGTCTGCATTACTGTGCTCTAGCGGGCGGAATATTAACTACTGAGTCAAACTGAATTCGGCTCAAAGTCTGCCATAAGAAACGTATATGAACTAGAATCAGTAGCCTTTTGTACAGTGTTATATGGACGTAGGCAGTGCCACACAGAAGTGGCTCCAAAGTTCGGAAAAACGCTGCAAGAGTGCGTCCCGATCTGTGCGCGCGCTCGTTCACATGAAATACGAATGAAAGTGTAGAAATAAACTATTACAACTGGTTTTTAGGATATTATTTTTTGTTTATTTCATTGGCGGTGCCATGGCACACTGGCACTACCCCAAGATCCGCCCCTGGTGGAAGGTAATTAATACAAAAGCTCCAAAATTTAAATAGCCAGACTGTCAACATAATGACAGGACTTCACTTGTGTTTATCTGTCAGAAATCAGGTGCATATCACCTGTCCGTTTTTATTTCTCTTCTTAAGTTGTCTGAATCTTGGCCAACATGTTACAAGTCGAATGGTCAAGATCGTATGAAAACAGACACCACGTTCGTCTTGAAACAAATGACGTAGGTGCCACATCCAGAAGAAATGGAGATGTACCACGCCCCAAGACCTAGAAGTCGCATCCCACGAGAATACCACTTGTGGTTATGGCCACTTTCGGTAAAGAAAAGCGAGGCCCCACTTCGTCCTCGTCCCACGTGGCTTTTATTCTCGTAGCATGGCTACTAGCTCCTCTTAACGCAATTGCGAAATACAACACAATTGCTCTCTTTTATGGTCTCCTAATATTAGGTCAGTGCCTGAATGACTCGTATTTGTTGTGCGTGCGTGCGGCCGCCCATACGGAGACTCCTGGCGGCGCTGAAAAACAGATGATGACAAATATCCTCACTCTGTACTCCTTCATGTCTAGTCGTATTCCAACGGATGTTTATCGGGATATGCGGCGCCCAGCTATCCTCGTAATGAATGTTAATTGAAGGATTCAGATTATCCTTGTTAGGTAATCCAGTGACCATATTTTGCTTTTCATTTCCAACATCAATCAGTCCCTCTCCCTAAAAAGGTAGACACATACACAAGTCACCTAAGTTCTTTACAGTTCTGAAACTTGAACTCTCACTTCGAGAGAGTAACAGAGGTTAAGGGTGTTTGAAAATAAGGCGCTTAGGAAAATATTTGAGGCTAAGAGGGATGAAGTTACAGGAGAATGGAGAAAGTTACACAACACAGAACTGCACGCATTGTATATCTCACCTAACATAATTACTTACTTACAAATGGCTTTTAGGAACCCGCAGGTTCATTTCCGCCCTCACATAAGTCCGCCATCGGTCCCTATCCTGTGCAAGATTACTCCAATCCCCAACATCATATCCCACCTCCCTCAAATCCATTTTAATATTATCCTTCCATCTACGTCTCGGTCTCCCCAAAGGTTTTATTCCCTCCGGCCTCCCAACTAACACTCTGTATGCATTTCTGGATTCGTCCATACGCGCTACATGCCCTGCTCATCTCAAACGTCTGGATTTAATGTTCCTAATTATATCAGGTAAAGAATACAATGCGTGCAGTTCTGCGTTGTGTAACTTTTTCCATTCTCCTGTAACTTCATCCCTCTTAGCCCCAAATATTTTCCTATGAACCTTATTCTCAAACACCCTTAATCTCTGTTCCTCTCTCAAAGTGAGATTCGAAGTTCCACAGCCATAAAGAACAACCGGTAATATAACTATTTTATAAATTCTAACTTTCAGCTGTTTTGAGAGTTGACTGGATGACAAAAGCTTCTGAACCGAATAATAACACGTATTTCCTATATTTTAAGTAGGTCATTTTATGACGCTATATCAACATCTTAGGTTATTTAGCGTCTGAATGAGATGAAGATGATAATGCCAGTGAAATGAGTCCGGGGTCCAGTACCGAAAGTTACCCAGCATTTGCTCATATTGGGTTGAGGGAGAACCCCGGATAAAACCTCAATTAGGTAACTTGCCCCGACCGGGAATCGAACCCGGGCCACCTGGTTTCACGGCCAGACGCGCTAACCGTTACTCCACAGGTGTGGACGGTTTAATATATGAATACATAAATACATAAAATAACCAATGAAATATAAATTTATAAAACATTCGCCAGTGTAATGAGGTCCTTGAACTTTAAAGTTATTCAAAATTTCATTGATTCCGAGGCGAAGTCGCTTAGATGAGAATCAATAATTTAATCGTGATTGTGCTTTGTTACTGGGATATTTCATAATTGAGAAAAAGTTTTCGCATAGATCTAAGTGGTCCCGAACATAGACATTTGAGAGGAACACTTCTTAGTATTGGGATCAGTGGCGGCTCGTGCCTTTCTTGGATGGGTGTTCAAAAAAAAAAATATTGGTAATGAACACACTGATATAGGCTATTCTCGTATAGGTGAGTCACACGTCAGAGATAAACGAGGTCTAATATGCATGTACCAAATCTACGCATATAAACCAAAATTAAAACCATTAAACAAGAGTAGAGTAAAATTAATTCATAGGACTCACCTTCACTGCTGTTGTTGAAGATCTAGATTTAATTGTAGAGAAACTCCATGCGCCTAGTTTTGAGAGATGCAAATTTTTCAATAACTCTAATGTTATTAACAAGTTTTTTTTTTTTTTCCACGGCCAACATAGCCAATGTACTTAATCGCTCTTATGGCATTGTGCTACGGAGGAATATTTTAATCCTCTCTTAATTTAACACTCTCACAAATTTTCACACGTGTGTTACTTATTTTGCTGAACAAAAGACAACAGAATCAACCCCCGTGCGTATCGATATTTTGAAAAGAAACAGTAGAGAAAGAAAACAAGGAAAGAGGGAGAAAGGAACAGGATGCCAGACCCAAGGGAGATGGAGCACCTCTGTTTCTCTGTCACTAGCACGTTAAGACCTGCGCGAGCCAGAGCTATTGTAACATTGTACCAAACCAGATAATATTCTCGCCTGAGGCTACTCCACCCTGCTACGGAAAAATTGTGCGAACTGCTGTCAATCTGTCCAATAGAGATTTAAAGACACACGACACGCGAACAGAACATTCTCTCGAGACGAAATATGTAGGAACGTCATTACACATTGGAAAGTAATAGATGTAATAATATTAATACAGTAATATGTACGATTATTGTTGGTTTTTAAGGTGTTCACGTGCTCCTGTGCTCATATAGAGGAACCGCCACTGATTGGGATCATTTTGTATCTTCTGTTTCCCAAAGGCTATGTATGAATTTCTCCTTTTAAAACAAATATTTCAGCACTAAGGCCGACTGGAGATCTACCAATTCAAGTTCCTCACGGTCAGCCGTAGACCTGTTATTTATTCTCTTGAATAATCATGATTTTCACTAAGTCCAAACTGATTTGAAAGGAATTACACACCATGAAGTATGGAAAAGCCTATTAGGTCACTAAAATAGTGTAATGGATAGATAGAAACATTTATTCCTGCTCGAATAACAAAGTTTGCACTGAAATAAGGACCTCAGGAGCGTATGTGGTCGCGAGCACATTTTTATTCGCATGAAGAGAGCATCAAATGTCACTAAAAGAGCATCAGGTTGAGAACGCCTGTTTTAATATATTGTACTACATTAAGAACTGTTTATATACGGGCTATTCCATATGAAATCGATCAGTAAAAAGCTCACATTTTCAAAAATATACTGTCGAAAGTCAAACGGGTTTCTTATTATTGAGCGACAAATTTAGCGTATTTTATAAAAACAAGCCTCTTTCAGCGCTCAGAACTCTGGAACATTTACTGCAGAACATTGAACGAGAGCTCATTTTGAAGCTGATATTTGATAGGTTATGTTAAGAAGTAATCCTTATTTTTATTGTACACAGAGAGACAGATAATCTGATTTTACTTGCTTTTTGGCCACTTGTAAAAATGTAAAAAAAATATTGAGAAAAAACCTTGCATTAATAAGAGGGATTCGGCATTGTTTGCTTAGTGACTCGGCAATAAGTTTCGTGGATATTAAATAAATTATTTTCACACGCCTAGACTTGAACGGCGCAGTACCGCACGCACTGGCCGAGAGTTGAAGATAAGCGAATGTTGGGCGTCATTTTACTCCTGTGGTTATGAAAACCTGTGATAAATCTAGCACAGCCATGCACTGCTAGACGACACATCACGTGTTTGTCTCCTGGCCTTGCTTGTCTCGACTACCTACAGTCAGCTGGTTAGTTCACGCACGTACTATTTATTTTCTTTATTTGATATTTTCAATACTTTCTTATCAACATACCATCAGTAAAAAATATGTGTTTATTTGTACTTTCAATGCGGAATCTAACTATATATTTTAAAAATATTTTTTTCGTGGTCAAAGGCGTCTTAATGAAGAAAAATATAAATTTCTCCATTTCCATAAAAAGTAAGAAAAACTGTTTACATGTCAATACAAACTTTAACTTCTCAGCATCAAAATAAGCTATGATTTTGATCATTGGATGAGAGGGTTTCGGAGCTACAACAGTTTAAAGTTGCTAATTTTATGAAAATACGATAAATTTAAATATTAATTTAAACAGTATGAAGTTCTGATGCCTCAAACTTTGCACAAACCATTGTATCACAGTTGTTTACGGACAGAAAAAGTTTCATTGTATTTAAAAATTGCAAGGTCAATTTTCTCTATATTTCGGTCGATTTGAGATGGAATAGCACATACAGTTCATTACTGATTTCTCTATTCTTCTTATAGGCCTGTGTATAATGCCCCACGTTAAGCAGATGTTTGATATAATTTCCTTCTCTGGAGCTTTTCAAAATTTCTTTGTACCCACGTATCGGGTGAAAGATTTCCCACTTTTTAAACAATGGGACATTAAAACACTTCATTTGACTAATGATGTCCCAGCAGTGTTAGATTCCTATGCTTTCTTCTTCCTTTCGTTCTTCATTTACGTGGTGAGATTTGACCTGAAATTCCAGCGTACAGAATCTACTTTTACTGCCTCTTCACTGTTCGCAAGGCAAGTGAAACATCGTAATGGTCGTTAACTAACTTAATTACATCCTACAAACTTTTTTGACGTCAGGACACTCTGCGTGTTTGCGGTATGGAACTGATAAGTGAATTAATTCTTCTGAATTGGCGGTTTTTTAACAGGAATGTCTTCAGTATTTTATAATTACGATGCAGTAAAAGAGCAACTTTTTATCTGTCTACACTTGCATTTTCCCATGACCTTGTGCGTTAATTATCTGTTAATGTTTAAATTTATCCTTCTTAGTCAGATGTAGGCTGAGAATAAAATTAAAGCCTAGTATTTTTTTTATTGTATCTCATTTTCATATCTTCGTATTGTTTTCTATTGATTTCATTAATAATAATAATAATAATAATAATAATAATAATAATAATAATATAATATCATCATTGTAACCATCGTCCGTAAACATTTTTACCAAAAAATCCAGCGTCACAGACTCCGAATAGTTAGTGGAGAATTGATATTATTTAAGCCGTTCAGAGCAAAAGTGGTGTAAGTCAAAATTGGGTAATGAGGTTTAAAGTAAAAATTGTAAAATACAGCGCAAAGTAGCAATTAATATGTGCTTCTTGCTATCCACTGACTACTAATAGTTTAAATAAATTGAATATTAACTGCTACTTTGCGCTGTATTTTACAGAATGTTCACTTTAACCCTCATTACCCATTTTTGACTTACACCACTTCTGCTCTGAACAGCTCATTTATCTCCGGTCAATAGGGACCGATGAGTGACTCTCGTCTTTTGTTATATGTTGTAGTAACAGTGATCATATATCATGCAGGATACAGGGATCTCTCTACTCGGAAAAGTCTAATATTGATTGACTATTTCGTTTATATGAAGTCGTTCCATTTTCGGTCATTGAAATGTAATGACATTTTGAATTGCAACCAATCATCCAATCACAGTCATACATAACGATAATTTCTGCAGCTAGATTTATCACTTTCAATTTATCGCATGGTCGTTATTTTGTTTAGTCATTGTCGCCAACTGTTTCCACGTAAATTGATGAGCGTGAATCCATTGTACTAAATAAAGTGCGAAATCCTACTTCCACGTCTAGGCCTAGATCTTCATCTTCTAATTCCATGCCCATTGTATCTAAAGAAAATGACACTCCTTTATAACTGCATTTAATCAATGTATTAATCAGGTTATTTGTAATTATACTATAAAATGTTTAAATTAAATTATGATTTTAGTAGATAATGAAAAGGTATTTGTTATAAAAACAAGAGAAAAGCGCAGTACATGTAATTAACATTTTTAAACCTGTATTTCGCTTTTCTCAATTGGTATTACTGAATAACATTCAATTTCTTTATTGTAGTAATCGTTATTCTTATATTTCGATTTCACAATGTCTGAATAGGTTAAGTATTCATAAATATACAATATTAATATTTTGTGATAGAATTTTAGGGATATATTATTTAAATGTTTATTTTATTCACGAAATAGTCCTAAAAAAGTCACTCGAGATTTCATCACCACGGTTTCACTGCAGATATGTACAGTCTTAGACAAAAAAAAATGACCGGCTACCATACGCCAAGTTCCCTTCGGAACACTTCGGTTGATTTCGTGAGAGCGTAGGTTTACACGTGAAGAAATTTATAATGCACGACTCCACTCTTGTTTTGTTTGTTTGTTTGTTTGTTACTTTTATAGGTCAAGTGTTATTAATAACCTATCCTATAACAGAGATATATTCTAGATGTAAATTACATGCAAAATAAACATCCTTTCACCAGTCGTGTGACCCAGACGGTGCCCGAAGTGAACTTGGACAAAATTCACGCTTCAGGAGCTCGGTCATTTTTTGTGTCTAAGGCTGTACATCGTAGCCGGCTGTTGCTTTCTTACTTTTTTTTCGTCTTGTTTTATCTCTTACTTGCATACAATCGAAAGCGGGGGAGGGTATTTCTTTGGACCAACTCTAGGCTGGTAAACATTGCGAAGTCATACCTGTGGAGTAACGGTTAGCGCGTCTGTCCGCGAGAGCAGGTGGCCTGGGTTCGAATCCCGGTCGGGATAAGTTACTTGGTTGAGGTTTTTTCGGGGTTTTCCCTCAACCCAATATGTGCAAATGCTGGGTAACTATCGGTGCTGGATCCCGGACTCATTTCATGGCATTATCACCTTTATTTCATTCAGACGCTAAATAACCTGAGATGTTGATACAGCGTCGTAAAATAATCCACTAAGAAAACATTGTGGGTCTCCTAGTCTTGCTAAGACAACACAGGACAGCATAGCATATAACAAGGGACAAAACCTAGTCTCGTAGATGGAAAATAAATAGTTTCCATTGACCAGCCGGGAATCGAACCACGGACCGTTTGAATGGGAAGCGCCAAGAGGCGGACGATATTATGTTAGGTGAATTATTTGTTATGATTACTTGTCGCAGTAAGTAATACATTATTTTTTCTTTAAACTTATTTCAGGTCAGCAGTTCAAACAACTTTGTTCTTAACAAAACAGTGTAAGAGATAACGAGTAAGTTACGGAATTTGTGATAAAGATTGTGTAATACACAACAAGTGACCTTGTTGCATTTACACAGAAATTGTTTACAGCGTACGGCAATAAAATTGTAAGCGGGGAACTTCTGCAATTGTCTTAACTTTGGGATGAATTAGTCGTTCAACACAACGTGAATTAACATGATAAATGAGAATATTAAAGATTTTTTTATTTTTCTCCTCAAATATTAATTTCTCCTCAAATATTAATGATAAATTTGGTTAAACTAAAACTGTAAGCTTACAGCACTGAATTATTGTATCTTAAAATATAAATCAACGTATGAGCAACATTTGTTCTGAAGAATTTCAATGAAGTAAGAAATAATAAAACGACATTACTCGTATGAGGTTATGTCAAGTACAGTGGTTCCCAAACTTTATGAAGGCACGACCCACGAAAATAGAAGAATAGAGTGCAACAATAACACGAAATAAAGAGTGCGGCAAAACACCCTCCCTAATTTAAAGTTTAAATAAAAAACAGATGGATCAAAATAAGGAAACTGTATTAATATAAATGGCATCTAAACAGTGGGAAATTTAGGTTAACATGCGTTGCCATAGCGATATCAAATGACATGCGCAAAACAACAAGAATTGAATAGGACATTGAATACACGGAATTGACATTCAATTAGTGCAAATTGTAATCTGTAAGGAATTCGAACTATGCCGTGGACGGTGAAGAACGTGCTTACGCTGTGGTATCGTTTCTGGTAAGTGGTAATTCCGTTGTCGCTGCCCAGCGTGCTTTTCGGAGGAGCTTCCAGATTCCCCCTCGTGGTCGCTGTTCAAGAATTGTTTGAACGTGATTATGAAAATCGTATGAGGTCATGTGCAAACATCCTTCAAAATTTGCCTGAAGATGCTGTGGTTCTTTTTAGTGATGAAGCACATTTTCACTTATCGGGATGCGTGAATCATCAACATTTCCGATATTGGAGTGGACAGAACCCTCGTGAACTTCATGAAAAACCTCTGCATAACGACCATGTTACTGTATGGTGCGCTGTTGCAAGAGTCGGGATACTTGGTCCTTACTTTTTTGAAGAGGATGGTGCTACTGTGACAGTGAACTCTCAGCGGTACACTTTTATGATCAACAATTTTTTGGCACCAGGACTCAATGCGCTGCAGATTGACCAGGTATGGTTTCAGCAGGACGGAGCACCTCTCACACAGCTCAGATTTCTCTCCAAGTCCTGAGACAGATGTTTCCCGGACGCTTAATTTCTTCACGTGGCGACGTCCCTTGGCCGGCACGATCCACAGACCTTGCATCCTGCTATTTTTTTCTATGGGGGCAACTTAAGGCTGAGGTGTTCAAACATCGGCCGAGGACTTTGCCAGACCTAAGAAATGCAATACAGGAAGAAATTGGTGTTATTCCTCAAGAAATGCTAGTTAGAGTGATGCAGAATTTCCGAAGTCGCATTCAACAATGCACTGATAGTGAAGGACACCACTTGAGAGACACGTTACTCAAAAAATGAAAAACTCCCACTTTTAAGATACCATTCATATTAATAAAGTTTCCTTATTTTGATCCAACTGTTTTTTATTTACACTTTAAATTAGGGAGGATGTTTTGCCGCACCCTTTATTACATGAACATCACTCCTAGTAGCCAACTTTGCCGATATTTTTCGAGCACTTAAACACTTTGAATAATAGTTTGAAGGAATACGATGCATTCCAGTGCATAGTAGGACTCGCGAAAAATTTAGCTACATGCGATACAACAAATAGTAAGTTTATTTTAGTAGTGCTCGAACCTGAGTACAATGGTAAAGTCCTGACTTATGAAACAATTTATTTATAAAGGAAAGTTTCACGACAAATGAGATTTCAGCCATTTGTAACTTTATGGTAGTTGATGAAGGATGGGTGGGGCGGAGAAAAATTCTGTCCTGTACCGGGACTCGAACCCGGGTTTTCAGCTCTACATGCTGACGCTTTATCCACTAAGCAACACCGAATTCCAGTTCCTATGCCGGATTGAATCCTCTCAGTTTCTCTAGGGCTTCCCTACTTTTGCATATATACCGGCTAGACATGGTCCCACATTACTTCATTCCCTGAAGAAGATGGCAGATCTAGCCGTCGAAAGCTTGGAAGCTAATCTCCAACTCACCTGGCTGAGAACCCGAGAAGAGTTATTCTATATCAAACGCCGGGAAAGCCTCAAGTCATACGAGTACATTCTAAATGTGCTAAGTGTCAATTTTTCCAATTTCATTTTATTCAATCTAATGGAGGAACATCTATATGAGAATATCATACTAAATTGTCTTTGTCGTAGCTCAACTGTAAGTGCCTCATTCGTGCGTCAAAAGACGGTGTTGAGATACATGCATTGCGCAGTATGTTTTTCCATCAGTTTCTCAGAAAGTTGTTTTTGGTACTTAGCACATTTAGAATGTTAGGTCCTCAATTATCAAATAATATTCTTACTCACCTTGTAACTTACTTCTCGTACGAAAATAAATGTTCTGAATTATGGTGTGCTATTTCACATTTGTGACACCTTCATTACAAATTGAAGGCGTGAACTTTGATACTGTGAAGATATTCTGTTTTTGGACAAGATTTTGAATTGTAGCAATAAAGGGACACACAATATCGCTGTTTAGAAATATCTGTATTAAGAAGACACTATAGTCTACTAGTGATATGGATTGTTTTATATACCGGTATATATATATATATATATATATATATATATATATATATATATATATATATATATATATATATATACAGGCACATCATTTTATTTTTACTTCAATTTTTATTGTACCTGAGTTTTTGAATGTACTTCACTCCCACCCCTTCTACTAGTAAACTTCCAACCGTTCACGACACAGAGCCGAGGGCGCTTAAGCAGTATTGAGTTACTGAGTATACAGTAGTACGTTCCATAAATATGTTCGCGTTTTCCAGTGACGAAAGAGTTTCAATATTGAATCATATTTTCGCACAGATACTGTCGTCCGTTTGCCTACGTCGCATCCCGGTTTCCCCCACGTGTTTTTGTTCGCCCCTCTGTAAAGTCTAGTAGCTGGGCTATCTTAGCTCTTTTCTGAAAACATTAAT
Source organism: Periplaneta americana (assembly GCF_040183065.1). Classification (NCBI taxonomy): domain Eukaryota; kingdom Metazoa; phylum Arthropoda; class Insecta; order Blattodea; family Blattidae; genus Periplaneta; species Periplaneta americana. The sequence continues at coordinate 194,506,969 of NC_091121.1, forward strand.
TTCTGTTAGGAATTGGACGTCTACGTAATATTATGCAACTGTTTAAAATAACTTAAATAAAAGGGCCTCGTTAAGTAATTAACTGTTACGGGATTCCCCCCCCCCCCTTTCTATAACCTTGCGACAAAACCACTTGAACGGACAGTAGATAGCATTTCTGAGTAATTTTATCTTTTTGGATCGTGCAGAAGAGAAGATTGAATTTATAGTACGTAAGATACTCTTTTATAGAATAGGTACAGAATTATTTCAACATGAGTTACTAGTACGAAGGACGAAACTGGTAATCGGAATTAGGTACAATAGTCTATTGTGCGATAATATGCACAAAAGAACTGAAGCCTGTATCGAAATGAACAGCCACCATTTTCAAAAATTGTGTTTAAATATCCATATTATGATTATTTTTCAATTTAACTTCATTCTCTATATTGTATGCTAATGTGCTGTAAGAGTATAATATACACTGCATAATTAATACGTTCGAATGGATAGCTCAATTCGTGAGTAAAAACATTAAGTGTTAATACAGTACTGTATTTTGATTAAACAAAAACCTAATGAAAATTATCAAACTCAAAATTCCGATATTTCCTAGTTTTCATAAATGGATAAACTACTTTTCTTCCCTCCTATACCTAGTAAAATGATTTGTATTTTACGCCAGTATCATCGAACTCCAGTCGTGGAAGGGGTAGCAAACGGTATTTCCGTTTCAATCGTTAATAGAAAGGTATAGCCAGGATAATATTAAAAATGTTAGTAAAAATAAAATGATGTCCCTGTATGTATGTATGTATATGTATATATATATATATATATATATATATATATAGTATCAAAACTTCCTATAGGATTTTGCTGTAAAATTAATCAGTAAATTAGCCTACTAGATTTTTTTATTATAAAAGAATAAAAAAATAAAAATATTAATAATCATCAAAAATTTCTAGTAATTCATCGATTCACTATAGAGAAAACCCCAATAGTAATGTTTGTTCCAGTGTAACTTATATAAAGAATCAAATAAGTGAATATAAGTTAAAAATAATGTAAATTGTGGCGCAGGGAACTTCTTATATAAAACGATTCAATATTTTATTAAGATATTAATAAAATGCAAACCACTTATCATAGAGGGGTGAAATTTTGTACGTGTGTTATTATTAACGAAATATACAAGCATGTTATGAGATGCATGGCAAGTGGTGATAATCGTACGTCATGTAGGGAATATTTTAAGAGTTTAAATATTTTAACAGTTTATGCTTTATATATTTTTAAGCTTATGGAGTTAATACTATCTGATAAGAACCATTTTTATCGAATAAGTGATTTTTCATTATTGCAACACTCGTTTTAAGGATAATTTTAATATTCTAGCACATCGATTAACAAATTTCAATAAAATGTATATGGTCTATGGCTTAAAAATATATAATGATTTGCCTCATGAAATTAAAAATACGAATGATTTAAGGCATTTTAAAAGATACATCAAAAGAATTTTAACAAACCTCTGTCCGTACAATTTTGTTGTATTTTTTATTATCTATTTCAATTATTGTTTTCTGTTTTAATTATTGTTCTCTCTCTCTCTCTCTCTCTCTCTCTCTCTCGCTGACAAGTCCTATAGTTTTAGCTCTTTTATGGACAAATAAAAATAAAATGAAATGATAAAAGTTTTGCGAATTTAGCTTTAAAAACATTGAAGTTTCAGTATAGCGTCTGGGATTTAATGGCTAGCGTCTCTGCCTTCCACCGTGGCGACCTGGATTTAGTCCCCGTCTAGATCAGGGCGAAAGTTTTGATATACAAAACTGGTGTTGGGGAGTTTTTCAATGACATTTTTCTCTTTTACTTTACTATTATCATGCTGCCAAAACTCTAAACTCACTCTTCACTCTGAAAGCTCGAAAGCCAGGTCTCCAGAACGAATAAAAAAAGGCTGCAAAGTAACAAGTTGTACGTATTGTTTTATAGATGTTTTATTTTATATTGACTTTTAAAATAATTAAAAATGACCTACGCGATTACAGATGCTAGCCGCTTACCTTGTTCGTTTAGCAATCCAACAACAGTAGTCAAGAAATATTGTACTTCACATTCTCTTGTTTGTAAACACATTTTATCTCACGAACAACGTGGGTGCACAAAATAAGCTGAGTTCCTTGTCTCTCTTGTGATACTTACCTTTATTACAAGCTGGCGATGTAGGCATTCTGATGACAGGTGTCTAGCGAGCGAACTTGCAAGGATTCTTGTCTCGAGACCTCATCCTTGCTATTTGATATAACAGCGGTGTTTGAATTAGGTCATATGTTTTAAAATAAGCGTGTGATGCGGTGTCTGAAAACATCATATTTACAAGACTTTCTCCTGAAGTTGAGGCGATAGAACGATGTTTTTAGTTTAGGTACTATATACCGGTGTGAAGGTGCGCAACTCCTCGTGACGACCTTGGGGCGGTTTCTACTGTGTAGTTCAGCTCCGACAGTCAGTTGTCTGAGCGCTAGCTGCTGTTGCGGTCGAGTGTTGGTTGGCCTGGTAGGTCTGTTTTGTGACGTTTTGGCGAGAATGGGTTGAAATCAAAATGTGAATTGTAGAGATGTTTAAATTTCGTGCCTTTTGTTTCACTGAGGTTAGTGATGCAAGTGACGGTTAAGAAGGGGAGTGTGACTGGGAATCGGCGATTTTCTCATCTGTAGTGACGTTTGTTAATACTACATGGAAGTGACTTATTCGTAGTGTGATCTAGTCAGTGTGTGTTTTCTGTAACGTCGGCACCATGTCAATGTATCGGTTTGTGAAAGGGAGTGGAGGGTCTTCCCGGCTCTTTGTGCAAGGCACCAGGGAAGGAGGAGATCGGGATGACATTAACGGGGGCGTCGTACCGCACGACGACGAAATCAACGACCTCCAGGCTGTGTACACTCGACGACGACTGAATACAGAAGTGCTTGGTTCGACTCTAGAAACGACGAAAACTTCTCGACGACCTAGTTCGGGGACGCGGTCAGTGACGACGAGGATTGTGAGGAAGACGACGACGCTGACGCGAGGGGAGGAGCGTACGGTCATGGAGAGCTTGATGCGTCGCGCCGGCGACCAGGCGCTCGTGCAGGTGGCGGAGCGCGTCGTGCGGCAACCCGCCATACACCCCAAGAGAGCCAAGGTACAAACATGCTTTATAAGGTAACCTGTTAGCGGTCCATTCCTCCTTGGCTGTGGGGTTTGCCACCTAAAAAGACGTGGGCCCCACAGAACTTCATATTATGCTCTGTGACTCAACGAGTACGCCCTCCTTATCCTCCTCCCAGGGTAGGTATTGGAGATCATGTTTGCCAAATCAGCAACAAATAATAAATTACGAAATCGGCTTCCTGCCACTCGTGTTAATCCCGTCTATTTTCAGCTACATTCCTATGCACTTAGATTTATGCATCACTTCTCACAAGTAAACCTTCTCATGGGGACAGATAAAATAGTAATAAGCGTTACAAGAGCGGTATGTTGATGTTTTCATGCTCGAGGAAAAGATTGAAAAAGCGAAACGTAGTTGAGCTTTTTTAATTTCCGAGAACATGAAAACAAACATACCACTCGTGTATCGTACATTATTTTGTGCGAAGATCGTTTATTACATACCTGAAAGAGGAATTTCTAATTAGTTGCAATGAAATCTCCATGTTGGTTTCTGTTCAATGACGACAACTTTTAAAAACTAAAATATCTATCTTCAACATTGTTGCTATAAAATGTTTTCTGTGTTTACTATATTCCAGCAGGCCGTGATATACAGTACGTCTGTCTTTTTTTTCCCCCCAGTCTATAAATGCGAACTTAAAAACAAACGGTAAGGTTATGTAATGATTTATTTTTCATTTTAATATTTTAACAATATTATTTATATAACATATTGCAGTAATAACATCGGCATCTGCAATCTTGTTGATTTTTTCACGGCTTCCTTAATGTTACTTGTATCAGGAATGCAATAAGTTTCGTGGAGTAATAGAATTTACTTAATTTTTGCAAATATTTAAAAATAATAATTATCATTGCAATTTAGGTGAAATTGCAGTGGTAAGTTTCCAATTTATAATTATTACTATGTTAAACGTCTCTAAAAATAATATGTTAAAAGCCTAAAGCAGTAAAATGAATGTCGCGCTTAAGCGGTAAGAAGAGGGAAATTGTTATGTGTGTTACGTTGGGAATACTGAATGTGGTATTTCACACTTACCGCGTATTGGTTCTGTGCGGAAAACAAGCAAATACGCACGATCTCGCACAAAATACATTTAAACAATTGTTTGACAATTGTGTTCAATTAAATATTTGTGACCTTGTAAATCTCGAAGTTACACTTATTTTATCCATATTTTAATGCAAATACTGCTATGGCTTCGTAAAATTTGCTGATAGCACAGGCTTGTATTCATTAAATAAACATAGCACTCGGGAGCATTGGCCACGAATGATCAATTTGTGCCAAGGCCACAGTATGCGTGGAGTCAATCCGAACCTGCATTATGTGGTTAGCAGATACAAGGGACGATACCTTTGTAGTCCACGAAGCCCTACGTAGCTGAATCTATGTATTTCTTCAGCAGACCGTGAAGTCTTAGGTATGCGACGACGTATTTCTAACTTCATTTCCATAAGAAAACGTTGTCCTCCATACTTCCACATCGGCACAGATTACAAAAATGTGTAATAGATTACGTCGGTTATGTCAGAGGCCTTGTGAGTAAATACTTCAAACTTAAGAATATTTTGTGTCAAAATGTTCATTAGTACCTTTACCACGTCAGCTGTAATGAATTAAACTTTAGGGATTAATTTTTTAAATGAATAGACAAGCAGATAATACGAGCTTGGAATGTTACTGCAGCTAGTCCATTTAATATTTAAAAGTACCTATTTGTTTGTGTGGTATTTCTTCTTTGTTTCATAGAACGTGGCTGATAAATATAAATAAATCCTGTGCTAGGAGTTATTGAACTCTTTTATTTTATTTGGGTTATACACTATTTTAAATATAGAAGGTGGAAGGGGATTTTGTCGAATATCCTTTTGAGAAGATTAACTCCATATGTAGATGTAATTATTGGTGATCATCAGTGTGGTTTTAGGCGTAATAGATCGACTATTGATCAGATTTTTTTGTATTCGACAGATATTGGAGAAAAAATGGGAGTATAAGGGTACAATACATCAGTTATTCATAGATTTCAAAAAGGCATATGACTCTGTTAAGAGAGAAGTTTTATATAATATTCTTATTGAATTTGGTATTCCCAAGAAACTAGTTCGATTAATTAAAATGTGTCTTAGTGAAACTTACAGCAGAGTCAGTATAGGCCAGTTTCTATCTGATGCTTTTCCAATTCACTGCGAGCTAAAGCAGAGGAGATGCACTGTCACCTTTACTTTTTAACTTCGCTCTGGAATATACCATTAGGAAAGTTCAGGATAACAGAGAGGGTTTGGAATTGAACGGGTTACATCAGCTTCTTGTCTATGCGGATGACGTGAATATGTTAGCAGAAAATCCACAAACGATTAGGGAAAGAGCGGAAATTCTACTTGAAGCAAGTAAAGCGATAGGGTTGGAAGTAAATCCCGAAAAGACTAAGTATATAATTATGTCTCGTGACCAGAATATTGTACGAAATGGAAATATAAAAATTGGAGATTTACCCTTCGAAGAGGTAGAAAAATTCAAATATCTTGGAGCAACAGTAACAAATATAAATGACTCTCGGGAGGAAATTAAACGCAGAATAAATATGGGAAATGCCTGTTATTATTCGGTTGAGAAGCTTTTGTCATCTAGTCTGCTGTCAAAAATTCTGAAAGTTAGAATTTATAAAACAGTTATATTACCGGTTGTTCTGTATGGTTGTGAAACTTGGACTTTCACTTTGAGAGAGGAACAGAGATTAAGGGTGTTTGAGAATAAGGTTCTTAGGAAAATATTTGGCGCCTAAGAGGGATGAAGTTACAGGAGAATGGAGAAAGCTACACAACGCAGAGCTGCACTCATTGTATTCTTCACCTGACATAATTAGGAACATTAAATCGAGACGTTTGAGATGGGCAGGGCATGTAACACGTATGGGCGAATGCAGAAGTGCATATAGAGTGTTAGTTGGGAGGCCGGAAGGAAAAAGACCTTTGGGGAGGCCGAGACGTAGATGGGAGGATAATATTAAAATGAATTTGAGGGAGGTGGGATGATGATAGAGACTGGATTAATTTGCTCAGGATAGGGACCAATGGCGGGCTTATGTGAGGGCGGCAATGAACCTCCGGGTTCCTTAAAAGCCAGTAAGTAAGGTGGAAGGGGACTGATGCACCAAAATTTAAGAGGTGATTCTACAGACACGTTACATATAACAAAACTTTCATTACACTTTTTATTCGATAAAGCACCGTTACCCAGTGTTCGCAGCGCTCTATTCCTGGAAATGGCTGATTGCTATACAGGCAGACAGGCAAAAATAATCTGGATAGTGTCTTGAATCTTTCTTTGCAAATTAAACGGTTTAGCCATGAATTTAAATTGAATAATTGCGAAAATAGTTAAAATAAGTATTACAACGACCTTACGTAGGCCTATGTGAATATGGCGTTCGTATCTTTGAATATTGCAATTCAATTTTCCGCTGCAAAAGCACCAGAAGCAGAAGTACCACCATAACAACCACCACCACTACTGCGGATTGGATACCCATTATAAGAACTATGAACTAACATTAGATATTTACAAGCAGCGGCGTTGAGACTTTCACAATGATTGAGTTAAGGTGAAGTTTTTGAATGTTTTAACCGTGTTTTATATGTAGTTTTCTTCCCTACTCATCTTGAGATCCGTTTTGAATAATCCAAAACACTGGATCATTATGATAGTGTTGAAATATTTGTGGTACAATAATAATATTATGAAAATGGTGATGGTGACCATAGGATCTTTTACAGTCGTGTGAGATGAACTTCCTGGGCCGCATTTCCGATTCATGTAGTAATAAGATAACTGCCAGGTTTGTGTAAGGTGGTACTTCCGCAACTTGTTGGCTTCTTGTTTTCCGAATCGCACCTCATTGTGAAATCTTGTGTAAAGTTCCCACTGCCGGTGTTTGTTCGTGGTCGTGGAAGCGGTGTGGGTACGACGGAGGGGCTGAAAGCGTTTCCGCTGACAGTTTTAAAGGTTTAATGAGTATAAGAAACTCCAGGAGAAAAAGGGTGTGGAAGGTAATGCTCTACAAATAAATAATATTGTAACAAATATAATCAGAGTGGTGATCATGCCATTAAATTTAACTTTTCTGTAATGTTACAGTTATATTCTGAGACTTATGTGGTTGTTTTTTTTTTTACTCCCGAGTCTGAATAATGATCTTATTTTGTCCAGATACGATACCGGCAAATACCTTACTATAATAATACCGGACAGCTGTATACTAGCAGCATTGGCGTGATTGCGAAATATCGCTGACCTGACATCTAGCGGAGCGGGATGGAATTACGTCCACATATACAAATATTAACATAGCGAGATTCGGACTATTGTTTAAAACGTGAGTTACTAATGTGGAATAATACATGAAACACTTAACAAATGTTGAATAATATTTAATGTAAAATTATTATCTTATATCAAAGCTGCATATTATGAGAAATATTGCATACTTCATATTACTTTCCATATTTAATTGTTACATATTTTTTCTTTGGTTTACCGAGACAAAATCAATCTGATATTAGGAATGAATTTACAGTAATGTTTTATATACGCATTGCTGACAACTGCAAAGAAAAAAATTGATAGTAATCTGATGCTTGTAATAATTAGTGAAGGCATGTGGACAACAATAAAACTTAATTTGATAAAACCTTAAAATCCAATACATTTTAACTTCTATTCATTTATTAGGTCTAAATAAAAAACTAATTTGTATTTTTCTATCAACACAAAGACGAAGGAATTAGGCCTACTAAAGAATGTTGTTGACTTACGTTTTATGAACTGTCGGAAATCGAAAGTACGATTTGGAGCAATTTGTAATGCTGCAATTGTCACAATTATAAACAACACACATACACCCTGACATTTTAACACTAGTACTAATTCATAAAACTATTAACTAGCCCACCAACAATATACATTGCAGTTCATTACAGCTTGTTTCGCGAGTATCTCCATACCGGGCGACTAGGTAGCAGCACCAGCGTCATTCGCACGCGAAACTGCTAGCTGTCCGGTATTATTATAGTAAGGTATTTGGAAATATGATATGATCACTGCCTGCTGAATCGCATCTTATGGCTGCTTACGCATAAGATGCGATCCAGCAGGCAGTGATTATAATTAATTGTTCTTCATTTATTTGCAATAGTTGAACACAGATATTTGAAGAAACAAAATAGTTCAGCTTATTTACTGTTGAAAGAAGGAAGACATTTTGTTGCAAATTGCAGTTTCTATTATATCCTTTTATAGGCGGCCTTGTTTTGTGCTTTAGGGCAATGTACCCAGGAAGCTTGCGCTTGAGTGCAGTAAAAGTTACGGAAATTCCACTCCTTGCATAATAAACTCTACCACGTTTTATTTTACTGCCGTCTACAAGAGAGAGAGGGAAAACTGAAGACATTTTACAAGACATTGATTTGGTCTTGGTACAAAAGTGATATACCTTATTTTATTTCAAGGAGTGCAGTTCGGTGGCTCCTTTGAACACCCACTTAAGATTTATGACTTCCTACACAAACAACTCTGACAATTCCATCCTGTCCCCTCGTCCCAACATTGCACAGTTGCCACAATCCTGGTGACCTTCGAAATTATGCAGTGAAACTGACGGGATTCTTGGAATTCGGAAAAGATGCGGCAACTCTGCCTCCACGTGGATTTGACGGGCACCTGTCAATTCTTCTGAACGAGGGTTGTGATTGGTTACTGACAAGAGAAGACAAGATTTCCGTCAGAGTAAGGAAGACATTTATTTATGACAACCAATTAGTAGGGGGCAGTAGAAGGTCTGTCGGCAAAGTCCTTTCTATGAAACTGCACTCCATGAAAAAAAATAAAGTATAGCATTTATTTTCCATTTGGAGTAAAAAAATCATGTTCTCTTAAGAGGCTGATAGGCCTATTTGTAATTCAGTTGCTGAGCAAATGGTTTCGAATTGCATCGTGAAGGAATAAATCAATTCATATTTATTTTGTGTGGAATTACGTTATGTGAATGCATTATATTCGATACAAGTATTTTCTATTAAACAGGGGCGGCTTGTCCTAATGTGCTACAGTGCTACAGCACAATGATATTTTTTGCTCAAATAAAGTGTTTGCAATGCCATAGTATTTGATCTGCCATTTGACAATTTCCCGTGGTTATGTTCATGACTCGTTATAGAGTGTTTAGTCTTCGCTCTTCGCTCTTTGGTGCCTCAGGGGGTTCGTTGTGCTACTCAAAACTTACATGAGAATGTAGACAGTTAATGCGCATGTGCGAAGCTGAAATAACTGCTCTGATTGGCTATTTTTACGCGGGGAAGTGCTGTAGTCAGCTTCAGCACAACACAGCTTGGAGATTGCAAAAGTAAAGCGTAAGGAAAGAATGCTTGTTTGTGGAGGAACTCGGAACTATGTACAATGTATTTGGTAATTCAAATGTTCGACTGCTGCTGCCATCTAACAGTTTTTTGAGGTACCTCCTGAATCAATCAGCAAGCGACGGAAAATTGAATCCCAGAAAATTGATGCCAAGGAGGAATGTAACCGTATAATTCAGGAAACTACTCACCGTTTCCAATCTTTAAGCTACCTAGACGCAACAAAATTGTTAAACAGCGAATTTTTTGACAATTTTTTGCATAACTTTCCTGAACGCGAACTTGAAGTTGCTGTCAACAGCTATACTGTACTGAACAAAAGAATGTTAAAGACACAACTTGGAGTTCTATACGGAAGATCCGACTTCCGAAATATAGATGGCTGTTCAATTGTTACAAAACATAGTCTCCAACAATTCACGGGATCCATTCCGTGAAGTAACGAAGTTGTTAAATATTTTGGTTACAACACCAGTGACCACTGCTGAGCCAGAAAGATGTTTTTCTTGCTTGAAACGCATAAAAACGTTTTTAAGGAACACTATGTCCCAGGATCGCCTCACTGCTCTTGCAATACTGTCAATAGAAAAGAGTATAATGTCCAGGCTGGAGGGATTTAACGTTTAACACCAGGGTAATTGACAACTTCTGCAGTAGGAAGGAACTCCATATTTCTTCACTAGGCGAGTCTCAAATTAAGATAAATGCATATAAGTGTATACAGTATGCCGATATAGAGATTGTAGCACACTCATTATTTTGACCACCAGCCGCTACTGCTATTAAGTCGTTTCAAAAAATGAACGTTTAGTTTATATAGTTAGTTTTATATGCGCAATTTTAAATGAGTTGTTTGAATTCATATATTTATTAGTTGTTCATTTAGCGACGCTGTAATTCTGCATCAAATACTAAGCTATTTAACGTCGATGGAAGTGGTGATAGTGAGGTGGTATTTGGCGAGATGAGGTCGAGGATTAGCCATAGATTACCTGATATTAGCCTTACAGTTGGCGAAAAAACCTCGGAAAACCCTAACCAGGTAATCATCCTAAGCAGCCATCGAACCTACATTCGAACGTAGCTCTGGATCAATAAGCAAATGTACCTGCCGCCTAAGCTATCCCGGTAGCCGTTAATAGATGTTTCTACTTTTTCGTATTTCTCATTTCCTACTGTAAGCTACATTAGCCTATATGCGCCTTTCAGCATATTCTCCAGCGGATTGTGCGAGTTTGTTATGGACAAAGCGACTGACATGCAGGTATCCTCAGATGATTTATATTTGACTCCACCATTCTCTATTTTGAAGAAACTAGTTCGATTAATTAAAATGTGTCTCAGTGAAACTTACAACAGAGTCCGTATAGGCCAGTTTATGTCGGTTGCTTTTCCAATTCACTGCGGGCTGAAGCAAGGTGATGCACTGTCACCTTTACTTTTTAACTTTTGTTCTAGAATATGCTAGGATAACAGAGAGGGTTTAGAATTGAACGGGTTACATCAGCCGTTTGTTTATGCGGATGACGTGAATATGTTAGCAGAAAATCCACAAACTATTAAGGAAAACACGGGAATTTTATTTGAAGCAAGTAAGGAGATAGGTTTGGAAGTAGATCCCGAAAAGACAAAGTATATGATTATGTCTTGTGACCAGAACATGGTACGAAATGCAAATATAAAATTAGAAAATTTATTCTTCGAGGAGGTGGAAAAATTCAAATATCTTGGAGCAACAGTAACAAATATAAATGACACTCGGAAGGAAAGTAAACACAGAATAAATATGGGAAATGCCTGTTATTATTCGGTTGAGAAGATTTTGTCATCCAGTCTGTGCTAAAAAAAAACAGTTATATTACCGATTGTTCTGTATGGTTGTGAAACTTGGACTCTCACTTACAGAGAGGAACAAAGGTTAAGGGTGTTTGAAAATAAGGTGCTTAGGAAAATATTTGGGGCTAATAGGGATAAAGTTACGAAGAATGGAGAAAGTTACACGACGCAGAACTGCACGCATTGTATTCTTCACCTGACATAATTAGGAACATTAAATCCAGAACATTTGAGATGGGCAGGGCATGTAGCACTTATGGGTGAATCCAGAAATGCATATAGAGTGCTAGTTGAGAGGCCGGAGGGAAAAGACCTTTGTGGAGGCCGAGACGTAGGTGGGAGGGTAGTATTAAAATGGATTTGAGGGAGGTGGAATATGATGGCAGGGACTGGATGAATGTTGCTCAGGATAGGGACCAATGGCGGGCTTATGTGAGGGCGGCAATGAACCTGCGGGTTCTCTAAAAGCCATTTGTAAGCAAGTAATTCCTCCATTATATTATGGGCAAGGAATCAAATCAACATTTGTGAGTGCCCCCATTAATGTCGTAAGACGTTTAAACAATGAATTACGTTACAAATCTTCTATATTGATGTCCACGTATAGATTGTTTGGCATGATTACAATGTTAACCCAAAATTGTCTGTGAGACTAGCAGAATGAGGGCACTTTGCGGAGGTGCGCGTTGAACCTTGTGGTGTAGAACACCACGACCACACCTTTTCAAGACGAGCAGCTTCACGAACACTTGGCTAATATGTGTGTCCAAGGTTACAGTCTTCCTGCATCAATATGCTTTACCAAAGGTGACTTACAGCTTGTTGAGATGGGAAATTCGAACAGGTGGGCAAAAATATATATGTGGGTTAAAAATTATAATAGCTCACTTCATACTTTGAATTATTTTCGTATCGAATCGTTTAAAGCCTTAGAAATCCTAGATATGTCAGTTCGAATCATCCGCTATTTTGGCGATTAAAATTCAGTATCGTGTGGGGCACCGGTAAGGCGGTATACATTAGCCCAGTGATGTCAATGCAAGCGCATTTTTCTGACCTTGACGTCGTGCGCGGGCAGCAAGCGATAAGTATGGAAAGAGGAAGGGTTGTGCATATGAATAAGCGGTCTGTTGGATTAAGAAAACAGTGATGCACAAACTTCAAACGGAACGTCAAATTTTATGTCGTTATTTTTATATGGCTTCTTTCTGTTTAATATTATCTATATTGTCTGTAAAACAAAAGTACTAACACTGATTTCTTAATATTGCACTTGTGTTTTAAATATTAATAACATAATAGAGAGTTAAGAAGGAATATTCACTTAAATTCCATAGTAGTATAATATTATACTGTATTAAGTGGATGAAACACATCATTCATAAAGAAAGTGATATTCCAAAGAAAGAGATTGAGTATGACATGATAAGTTGGAATTTATATTGATGGTATCTTTAGCCTTACAAAAGTAATCAATAAACTAATCAAAACAATATTACAGTACAAAGCAAAGTTACCTAGGTACTGTATCTGTTTTAAGTGTAATTAATATTACATAAGAAAACTCTTATCGCATTATGCTTTTAAGGTGATATTTGTGAGCAACTTCCTATCATCAGAATATTAAATTATTTTCTCAAAATGTGCTGAAGCTATAGAGCTGACATTTTTACAATACATGGGCACATACCTTTTGCTTATAATGTAACAGTAGTTGCTTTGTTAATTCATTTCCTTACAAACAATTTCCATGCGAAAATTTCCAAATTTTCAATAGACTATCTTCAGTAATACGTATATACGGTATATTAGATTTACGAAAACATTTTGTAAGGCTACTAAATAAATAAGCCTATACCTGAAAATTTCACTTTTCTATAAGGGAAGTTGAGAAAATATTTCTTTTGAATAAAAAAATCAAACTTGTGAAAAAATGAGCATTAAAATTAAAACTTACATTCTTATAATGCACTTATACTTCTCAGGCAAATCTAAAAATTAACATGGATACAGTTTTTTATAAGTTCTCTTTCCTTTATCTATTGAATCAGTGCTGGCCATCCCTGAATATAGCTCGACCAAGCGGCATACACTACCTCTTTCGTCTGTCTCTTTCCTTTCCGCTGTAAAGCGCCCAGGCTCTCCTGGGCTCTAAAGCGCGAGCTTGCTCCTGTGGGCATCAATTGACATGCCTGCATTAGCCTATGATGTTTCAGGCAAACATTAAAATGACAGAATTGGTTTTTAATGTGGAGTAAAATCGGCCGGTAAATTTTTCCTAGAACACTCTCATTCAAGTGTAAGTTACTTGTTACTTCTACCACTTAGAAGCCATTTGAATGTTTAGAAAATATTCAACGCCTAGTTTATTTAAAAATACGAATTGCAGACGCCTTTTGGCGACTGCCTGGATCGCGTAATTGGCTTGGTCATTGATGAGAAGTTTGTTTACTTTCTGTGTAGTGCGATCACGCGACTTTCTACCAGGCACCTGTCGCAAGCTCATTATATCAGTTATAAAGCAGATGGGAGACTTTCCTAAATTGATATTTTCACACAGATACAGTAACTTATTCATTGTGAGTTTTCCACAGGTTATTCACGACTTCTTGGAAGTTTCTTATACAACTGGGAGAAACTTCAGGATGTATTTCCGTACAGAAAGCAGTAACTTCCGTAAAAGTACAGATGAGGCTTTGTTAGAATGGAAAACTTTGTAATCGGTTTATTGAGGGAATGAAAGTGTTGCATGTTATAAAACTTGGACTTCTAATGTACATAAGTTCTGTACTGTATCTGACTTGACAAGTGATTCCGTACACAATTATGCCAATTACAGATATCCAGTTTTTAAATTATCATAGTCATTCTACCACATTTTTAGCACTTATAATAAAGAATTATCGTGTTATAGAAATAATTTTTCTTCCCCTAACCTCAAGATTATTAGTGTTATTAAAAGAATACAGAAAAAACATTAAAATGGTAGAACAAATCAGTAATTTTAATTATGTAGGATTTAATGTGTCCTACTGCCAGAAAGAAGATGTAAACATAAAATTAAAAAGATTTTATAGAATATGTGGAATAATACGTGGAATATTAAAAAAACAAAACATTGAAAACTAATTAAATACTTAAAAGGTCAAAATACAACAGTGTTCATAAGTGAAGATTAAAAATAATGGAGGTAATTATTACAGTTGTCTGAACACTATTTATTGATAAAACAAATAAAATAATAAAACTGGTTAGAAACCATACATGTTTCGGGGGCTATGCTCCCCCATCTTCAGTGGTTGTACCGCGACTACGGTGTAGATATTCTACCGCGTGTCGTATCTTAAAGAGGACAGTTTTATTATTTTATTTATTTTATCAATAAATAGTGTTCAGACAACTGTAATAATTATCTCCATTATTTTTAATTTAAACTGAAAACTAACTTACTTATGACTTATAAGGAACTCGCAACTTCATTGCCGCCCTCACATAAGCCCGCCATCGGTTCCTATCCTGTGCAAGATTAATCCAATCTCTATCATCATATCCTAACTCCCTCAAATACATTTTAATATTATCCTCCCATCTACGTCTCGGCCTCACCAAAAGTCTTTTTCCCCTCCTGTCTCCCAACTAACACTCTATATGCATTTCTGGATTCGCCCATACCTGCTACATGCCCTGCCCATCTCAAACGTCTGGATTTAATGTTCTTAATTATGTCGGGTGAAGAATGCAATGCGTGCAGTTCTGCGTTGTATAACTTTCTCCATTCTCCTGTAACTTCATCCCTCTTAGCACCAAATATTTTCCTAAGAACCTTATTCTCAAACACCCTTAATCTCTGCTTCTCTCTCAAAGTGAGAGTACGAGTTTCCAGAAGAACCGGTAATATAACTGTCTTATAAATTCTAGCTTTCAGTTTCTTTTTACAGCAGACTGGATGACCGAATAATAACTGGCATTTCCCATATTTATTCTGTATT
The DNA here is from genome assembly GCF_040183065.1 of Periplaneta americana. NCBI lineage: Eukaryota > Metazoa > Arthropoda > Insecta > Blattodea > Blattidae > Periplaneta > Periplaneta americana. The sequence goes on from NC_091121.1 coordinate 194,522,418, forward strand.
TATTAAAATTTTATGTAATGATAGCCGTTCTAATTTTAACTTAAAGCAAGTGAGAAATCGACATTAAACCGCTTGTATAAAAGGGAAATTGAAATGGCAGAGATGAAATTCGTGCGATCAGTGCGGGAATGACACTTATAGATAAGGAAAGAAATGAAGATGTTAGAAAAAATCTCAAAATATTTATACGATGAAAGAGTAATGGAACGGAGAAAAATTCTCTCCGGCGCCGGGATTTGAACCCGGGTTTTCAGTTCTACGTGCTGATGCTTTATCCACTAAAAAATCATCAGCACGTAGAGCTGAAAACCCGGGTTCAAATCCCGGCGCCGGAGAGAATTTTTCTCCGTTCCATTACTCTTTCATCGTATGATGACGCAGAATATCTGCATGGAAATATCATATGTACATCGGTACATTAAAATAATATCAAATATTCAGTCTCACATACGGATCTTTTTATTTGTCCTTTTCCTTTTTACTTGACTATTTAACGTCGCTGTATCAACTACTGGGTTATTTAGCGTCGATGAAATTGGTGATAGTGAGATGAGGTCGAGAATTCGTCATAGATTAACTGACATCCGCCTTACGGTTGGGGAAAACCTCCGACCAGTTGAGCCCAAATGGAAATCGAACCCTCCCCCGAGCGCAACTCTGGATCAGCAGGCAAAAGCGTTACTGCCTGAGTTACGCCGGTAGCCTGCCCAGTCTTCAATAGGATATTTGAGAAGAAATGTGGCCAGGTTTTCTCCGAATACTTCGCCTTTATCGTGCGGTACTCCGTTACTCATTGTATCCGTAATGTGTCTGATAAAATTCTAAAATACTGTATTGAACATATTGATAGAATAAACGCCGTACGATTTTCTCTAAAGATAACGACGTATTTCCAAACTTAGAGTAGAGACTGTCGTTCTTCACCGATAGTAAAGACTTCGAATAATTTCAAGGAAAATATTGTTCCCGTACCGGGTATCGAACACGGGACCTTTGGCTAAACGCACCAAGGCTCTACCAACTGAGCTACTCAGGAACAATACCAGACCTTGATTCAATTTTGCCCTTTATATTCATAGACCTCAAAGTGGGCTGACAACCGTCAAGCAACGAACATTGAGTGCGCACAAACTCTGTGTCACTTGAATTGTGGTTTTCTCTTAACAACCACCTTCACAGGGAGCTATACCTGGAAGCTAGATTTGCATAATAGGCCTACTGTTCTCCAACCAGGAGATCAACCGTGAAAGGAATGTGCTTTACTATTGTGTCATATATTGGAGAGAAGTACTGTTCTCCAATCAGGAGATAAACCGTGAAAGGGATGTGCTTACTATTGCGTCATCTATTGGAGCGAAGTAGATAGATAATATTATCGTTATAACGTCAGTTTAAAAACCATGCGCTCTCCTGCATATGTTATTTCCTATATGGAGAGATTAAAATACCAGGAGATTAACAGTGATCTAATTTTGTAACTAGGGTAGTATAAATATATGTGTAACAATGTTATTGTTTGTGCTGTGAGAGCGAGCCAATAGAGATACGAGTACCCACGTGTGTGACCTTATGAAATCAACATTCATTCACAGCATTACCCCGCTCCGTTTCATTCCGCAAAGACTTTCTCGTGGTTGGAGCACAGTACACGTCACTATTCATTAACAGCAAACCACAATTCAAGTCACACAGAGTTTGTTTGCACTCAGTGTTGGTTGCTTGACGGTTGTCAGCCCACTTTGAGGTCTGTTGATATAAAGGGAGAAATTGAGTCGGGGTTTGGCAGAGTTCCTGGGTAGCTCATTTGGTAGAGCCTTGGTACGTTTAGCCAAAGGTTCTATACCCGGCCCCGGAACAATTTTAAGTATACCGTCCATAAGGTCCCTTGCTGCTTTTGTTATATGCAGGTACAAATAGGGAAGTAATTTGAAAGAAGTAGACGTTAAGTAAATACGAATTATACACGGTTCCAGTCAGTGGAGTTAATCGTAATGGAACTTTCTTCAGTATTGTTCCATTCTAAATGCTTTTGATCGGCACTACTCAGTTGTCATTCATTATCGATGTTAGCAAAGCGTTTCCTTTCTCTTCTTGACAAGCTAGCGATACAAGTAGAATTGTGCTTACCTCAAACCATTACATTCAGAGGTCTGCAATTGTCGGGACCTACTTCGTTAGAAAGTATCGGACTTTTTTACTCTTCTGTTCTAAAGATGTGTTTGTTTGTAACCCTAGCAGAACTTGCAGTTTGTTCATTAAATGTGTAATTATATCCGATAATTTTATTGGTCTCATTTCGAAGTTTTAATCAGCGCTGTGGCGGTTGCTGTATACGCAAAGCTATTGCGTTGAGATTGAAAAGTGACATCTGGGACTCTAGAGCAGTGGTCGTCAGAACTCGCTGAAATGGGTAACGGGTAAGGAGTGTATCGGTATACGCACAGTAACACAAATCTAGCTGGACAAAATTCATAACTTCTCTCCATTCCAATGGATTGTTATGAAACTTTGTACACACCTTATAAATAGCACATATTTTTTATGTACAAACTCTGATTACGTTTGTGTACGAGGAACTATCCCTTCATAGAGGGTGGATTTAGGCTAAAATAATAATTTCTCTCCTATGTAACAGATTTTTATGAAACACTGTACAGAAGTTACAGGTAGAATATATTTTTTGTGTACAAACTATATTTACGGTTCCATAAGAGGGAGTGCATTTACGCAAAATTAACTTCTCTCCTACATAACAGATGTTTATGAAACTTTGTACAGAAGTTTCAGGTAGCATATATTATTTTTATGTACAAATTCTCATTACATCTGTACCCTACGTGTAGGCCTAATTGTTGTACAAAGTTTCATAAAATATATAGTAGAGAAGTTATTAATTTTGTCTAAATGCACCACTATAAAGTGGCAGTTCCTCTTATAAAACATAATCAGACTTTGTAGACAAAAAATATATTCCACCTGTAACTTCTGTATAAAGTTTCATAAAAATCTGTTAGATAGGAGAGAAGTTATTAATTTTGTTTAAATGCACCCGATATAAAGGGGTAGTTTTTCTTGTGCAAACGTAATCAGAGTTTATGCACAAAACATCTGGATCACCTGTAAGGCATGTACAAAGTTTCATGACAATATGTTAGAATGCAGAGACGTTATTAATACTACACCTGTGGAGTAACGGCTAGCGCGTCTGGCCGCGAAACCAGGTGTCCCGGGTTCGATTCCCCGTCGGAGCAAGTTACCTGGGTGAGGTTTTTTGCGGGATTTTTCCTCAACCCAATAAGAGCAAATGCTGGGTAACTTTCGTTCTGGACCCCGGACTCATTTCACCGGCATTATCACTTTCATCTCATTCAGACGCTAAATAACCTAGATGTTGATAAAGCGTCGTAAAATAACCTACTAAAAAAAGTTACTAATTTTGTCCAGCTAACGATTTGCGTTCCGATTCACTGTGCGTTTAATAAGGTTAGATAAAAATGTGTCCATGCATTTTTAACTTGATTTTAGATGTCATGTGAATAATTTTGCAGGCCTAAAAACTTCCTCATTCCATTATTCTTTTCTGCTGTTAAGCCAAACATGGAACAGTAAAATATTATCTACTGTAAATTTTAGTTTATTGTAAACAAATTTCTTGCAAGACATTTTTAATGTCATCTTAAATGTTACCGTTTAACATTCTTTGTCTTTGGCAACCTCACCAAGTTGAAGATTGAAGAAATAAATGAAATAATTATCCGCGGTTAAGAGACGCTAGTCTGAGGGTGCACTGTGCTGATGACCACTGCTGTAGAGTCTAGGTTTAGATTTTACTTCCACCTGAGTATAAATATTTGGTATTTATGTGACGTCATCGTCTTAAGAGTCCACACCTGTGGAGTAACGGTCAGCGCGTCTGGCCGCGAAACCAGGTGGCCCGGGTTCGAATCCCGGTCGGGGCAAGTTACCTGGTTGAGGTTTTTTCCGGGATTTTCCCTCAACCCAATACGAGCAAATGCTGGGTAACTTTCGGTGCTGGATCCCGGACTCATTTCACCGGCATTATCACCTTCATTTCATTCAGACGCTAAATAACCTAGATGTTGATACAGCGTCGTAAAATAACCCAATAAAAAAAAATCGTCTTAAGTGGAGGCACTGTCGCTGTGCGTATCGTGGGAGTACCTTCATGTGTCTGTCTATTGTAATGTCAAAAAAACTGTATAGGCTAAGGGCAAATTTATCTTTGGGTATGAATATCTCCGTAGACAGTAGTCATCTAATAATAATGATAATAATAATAATAATAATAATAATAATAATAATAATAATAATATCCACTCCCAATTTTGTAATCTCACACAAGTGCGTTGGCGGGTATCGTTACATCTGTTCCTATTACCTTTTACCAAAGACCTCCATAATCGTTATCGAGATTGTCTGTTTATAGAATAGGTCTGGCGTCCGTTAACGACAGTTGAAAACAGTGTGGTGGCAAACCTTGACATATAACTTTGTGTGTATTCATCTTATTCATGAACAAAAGGATCTTTTACATGCAGTAAATCCGCTACATTGGGTCAAGGATTTTACTCCCTCGTCCACGTAGGCGACATGATGTTTCCTCTCCCCTCTTAAAAAATGTATCGTTCTAGACCGGGTTTGTACACGCAATACTAGAGGCAAACAAGATGACCACCACAACGTCGAGGATGATTTTAATTATTTAGTTTCATCGGTTTCATTCACGAATTTCGACCGATGTCGTCTGTTGTCGTGTCCAAGTGAATTTCATTTCCTAGTGTATTTTTCTTTCACCTGGTCCAGGTAACACAGGAGTTTTCTCCGGTAATTCTGGTTCCCCTGTTGCATCCCAACAAATCTCCATAATCATTTCATCTTATCGCGGGTGTAGCGTAGACCAGCCTCCTATGTCGCACCCTGGGCAACGACTCTGTCAGTAAATTGGTCTACATAACTTGCTTCATAGGGATGAATGACGTAAGTCAAGTGCCCGCCTTTATTTTTATATATGTATGTATACCTACAAAATAAAATAAAGTATTCCTTAGACGCTGGAAACAGTCGACTTCGAGGTTTTCACACTGAAGAACAAGCATTTCCTTTTTATCTAATTATTTATCTTATTAGTTATTTTTAGATTATCTTTGGCTTTATTGAGCTTACATGTTTATATATTTATTTTGATTATTTTATTTCAATAGAATATACAGAAGAGATATTTTTACTTTTTTTTTTTTTATATACTAGTATTGGAAATTTATCCTTTGAAGATATCGTGTTAGCGATATGATGTGATATGAATCCTGTAGAAGTAACCAGTCGATAGCCGGGGCTAAGATTAAATTAAGCGTACTATTGAGAATACGGCCCTTATAAAGACATCCCGCGAGTGACTAGAATCTCGTTATGCATTCGTTTAATATTAGGCCCAAATAATCCAAAAATATTCCTTAAAAAATGGAGAAATTAAAATTAATTTCATTTACACAAAGTTTCGAAGTGCCGATTAAAGAAATCAAGCTGAGATAGAAATTCTCGAATAGCATATATGGCTATTACTATTAAATAACATTTAAAATGAACTGTACAGACTGTGCCACTTGTAGACACATATTTATAACCACAATTAATGTGTAGCCATGAAGACCACACAAGAAAGCGGTCATCACGCAAAACTCTCGTCATTTACACTGACTGGTATTTCGCAGTGGGTGGGCAAGTAAGCCCCATCTGCTCGGCTACAAGCCATAACGCAACACTGAAATTACTATTTTTACAATAAGTGCTCCGGAAACAGTTCTGTAACACCACCTAGAATTTACTGTTTTCTTAAAACTTATTTTCTCCGTATGGCTCTCCACTTGTGATTGTTCTCTATCTCACTAAATATAGAGTGAACCGTAAGCAATGTCAGTAATTTCCTGAAGATTTACTCCCTTTCCATAAAATGTGGACTGTCTCTTTTATTAATTGTTTGTGCTGTAAAAAAACACAACACTGGCGATTGGGTTAGAAAGAATATCAAAACAAGTTACTGTTACTATTATTCTTTCCTCTTGTCGCCAAATTTCTGCCTATTAGAACGAATTCCTCACAGAAGAAGATGTGATTGCCTAGGCATAGAGAATTGTCAGACCTTATGTAAATATCCAATTTTGACTTCGAGCTTCATGATTCATGTCGCGAAATATTTATTTTATTTTATTTATTTATTTAACCTGGTAGACATAAGGCCATCAGGCCTTCTCTTCCCCTCTACCAGGGGATTACAACTACAATATAAAGAATACAATTATAATTATAATTAGAATTAATATTGAATTTACAAATACAATAAAAATCAAAGTACTAAAAGAATTAACAGACTAATAAAAGATAGACAGTTCATTGTAAAAATTAAGAAGAGAGATTTTTTTTTTATTATTAACTAAGTAAAAATTAAACCTTGTTCGTCAATAAAACAGTTGAAAACCATAGGACTTGGCAAAGAAAAACAATAATTAAAACAGAAAGCAATAATTAACATAGACTATTTCGTTTATATGACGTCATTCCATTTTCGGCCAATGTAGCGTAATGAAATTTTGAATTCCAACCAATCATAGTCATACATCGCGATAATTTCTGCAGCTCGATTTATCACTATCAATTTATCGCATGGTCGTTCTTTTGTTTAGTCAGTGTCGCCAACTGTTTCCACGTAAATCGATGAGCATGAATCCATTGTACTAAATAAAGTGCGAAAACCTGCTTCCACATCTATATCTTCATCTTCTAATTCCATGTCCATTTTATCTAAAGAAAATGACACTCATCCGTAACAATTGTTCATTTAATTAATGTATTAATCAGATTATTTGTAATTAGTCCTATACTATAAAATGTTGGAATTAAATTATGATTTCAGCAGATAATCAAAACGTATTTCTGTTACAATAACAAGAGAAAAGCGCAGTACATGTAATTAACATTTCTAAACCTGTATTTCGCTTTTCTCAATTGGCATTACTGAATAACATTCAATAACATTCAATTTCTTTATTGCAATAACCGTTATTCATCTATTCCGACTTCGCAATGTTTGAATAGGTTAAGTATTCATAAATACACAATTATTAACATTTTGTGAGCGAATTTTGGGGATATATTAACATTTTTACTTTATTCACGAAATAGTCCTAATAAATGTCACTCGAGGTTTGAGATTACTATAGACTATTACACTCTTACTACGTCATACTACTTTTGACCAATAAAACGGTACGAAAGGACGTATTTCAACCAATCATGGCTGCTTATCGCACAATTTTATCGCGTCCCTAGCATTTGTTTAATTTTATCGCGTCCCTAGCATTTGTTTAATTTTATCGCGTCCCTAGCATTTGTTTCTTTGTTTGCCAACATTTGAAACTGCGCTGGTCTGGACGTCAAAAAAAAATATATAGGCCTATATATATAATTACAAACCACTCCAGTCGATGCACAGCAGTTTCAAATATGACTCGCATTGGCATTCAAGAACAAGAATTAATCAAAATCACTGATCATACCTATGCATCTTCTGAAATCCGATTTACAAATAAATGAAGAGCACCATTCGGAAATCCTGAATAAGTTGAATACACCATGTAGACCTAAATCAACGAGTTCCACTTCTATTACGCACACGTCCAATATAACATCAATTGAACCACCAATCACATTCAAATTTTAAAATTGTACATTCAATAATTATTCCTTTTAAAATTATTCATTCGGAAATCCTGAATAAGTTGAATACACCATGTAGGCCTAAATCAACGAGTTCCACTTCTATTATGCACACGTCCAATATAACATCAATTGAACCACCAACCACATTCAAATTTGAAAATTGTACATTCAATAAGTATTCCTTTTAAAATTATTCATGTTTATTTTTTTATGTCATCGTCGTTAAATAAAACTTTTCTAACACTTGTGTATATTAGTTTGGTTATGTTATAGCTTCTGCTATATGATATTATGGATAGTCACGTATCAGAGATTGTTTATTATTAAGATTTATTGAAAATCATCTGTCAAGTGACGTTGATTACTGGGATTCGGATAATTGAAGTGGAATGCAACTGTCTTAATAAAAATGAAACTGAATCAACAAAGCCTTCTTGACTAGTAACAGGCCACAGAGTTCAATGATGATTCCATAGTTGGCGCAACTGTTACCGGTAACAAGAAAACATCATCATAAAACACTGCTGCCATCTAGCGTAATGTTGAGATGGTACAATAATACATTTGAAGACAGTTGTATTTTCGTAAGCCAATTAATATTTTATTGTACACTTTGTTACTTCTAATCTTTATATAGCCTACTTTCTTCTAATCGTGTAATAGTCAATTAAATCCCACTCGAGTTTTGATTTTCTCTAGATAAATCAAAACCTCTAGTGAGATTACTGTTGATAAAATTACAATTAATTAGCATCAATGTAAATTCCCATGTATTTAATCTAAATTGTTAAAATTCTTATGATATATCTTTTAAAACGCCTTAAATCATTTATGTTTTTAATTTGTTCAGGCAAACTATTACATATTTTTAAGCCATAAACCATATACGTTTTGTCGAAACTTGTCAAATGATGTGCTGGAATATTAAAATTACCCTTAAAACGAATGTTGTAATAATGAAAATGACTAAAAAAAAAGTGGTCCTTGTTTGTATGTATTAATTCCATAAGCTTAAAAATATATAAAATGTAAACTGTTAAATTATTACGATTAAAACTCTGGAAAATGGCAGCACACAGAAACCAAATTGGATTTCATAGACGGAATATTACACAATAGAAAGCACTTACGCCTACTTGGTGCAATATAAATTGATATAACGGGCCAAACATAAAGAACAGTTTGCAACCATTGAACGTTATGCCTGGATTCAGAGCATCTTTGCTTGAATAACAGTTGATTGGCCATGACAGCAGCAATATGGAATGAGACTACTACTGAGGTTAAAAACATTGATCTTTTAGTGGTTCCCATGTATATTTTAATGCAAAATTGTATATTATTTTGTTTTCGACTCATATATACTAACAGAAAGCCAGCATCATACATCTTCATGGATTGAATCCATTGGCTATTTCTGATTTAAGAGTATATAAGTAGATTTATTATAATTGAGAAGTGTGTGAATTTGGTAATTAAGGTAGAAAGTCTACAAAATAGTTTAAATGATCATTATTCTCTTCGTGATGCATTTTCTTGTAATGTGTAAGTAACGTGATTAGCGCTGCAGAGAATTTGACGGATGAAAGTGAGAGTTGAGCGGAGTCCTGTGGAACCAGTTCCTGGCCACTTCCACTTTCCGCAGACGGTTATTTACCTTTTGTCATTTCTACGGCCGTGACCCATAGTTGCCGTGTGTACCAAGTCAAAAAGCTGTAGCCTACTTGATTCAAAAGAATAAAAAAATGTGACTTTTGTTTGCCAGAGCTCTTTTCGGAGACAAGTAAATTATGAAGAATACTAAGATGTTAAAACCATTTTGAAAGTAAATCAACGTAAAAGTCTTGTTATTTAAATTACCAAAACTGTGAAAATTTAGTCAGATGTAGAGTGTGAGTCATCACATGAGAAAGATCACAGTGAACACAATGATTTGTTCACATTGATAGCATTGAGACGTACGGAATAAATAATTGGCGAACATAGGAACAACAGTAAATTGGTAGGATTGTGAAATTTCTGAGTTTCGTGGGGATGATGATGATGATGGTAGTGGTAGTCATCTAGATTGTGACTTAGGCCTATCGTGCGGTTACAACAATGTTTAAAAGTAAATATAAAAAGTTAAGATAATGGAAGTTAAAAAAAACAATAATCACATATAATGTTTAGTGAAATTATGTTATTTCATAAATTTGAAATTTATTACTAAAATATTTGTGAATTTTTGCACAAATAACTGTTTAAAAAGAACAGGTGCATAGAATAAACACCCTATGAATCACTTCGGTGAAGTTAATAATGAAATATGAAGTTTCTTATTAAAATATTTGTGAATTATTGCACAAATAACTGATTAAAAAGAATAAATGCAAAGAATAACATCTGTATGAATCACTTTAGTGAAGTTCATAATGAAATTTGAAGTTTATTATTAAAGTATTTGTGAATTATTGCACAAATAACTGTTTAAAAAGAATAGGTACAAAGAATAAACATCTCTGTGAATCACTTCAATTAAGTTAATAATGAAATTTGAAATGTATTACTAAAATATTTGTGAATTTTTGCACAGATAACTGTTTAAAAAATTGGTGCATAGAATAAACATTTCTATTAATCAATTCAGTGAAGTTAATAATGAAATTTCAAATGTATTACTAAAATATTTGTGAATTTTTGCACAAATAACTATTTAAAAGAATAGATGCATAGAATAAACATCTCTATGAATCATTTCAGTGAAGTTAATAATGAAAGAACGATTAATTTTTTTTTCTGTAAAGCAAAAAAGAAAAGAGATGTTGCAGCAGTGTTACGTTATGTTATGATTTCATAGAGACAAGAACATATTTTCAGATTACATACTAGTAGAACTTCAACTTACAATTCGTGGGTGCACGGACAAAAGGGGATAAGTCACTAAAACTAAGTTTTGAGATAATTGCTAAAACACTTTGGCGAATTATGTAGAATCGCTGAAACAATTTTTTTTTTACTCCATATGTACAATTCTCTTTCATCTTTAACTTCAGAGCTATGACTTAGCGCATTCTACACAATGTTCTAACATCATTTCAATGTTGGCTTAACTCAATTTTGGCTGAAAGGTAACATCCTCTTTTGTCCGCGCACCCACAATCTAATTTATCAAACTGTTATTTCGGAATGGTTGCTTGGGACCTTACTTTTCGAATGAACTGAAATAGGAGGAACAATCTCAGAAAAACGGCAACTTTCTCCATATCTACTCAGCTATTATCGTATTTTACATACTTCTCTGTGCTCAATGCTGAAAAAATTATCCCCAACTGGCTGGGATTCATTTTGGCTTTAAAGACGTGAACGTATAGATATTTAGCACAACATATGCCTGGGACAGATCAACGAAAAACATGCATGCATTCATTAGGTTTATATTTCTATCTTATAATGCATGCAGTCTGATTCACAGTTTTCCCACAGCATACAAAGTGCCTTTCAGATTTTAAGACGGGATGAAATGGCAGACAGCTGTTATGCAATCTAATGATTTGGTAGTCTGCAATACGACTCTGGGTACAGCTTGTATTCCATTGTTACTTGATGAATGTCCCTCCACAAAGGAAGTCCCATAGCTTGTCTGGTCCCTTGTTCACATTATGTTCATTATGCGAAAACAGTACGAAGATGTGGGATACGGCTCACTACAGTATACTGTCGAGAGTTTTCAGTGTCGTTAGAAATAATGATAATAATGCCTGTACTGTATTACGCATATTTTCGTGTGAAGTAGTTATTCTTTTAATAATTCAGGTCTATTGAAACCTAAACAATTTAATTACATCTTATATATTGCCTCCCTCCGCACATACACGCATGTACACACACTAACACACACTAACACTAGACTAAAGTTTTGGCGAAGACTTCTTGATCCAACCCATTTTGCTTCCAGGTTGCAGGAATACGCACTACAGCGAATTCGTTGAGTGAATTCTCTAGTATCGAAATGAAAATTAATATGACATTAAAATATAATCTGAATATGCACATTACCGTCCTCCTCCTTCTTCTCGATGGTCTAGCAGTTACGATGTTAGCCATTATCTGAAGATTATTTTCGTATAGTTTTCTCACTTCTCTGACACATTGTTTTAACATGTGAGTCTTACATTTTTCGTTGTATATTTCTGACTTACCACAATTAACCAATAGATATGTACATGAGGCGTCACGTAATAATCCAACATAAGTACATAATTAACCAACAGATTGACTCATGGGACAGTACATAATTCTGTGGTGTTTGGGTAAAGGGAGATAAGTCATAAAAATTAGTTTGGAGGTAAGTGAAAACGAAACTTCGGACCCTTATTGGAAAATAATTTTCTACACAAATAAAACACATCAACTGCTAGTATTCTCTTGATTTTTGCACACTCACCTGTATAATTTAACTTGTGTGTTGATCTGGAGAACAAAATTCCACCTGTACAAAAAATTACTTATCCACCTTTACCCGAACAACCACAGAATTAACCAACAGATGAACGCATGAGGTAGTAGATAATTAACCTATAGATAAATGTATGAGCTAGTACGTAATTAAACGACAGATAAACGTATGAGACAGTACATAATTAACCGATAGATAAACGTATGAGGCAGTACGTAATTAACCGATAGATAAAAGCGTGGGACACTACATAATTAACCAACAGATAAAAGCATGAGGCAGTACATAATTAACCGACGGATAAACGTATGAGACAGTACATAATTAACCGACAGATAAACTTATGAGGTAGTACATAATTAACCGATAGATAAACGTATGAGGTAGTACATAATTAACCGACAGATAAACGTATGAGATAGTACGTAATTAACCGATAGCTAAACGTATGAGATAGTACATAATTAACCGATAGATAAACGTATGAGGCAGTACACAATTAACCGACAGATAAACGTATGAGGCAGTACACAATTAACCGACAGATAAACGTATGAGATAGTACGTAATTAACCGATAGCTAAACGTATGAGATAGTACATAATTAACCGATAGATAAACGTATGAGGCAGTACACAATTAACCGACAGATAAACGTATGAGGCAGTACACAATTAACCGACAGATAAACGTATGAGATAGTACGTAATTAACCGATAGCTAAACGTATGAGATAGTACATAATTAACCGATAGATAAACGTATGAGATAGTACGTAATTAACCGACAGATAAACGTATGAGATAGTACGTAATTAACCGATAGCTAAACGTATGAGATAGTACATAATTAACCGATAGATAAACGTATGAGATAGTACATAATTAACCGACAGATAAATTATGAGGCAGTACACAATTAACCGACAGATAAACGTATGAGATAGTACGTAATTAACCGATAGCTAAACTTATGAGATAGTACATAATTAACCGATAGATAAACGTATGAGATAGTACGTAATTAACCGATAGCTAAACGTATGAGATAGTACATAATTAACCGACAGATAAACGTATGAGATAGTACGTAATTAACCGATAGCTAAACATATGAGATAGTACATAATTAACCGATAGATAAACGTATGAGGCAGTACACAATTAACCGACAGATAAACGTATGAGGCAGTACACAATTAACCGACAGATAAACGTATGAGATAGTACATAATTAACCGATAGATAAACGTATGAGATAGTACATAATTAACCGACAGATAAATTATGAGGCAGTACACAATTAACCGACAGATAAACGTAGGAGATAGTACATAATTAACCGATAGATAAACAGTTCCGTTAAAAACGGGTCGCAATTCACGTTTGCATCACTACTGTTCTAGAACATGGTGTAATGCCCAAAAGCCTATTTTTGACCACAGTCACCGTGGAAACCTCAAAACTCATAGAACTACTTTTTTTCCACCTGATATTACCGTATTTAATGTATTATTCTTAAAGAAAAAGCACTCTTAAATATTGAAGATTCGTAGTAATTGCATTCATGCTGTATGTTTTTCATGCATATTTTATGTCGCTGTAACGTTATAAATTCAATGATATACTGTGTATTCAGGTCTCTGCAGCATAGTTAGCGATGTAACTTCTAGCATCCGCAGTAATTAAAATCTTGTTTTGTTCTTCTTGAAATAAGACATTAACTATGTTTTAATTGGATGTAGCGCTTGCCGGACGACGACTATGGTCACAAGGTTGAGAAAACCAACTACCGTATAACACATTATATAAACCTTGAAACAACTCATCTTTCTATGGCCGTATTAGCATTAAATGTATGTACCTGTGTTATACTTTGATTGGACTTCGAGATGATGGAAGGCGAATGGAGCGTGGTGCTAACCACATTTCGTTTAGTGCCGAGATCAAGCTGTCTGTACCTCCCTGCTTTTATGTGCTTGACTGGCGTGTATACAGAAACCTTTTGGCTGTGAAACTTGGAGATGTGATCTAGGGGGCTGTTCTAATCGTTTCCGTGGCTGGTACACGATTGCTGCTTCGTGACCATTTCACCACGTGTGGATATAGGTCACAACTGCGTGGGAGTAGTGCTTAATTAGGTATCTGCATGACGTAAAATATGAGCCGCTTACTGTCCACTATTTCAGGAGTAATGTATGATACAGTTTTGCTCAGTGGCATAATCGTCACATATATTGCACTTAATTGAAATAATTATGCAGTTCGTCTTAAGAGAATAATTGGTTTCGCTTAGTTTTCTCGTGTATTATTTCAAACTGTCAAGGATGCCCTTTATCACCTACCCTGTTCAACATCTACTTGGAGAATTTAGTGATATGCTACTGGAGCTGAATGATAGCCGTGAGCAAATCAGGATGAAGATAAATGCAAGACGAAGATCATGGTTATAAGAAGAAAAATAAAGAAGGTAAACTTACGAATTCTAAATGAGCAGTAGAGGAAGTGGACAAGTTCAAATACTTGGGGTGTACTATAAGCAGTAACATGAGCTGCTGCCAGGAAGTCAAAAGGAGGATAGCAATGACAAAGGAAGCTTTCAATAGATATTTGATATGTATTAATATGTATGTTTAATAAAAAAGCCGCCCTAAATAAGGGTTCGAATAGATGGTGTCCACAATTGTGGAGTAATGGTCAGCGCGTCTGGCTGCGAAACCAGGTGACCCGGGTTCGAATCCCGGTCGGGGCAAGTTACCTGGTTGAGGTTTTTTCCGGGGTTTTCCCTCAACCCAATACGAGCAAATGCTGGGTAACTTTCGGTGCTGGACCCCGGATTCATTTCACCGGCATTATCACCTTCATATCATTCAGACGCTAAATAACCTAGATATTGATACAGCGTCGTAAAATAACCCAATAAAATAAAAAAAAAATAAATATATCGGCCTACTAATCAATTCATAAAGAATAATCATTAAAACCAATTGTGTGACAATTTGAAAGGAAAAAGAAAACATTAAGATAAATGATACCAAAACATAGGAAATCATTTACAATAAAAGTTTGTTGGGTACAAATGATTACTAATTATAGCTAAGGATGATTTTAACACATGAGATCCTATGGCATCCATCGTTGCATCAGAAATTTTAAATTGTTTAAGTTGATTAAAGTTTCTCGTGGGATCGTACCACGGGCACCGAACATGAGCCCAAAAACTGTCCAATGTGTGATGTGGTATTGTGCTCCGAGAAGCTGACAACAAGGCTCATAGATGACTTGTTTTTCACGACACACCTCTTGTGGCTGTTGCTCATGCATCTCGAAACGGATTGTGGGATCAAGAATGACACCCTTATCCTTCTGCCGATCAATTATGATGATATCAGCACGTTTAGTAGAGCCATCAGAAGAGACACAACCAACCTCCTCATAAACCTCATAGGAAGCATTCTGACGGATTGAAGATGCGATGAGAGAACGAACCGTATTATGTCTGTTGATTCGGAGCAATTCTCCATGACGGCAGAAACCCAAGACGTGAGGAAGCGTTTCTTGCTCGTCGCATCTTCTGCAACGCGTTGAGTCAAGAGTTCTACCAGGGAGAGTACATAAACTTAATAAACCACAATTAACATATACACGAATAGTAATTATACACAATAAATATACATTTAATGCCTCATTTTCCATCATATCTATTTCAATTTATGTTGGCTTTAACTTACACTTACGTCTGGTTTTGGTGCAAGTTTCAACCAAGCGCGTTTATTTGAAAAAAAAAACCTTTAAGCTTATTTACATATTATTTCTGAAATCTACAATAAACAAATGCACATCAGTCGTTCATGCTGCTCTATTTATCCAGTATTTATGTTTAATCTTAGGTCTTCTTTTACATAATAACTTATTGTTTCAAATAGTCAATATCGCATTGAGGTTAGTAGATGTCGACATAAAGTCAACAAACTGAAATAACTGAATCGAATCCTTCAGTAGAAAAAGGAGCATCTTGCGTGGACCTCTGGAAAAGGAACTAAGGAAAAGACTTAAGAAGTGCTTTGTGTGGAGTGTGGTATTGTATGGGGCAGAAACCTGGACATTACAACGAAGTGAAGAGAAGCGAATAGAAGTATTTAAAATGTGGATATGGAGAAGAATGGAGCGTGTTAAGTGGTCAGACAGAATAAGAAACGAAGCTGTGTTGGAAAGAGTAGATGAAGAAAGAATGATGCTGAAACTGAACAGGAAGAGGAAAAGGAATTTGTTGGATCACTGGCTGAGAAGAAACTGCTACTGAAGAATACACTGGAAGAAATGGTGAACGGGAGAAGAGTTCGGGGCAGAAGAAATCAGATGATAGACGACATTAAGATATGGATCATATGGAGAGGCTAAAAGGAAGGCAGAAAATAGGAAAGGTTGAAGAATGCTTGGTTTGCAATGAAAGACCTGCCCTTGGGCAGAACACTATGAATTTCAAACTGATGGACTGGTTTCTCCGTAGTCGGGAATCGCACTGAGAGGTCGGTGTTCCACTGTTTAATGTCCTGTGATATATTGTGTGCAGAGTGACTGGATTAAGTTTCTCCGAATACTTGAATGTCTTCTATCATCCTTTTTCTACCGTCACTGCATTTACACCTTACAAATTTATTCATCGACTATGAATGACCTCTCGCCTCTGTAGGAAGCAGCAGTCTGTATTTCTCTTCTTTCGTTCTGTTGAGTGTAGGATTATTATTATTATTATTATTATTATTATTATTATTATTATTATTATTAAGAATAAATCAAGGACTCGGACAAGGATGTAGCCTATCAATAGTCTCTTCAACGTATATCTAGATGACTTAATTACAAAATGGAAAATGGAGGTGAATCCAGGTATAAAGATTAGTAAAGATACATTTTTAAATGTTTTAATGTTTGCCGATGATGTAACATTAATACAAGACAGTGAAGAAAAATTGCAATATGCCATTCACAAACTACACCTACTAGGAAAAGAGAATTATAATTTGAGCATATCAACTCATAAAACTAAAGTAATGGCCCATAGTGGTAAATTTCCAATTCGTACAAAAATAGTAGTTGATAATAAGCCTATAGAACAAGTATCTCATTTTGATTATTTAGGTTTTAATATTACTTATGATGTAGATAGAGATATTGAAAACAAAATAAGCAAATTCCAGTGGATATGCGGAACAATAAATAGAACACTAAAAAATAAAACTAGAATAGAAACAAAACTAAAATTCTATAAAACTATGGCAGTACCCGTGTTGAAATATGGAAGCGAATCATGGATAATTAAAGAACGAGATAAACGTAAATTACAGGTTGCAGAGATGAGGTTTCTTCGCAGAGTAAAGGGCTGTACAAGAAGGGATCTGATAAGAAATGAGGATATCCGTAAAGAATTAAATATATACAACATAAACGAAAGTTGAAGATTATAAAGAAAAGTGGAAAGAACACCTGTCTCGAATGGATAATGAAAGAATTCCAGCACTGATACAACAGTACCAACCTAAAGGCAAAAGAGATGTCGGACGTCCTAGGAAGAGGTGGAACTGAATAAAATGTGAAGATGGAACAGGCACTAAGCCTAAACCATGAAGTGAAGATGATGATGATAATTATTTTATTATTATTATTACTTACTTACTTACTTACTTACATACATATGGCTTTTAAGGAACCCGAAGGTTCATTGCCGCCCTTACACAAGCCCGCCATCGGTCCCTATCCTGTGCAAGATTAATCCAGTCTCTATCATCATATCCCACCTCCCTCAAATCCATTTTAATATTATCCTCCCATCTACGTCTCGGCCTCCCCAAAGGTCTTTTTCCCTCCGGTCTCCCAACTAACACTCTCTATGCATTTCTTGATTCGCCCATACGTGCTACATGCCCTGCTCATCTCAAACGTCTGGATTTAATGTTCCTAATTACGTCAGGTGAAGAATACAATGCGTGCAGTTTTGCGTTGTGTAACTTTCTCCATTCTCCTGTAACTTCATCCCGCTTAGCCCCAAATACTTTCCTAAGCACCTTATTCTCAAACACCCTTAACCTATGTTCCTCTCTCAGAGTGAGAGTCCAAGTTTCACAACCATACAGAACAGCCGGTAATATAACTGTTTTATAAATTCTAACTTTCAGAATTTTTGACAGCAGACTAGATGATAAAAGCTTCTCAACCGAATAATAACACGCATTTCCCATATTTATTCTGCGTTTAATTTCTCTAGTGTCATATTTGTTACTGTTGCTCCAAGATATTTGAATTTTCCCACCCCTTCGAAGGATAAATCTCCAATTTTTATATTTCCATTTCGTACAATATTCTGGTCACGAGACATAATCATATACTTTGTCTTTTCGGGATTTACTTCCAAGCCTATCTCTTTACTTGCTTCAAGTAAAATTTCCGTGTTTTCCCTAATCGTTTGTGTATTTTCTCCTAACATATTCACGTCATCCGCATAGACAAGAAGCTGATGTAACCCGTTCAATTCCAAACCCTGCCTGTTATCCTGAACTTTCCTAATGGCATATTCTAAAGCGAAGTTAAAAAGTAAAGGTGATAGTGCATCTACCTGTTTTAGCCCGCAGTGAATTGGAAAAGCATCAGATAGAAACTGACCTATACGGACTCTCTATTATTATTATTATTATTATTATTATTATTATTATTATTATTATTATTATTATTATTATGTCGCGTTTAATTGGTTTTTGATGATTAATGGTTTTCCGTCAGCGAATGCATGTAACGGTATATATTTGATTCTTTTATCTCCTCTTATATAGCGGTTTCTCTTTTAGTCTGTGCTAATATGGTTTCACCATATATGGTAGAACTTATTGTAACCAATAACGACGTGCAGAAAGAACAGGATTGTTCTTCGGAGAATTAACCTTGCTGTGTCGCGTGATGAGGAGCTTTTCTTTTTTCTGTTCTGCAAACTCCTTTAGGAGTTATAGTGGGCGACCAGTCTTGTCTGTAACTGGAATTCGCACACACATCCATATAGGTCGAAGATACGCGCAAGCTACAGAACAATAATAGATCAGATACAGTCATAAACCCATCCTGGCTTCTTGTGCTTGCTCCCACATGCTCCATAGCAACGTCTTGTTAACTGATAGCTAGAACTTCTCAGTCTGCTATCGGAATTCCACACATGTTGCCTTATATGACTGTGAAAGTACGAATATAGCGGTCGAATTTTGAGAGAGATGCATTCCAGAAGTAGTATTCTTATATAGTGGGTTCTCGGAGAAGCGTTTACATTTGCAATTATTGCAGCACAAGACGATATTTTATTATACAGGGTGATTCACAAGAATTTAATAATAATAATAATAATAATAATAATAATAATAATAATAATAATAATAAGATTGAAATTTAACACAGGAAAGTGTTACCATACATATTCCGAAGTGATAAAGCGTTTAAAGTTGTGTAATCGAGATGAATAATAATAATAATAATAATAATAATAATAATAATAATAATAATAATAATAATAATGATTTATTTCAGCTGGCAGATTTAAGGCCGTAAGGCCTTCTCTACCACTCAACCAGCAAAAAGTATACATACATATGTATGAACTTACAAAGAATTCAACAGTTTGATTTAAATAAGAGCTACATGTATACAAGAGTTATTTACAAATTAAACAACAAAATACTATGAACTATTAATTAAACACTGAAATACAAACTATGTAGCAGAATTAAGCTAAAATACATAGAATGTTAATATATTTCAAATAATGTTAGATAATAGAAAGAGATTATTACTTACTTACTTACTTACTGGCTTTTAAGGAACCCGAAGGTTCAATGCCGCCCTCACATAAGCCCGCCATTGGTCCCTATCCTGAGCAAGATCAATCCAGTCTCTACCATCATATCCCACCTCCCTCAAATCCATTTTAATATTATCCTCCCATCTACGTCTCGGCCTCCCTAAAGGTCTTTTTCCCTCCGGCCTCCCAGCTAACACTCTATACGCATTTCTGGATTCGCCCATACGTGCTACATGTCCTGCCCATCTCAAACGTCTGGATTTAATGTTCCTAATTATGTCAGGTGAAGAATACAATGCATGCAGTTCTGTGTTGTGTAACTTTCTCCATTCTCCTGTAACTTCATCCCTCTTAGCCCCAAATATTTTCTTAAGAACCTTATTCTCAAACACCCTTAACCTATGTTCTTCTCTCAAAGTGAGAGTCCAAGTTTCACAACCATACAGAACAACCGGTAATATAACTGTTTTATAAATTCTAACTTTCAGATTTTTCGACAGCAGACTGGATGATAAAAGTTTTTCAAAATTGTCTCAGAAAGAGATTATTATGAGACAATTTTGAAAATACAGCACTATCAGGATGCATGTCTAAAGGAAGGAGTAACAATGTAGACAGTGATAGTTTAAGCCAGTATGATTGGAGTGAAATGCTAATAAGGTTATCTTTTAAGGTGTTTTTAAAGGTGTTTATTGTCTTGCAGCCCCTAATACTTTGTGACAGGGAATTCCATTGTCGCGAGGTGGATACTGTAAAAGATGATGAATAACGAGATGTTCTATGAAGAGGTATACTTAACGCGCCACAGATAAGTGATCTGGTATTTACGTCGTGGTTAGAGTATAGATAAGAAAAACGAGACGAAAGTTAATTTGGTGATGAAGTGTGCAGAATTGGAAAGAGTAAAGACAAAGAGTGTAAAGTTCTGCGTTCTTTAAGTCGGAGCCACGAAAGAAGGTGATCCGTCCCTTACGAAGACGTTTTGAGCGAAAAATGTTACATAAATATTTGTTCTAATCTCAATATTTTCAGAGTTACACTAATTTGAAATTATTTGTAAAATACCATTATTCTTGAATTTTAAGGGTAAAAGAATATTACAGATAGAGAATGAACTATTCAGGAGTATCATTTCTTTAATCAGCTAATATTCTGTAGCTAGAAATGTGTTGTGAATTCTATAGTTCCTTCGTACAGAATTTTTTTTCGATTTTTAACTACAAAATTAAATTTTCTTACACATTTATCACAACAATTGTTACAAATCACGCCACTCTTGTAAATTCTTCAAGACTGTACATTAGGATGCATAATTAAACTGTAAAGAATAAAGTTCCTAAAGTCGTATGATTTCTAACAATTTTTGTGCGAGATCGTGCGTATTTGCTTGTTTTCCGCACAAAACCAATACGCGGTAAGTGTGAAATACCACATTCAGTATTCCTAACGTAACACACATAACAATTTCCCTCTTCTTACCGCTTAAGAGACATATTCATTTTACTGCTTTAGGCTTTTAACATATGATTTTTAGATACGTTTAACATAGTAATAATTATAAATTGGAAACTTACCACTGCAATTTCACCAAAATTGCAATGTTAATTATTGTTTTTAAATATTTGCAAAAATTAAGTAAACTCTACTACTCCACTAAGTTATTGCATTCGTGATGCTAGTAACATTAAGGAAGCCGTGAAAAAATCAACAACATTCCAGATGCCGATGTTATTACTGCAATATGTTATATAAATAATATTGTTAAAATATTAAAATGAATAATAAATCATTACATAACCTTACCGTTTGTTTTAAGTTTGCATTTATAGACTGGGGGGAAAAAAAGACAGACGTATATCACGGCCTGCTGCAATATAGTAAACACAGAAAACATTTTATAGCAACATTGTTGAAGAGAGATATTTTTGTTTTCCAAAATTGCCGTCATTGAGCAGAAACCATGATGGAGATTTCATTGCAACTAATTAGAAATTCCTCTTTCACGTATGTAATAAACGATTTTCGCACAAAATAATGTACGATACACGAGCGGTATGTTTGTTTCCATGTTCTCGGAAATTAAAAAAGCTCAACTACGTTTCGCTTTTTCAATCTTTTCCTCGAACATGAAAAGATCAACATACCGCTCTTGTAACGTATATTACTGTTGTGATAAGTGCCTAAGAATGTCATTTTTAGTTAAAAATTGAAAAAACAAAATCTGTACAAAGCAACTGACACGTTTTTAGCTTCAGAACACTAGCCAATTAAAGAAATGATACTTCTGAATAGTTCATTCTCTATTTGTAATATTCCTTTACCCTTAAAACTAAAGAAAAAAGGCATTTTACAAACAACTTCAAACTAATGTAACTTTGAAAATATTGAGATTAGGACAAATGTTTATATGACATTTTTTGCTCAGAATGTCTTCAGAAATAAGCTCCGTAAGTGACGATAAATTCTCGTGAATTACTCTGTATAATGTCATTTCCATTCTTATTATTTCGGCTAAATTACCGCAAAGTTAGTTTCCTTCGTACTTCCCTAATACACCTTCATTTTTTTTTTCAGCTGCTTCTTAAGTCTTGCTAACATAACGTGACATTATGGAAGCTAGTGTACACCAGAGTTTTTTTTTACGTTGGGTTTTTGTTAGCTTCCGTTTGGTTAACTGAAGGCAGTGGTTCCCAGACCTTTTTGATCGCGGATCCCTTTCGACTCTAAAAAAAAGATTCACGCATCCTCAAATTAAATTAATTTAATCGCTAGATTAATATAGATATAAATTTAACATGCTTCCATATTTATATGTGCTGATGTTTAACTAGTGGTAATGTGGTGTCGAATTTGGAATGCTTTACTGCTGGGCCGCACCTTGTTGAAGGAGTGTTTAATGTAGTGCCATGCAGCAAATGTCAGTTGCGTTAGTATGGAATTACCTTCACACAGTTGACTTTATTGGCAAGGAATTGTTTTTTATGTTTAGGTCAAGTTCACGAGTGTGAATACACACACGAATTTTTCAGTTCCAGATTTCACCTCGATGGCGTCGCAATGACGTAAGCTACTCACGGACGTTGTTTGCTTTGTTAATAGTGCAACTATTCTTATTGGCAGTGTAGACTTGCAGTTCTTTGTTTTTGCGCAGTCTTGCAAAATCATGCCAACACTATTTCTGCATTACGGAGTTCAAGTCCATGATACCCAGCTCTATTTTTCCACTGGAATTTATAGGCTGTAGAGGTAAAGGTGCCCCATCTAAGTGTTTCACAATAGAATTGTAAGGAATGAACAATGATAGTATGTTGCAGAAGGAGGCAAAAAAAAAATGATAATTTTAAGAAACTTCAAAGCCCTTGTCAGGCACCTCAAAAATTGAATATAGAAACTTCATATTTTCACATTCCTACGTTAATGAAAATACAGAATTTTGCAACTATTACATTTAGAAAACAGATAAAAAACAACTTCATATATACAGGGACATCATTTTATTTTTACTAACATTTTTAATATTAACCTGGCTATACCTTTGGATCAACGATTAAGAACAGGATACACCGTTTGCTACCTCTTTCCACGACTGGAGTTCGATTATACTGGTGTAATATACAAACAAATCACTTTACTAGGTATAGGAGGGAAGAAAAGTAGTTCATCCATTTACGTAAACTAGAAAATATCGCGATTTTGAGTTTGATAATTTTCATTAGGTTTTTGTTTAATCAAAATACAGTACAGTATTAACAATGAGTGTTTTTACTCACGAACTGAGCTGTCCATGTGGACGTATTCATTATGCAGTGTATATTATACTGTCTACAGCACATTAGCTTACAATATAGAGAATGAAGTTAAATTGAAAAATAATCATAATAAGGATATTTAAACACATTTTTTAAAATGATGGCCGTTCATTTCGATACAGGCTTCAGTTCTAATGTGCATATTATCGCACTATAGACTATTGTACGTAATTCCAATTACCAGGTTCGTAATTCGTATCGGTAACTCATGTTGAAATAATTCTGTACCTACTCTATAAAAGAGTACCTTACGTACTGTAAATTCAATCTTCACTTCTGCCCGATCCGAAAAGATAAAATTACTCAGACATGCTATCTACTGTCCGTCCAAGTGGTTATGTCTTAGGGTCGTAGAAAGGGAGGAAATCACGTGACAGTAAATTACTTAACGAGGCCCTTATATTTAAGTTATTTTAAACAATTGTATGGGTATGATGTTACGTAGACGTCCAATTCCTAACAGAAATTAATGTTCCCAGAAAAGAGCTAAGACAGCCCGGCCACTAGCATTTACAGAGAGGCGAATAGAAGCAGGTGGGGGAAACCGGGATGCGACGTAGGCAAATGGAAAATGATTCAATATTGAAAGGTCTTTCGTCACTGGAAAACGCGAACATATTTTTGGAACGTACTGTTTACTATGGCCGTAAGGCTACTATGACTATATGCGGTCTTGGATCTGTGTGGAGGACGGTTGAACTTCATTAGTAGAAGGGGTGGGAGTGAAGTACGTTCAAAAACTCAGGTACAATAAAAATTGAAGTAAAAATAAAATGATGTCCCTGTAGAATCACTCCACCCTATTATACAATCGGATCCTCGTTTTCGGCTCCTTAATTCATCGTTTGAGTCTGATTCAGAGATGAAATGCAGTTGCTGTCAGTTGCTGTAGGATGAATTGGTTCATTCACATGTTTAAAGATATCTGTCAGTTGGCATTTCCTCTGCCATAGTGCGGATTTTCAATGGCTTTTGTATCACCCAGCTAATTTTAGACGAGCTGTGTGTGTAGTCTAGTCTTTCTCGGAAGGGTGGCTCGTGCAGAGCAGCTGTTGCATACAACTTTTCCTTTTCGGACGGGAAGGCGCGTGTTCAGGTTACTTCCATCTCGGTGTAGCTTGTCTAAGGAAGTGCATTCATGTTCAACACTGTTACAGTACATGTTGAAGTTAATGACATTCTGGTACCATTGCCTGTTTCTTAATTAATGACTAGACAAATACTTTAACCAGAGGTTTGTAAACAATAGTTGCTTAACAAGTGTAGGCGAGTGTACGAAGGAATCATCATCATCATCATCATCATCATCATCATCATCCGCTTACTATTCCACCGTCATTCTCATTCCCCTCCTCTACCATGTATTTGACACCGAACGTTTATAGTTTCGAAATTGCCGAGATAGCCTTGAGATTTTCATTCGTTGTGGGTGGAGTTTCAAATTATACTTCTTCGAGGGAAACTCTTAAAGCTGGTCCGTATAAACCAAGAACGGAAACAAAACGAGAACGGAAAAATTGTTAAAATACTTATATTTAAATGTAAGCATTCGCAATTAACGAGAAACTTACCGGAGCTTGGGAACGGAAACAAGAAGACTGGCGAACTTTTAACTTTGCCGTTCTCGTTTTTGATCACAGCCTACTAGATTAATTCTGTTGTCATCAAAAATGTATTTGGTCGTCATATATTTTGTAGGTAGGAGGCCGTGGCAATTTCTTTTTCATTCATTGTAACTAACCCAGAAATTCAGTGAAATCATTTTCATTATATGCTACGTGTGTATGTGATCAGACTACACTTGAATTTAATTCTTAAATATTTTGTGCCATAAATTTCGAAGTTAGTTAACCTGTGTTCATGTTGGCTGGCTTGTACTCACGATAGAACGTCATTGATCAATTATACGCAAATAACATCAGAACTCGTAATATCGATTTTTCATATCGTTATTTACATTGTTATTATTATTATTATTATTATTATTATTATTATTATTATTATTATTATTATTCGGTCAGTTTACAATGCATATTAACATCTACTGGCAGCCAAATCAGTAAATTTCGGGTAGAGCCTACTGCATGAAACCACTCTCCTTTATCCAACAATTATCCTTCTCTTAACAGTCTTCTCTCCATCGTTTCCAAAATGCCCTTCTTCCATGTTGTCACTGACATATATATATATATATATATATATATATATATATATTGATATGCATAGTCGTTTCCGTTCTCGGTTTATTATGAATAAAAAATCTTCACGTTCACGTCCTCCGCTTCCCTCTCTCGTTCTAGTTCTCGTTTCCGATTTATTATGGACCAGCCTTTATTTTTATTAAAAATTAATGAACTCGTTATATTGTACATCAGAGTTAATAATGATTGCTTGTCCTGAGAAAATTTATAAACACAATATCTCGAAGCTAATAGCATCACATTATTTAATGGCATATTCGACATAATTTATTAGATCTAATAGACTGTTAGTAAGACAAGGATAAGAAAACGAGTGATGTGTGTGAGTTAATGACTATCAGCATCCTTACACATGTAGTGAAATGTGGACTTTACGTAAAGAAATGAGAAACATGTACAAACACCTGACATGAAGTTTTAAAATTTGTGACGAATTTTGTATTAAGAGGAAAGGACGAATTTTTATATAAACATTCCTTAGGAAGAATCCAGTCTCTGAGCTTAAACGGGAAGTGGAATGATAGAAAATAATGCCGTTGCTATGCAGAATAATTTATTGTTGGTCATTCAGAAACTATAAGATAACGACAAAGAATAGAATAACTGTAGATTAAAAAGAGAGAGAATTATGAAGAAATAATGTAAAGAAAATTATACTTTTCGTAGAACTTTTTGTTTCGAAACCACATTGACATGCCGTGCCGAAAGAGGCGACAGTTGTTCGAAATATTAGTTCTTAAATTGGAAGAGTACACGATAAACATCCTTCTAAGTTTTTAGATTAAGAATTAAGTAGACTTAAAAAAAAAAGTTGATGTGTTGGAATGATTGCCTGTGACAGGGAATGGCGTTTTTTTATCGTGTATGAATAGTAATTAATTGGGCGATTATTCATGGACTTCTTGTATAACGTGCCACTGAAGAAACACACCACTGTTCTGGAACTTCTGACGTTTGCTCTGCGAGAGGAAAGCAGGATGTGAAGTTTAAATGTGTGTAGTGCTCAGCAGTTTCCATTTTCTATTTATACATACATACATACATACATACATACATACATACATACATACATACATACATACATACATACATACATACATACACACATACATACATACACACATACATACATACATACATACATAGGCTACATACATACATACATACATACATACACACATACACACATACATACATACATACATACATACATACATACATACATACATACATACATACATACATACATACAGCCCATGCCTGTGGAGTAACGGTTAGCGCGTCTGGCCGCGAAACCAGGTGGCCCGGGTTCGATTGCCGGTCGGGGCAAGTTACCTGGTTGAGGTTTTTTCCGGGGTTTTTCCCTCAACCCAATATGAGCAAATGCTGGGTAACTTTCGGTACTGGACCCCGAACTCATTTCACCGGCATTATCATCTTCATATCATTCAGACGCTAAATAACCTAGATGTTGATACAGCGTCGTAAAATACCCAATAAAATAAATATACATACATACATACATACATACATACATACATACATACATACATACATTAAATATTTAAATGTTAGAATATGTAAATAGATTCTTGTACTTCATAGGTTAGGAATAGGAAAATAAGTTAGACTAAGAGGTAACAATATTATTTTGACAGTTACACATCGTAGATGAACTACACTAATTCATACTTAACCTAGAATAGCAACATAATAATATATAATGTAAATCGATAATGTACTTGAAGGTAAACCTAGGCATGTAGTATTACTTCTCATTTGTAATGGAACATACTGCTAAAAAAAAGGTACATTACATACATACATACATACATACATACATACATACCATACATACCATACATACATACCATACATACATACATACCATACATACCATACATACCATACATACCATACATACATACATACATACATACATACATACCATACATACATACATACATACATACATACATACATACCATACATACATACATACATACATACATACATACATACATACATACATACATACATACCATACATACATACATACATACATACATACCATACATACATACATACCATACATACATACATACCATACATACATACATACCATACATACATACATACCATACATACATACATACCATACATAACATACATACATACATAACATACATACATACATACATACATACATACATACATACATACATCCCACACCTGTGGAGTAACTGTTAGCGCGTCTCGCCGCGAAACCAGGTGACCCGGGTTCGATTGCTGGACCCCGAACTCATTTCACTGGCATTATCACCTTCATCTCATCCAGACGCTATAACCTGAGATGTTGATAAAGCGTCGTAAAACAATGTTACAATCGGTTGGTTTCAAATGACATTAAATTTTATCCTTGTGGGGAGAAGTAAGTACAATATTCTGACCACGAGTGGAAGAAATATGTTACCCTGCATTAGAGTGCATCAGCAAGTTGAATAATCGCAATCGTCGCGGTGAAAGTGGGGGGGGGGGGCGATGCGCTACCGAAATTTCTAAACTCCACAATGTTTATCCAATTTTTAGTGAATAAGCATATCAATATTATAATCACACATTATAAATTTCAATATTTTCTTATAAACTCTTTTAAAACATTAAACTTTTTTTTTAATGTTCCTAGTGAATATCTTATTTCTAAAAAAGAAAAAAGTATTATTTTTAATCCTATTTTTTTTCCTTGAAGGTAACACTGCGTACTGTGCAATGGAACATTAGTAATGCCCTACTCTAATTTTTTCATTTGCAAAAAAAAAAAAAAGAATAAAGAAATAACATTTCTTAAATGTTCAAATACTAATAAAAATATTAATACTGCTTTATGTATAATTCTCTAGCAATAAAACTATGGTGAATACAGCCAAGGCCACCGGCGTGGCTCAGTCGGTTAAGGCGTTTGCCTGCCGGTCTGAAGTTATGCTCAGGCGCGGGTTCGATCCCCTCTTGGCTGATTATCTGGTTTGGTTGTTTTTCCGAGCTTTTCCCCAACCATAAGGTGAATGCCAGGTAATCTATGACGAATCCTCGGCCTCATCTCGCTATCACCAATCTCATCGACGTTAAATAACCTAGTAGTTGATGCAGCGTCGTTAAATAACCAACTAAAAAAAAAAGAATACAGCCAATCAAATGCCCCATTTCACAACAGAGATATTAATGAATAACTATGACAAGTTTCATCACTCTAGCTTTAACCACTGAGAAATAAAGTGAATACTTGTTGAAAACGTAGAAAATATCTTTCTTGAGATAATTGGTTGCGTATAACTCATACATTAACACAGCCTCTACCAATTATATAAAAGTATACTTATTATGAAGATATTGAGATAAAGGTTTCATGAAACCGTACATTTTTAGCGCGAAAATAAAAAGAAATTATAAAATTTGTAAAAATTGGACTATTATCGGTAGCCCATCTCTTTAACTCACTTCGACTACAGGATTGAATCCGTTGCTATAGAGAAACTCAGTTTCTTTCGCCCGTATATTTCAACGCAGTCTCGTTTCCTTGGATACGAGCGGGCTGAATCAGGAAATGACTCAGTGGCAGGCTATTATAGTGATGATGGTTTCTTACTGATTTCTAAGCTTATGTAACCGCCCGTACCAGCTTACCAAGGTTTTCGTTACGCCCTCTTTTTTCACTTTATACAATTTCTTCGTTAATTTATGCGGTAATTTTGCTTCCTCTACACTCATACATTTTCGCCTGTCTTGTGCTAATAGTCGATTTCAGTCTAGTGAGGCTGTATTATATTTCTAGCAGAATAACAGACATCAGTTTCCCTTTAACGGGGATTTGAATGTACGTTTTCTTCTATGTTTGTTCTGCATGATCTAAACGACGGACGTTCACCATGCTGATCGCATTGTAATGGAATCCTGTTATTCTTGATTTGGTTGCTGCTTCATGATTTCAATCTGGGAAAGAGACTAAGATGCCTAACTCTGTGGGTGACGACATTATCGTAGGAATACGTCTGTAGGGCCGGTTAGCTCAGTTGGTAGAGCAGCTGGTTACGGACTGGAAGGTCTGGGGTTCGATCCCAGGTGGTGACAGGATTTTTTCTCGTTGCCAAACTTTCAGAACGGCCCCAAGGTTCTCAGCCTTCTATAAAATTGAGTACCGGGTCTTTCCCGGGGCTAAAAGGCGGTCAGAGCGTGGTGCCGACCACCACCTCATTCTAGTGCCGAGGTCATGGAAAGCATGGGGTTCTACCTCCATGCCCCCAAGTGCCTTCATGGCATGTTACGGGGATACCTTTACCTTTTACCTTTATAGTAAGGGTCTGTACAACATTATGTACCTACAGTAGTGGCAAAAAAAAAACCGGACCGAGCCTTGTTCACTCCAGAGCACGATATACTGGTAACTAAGACTTCCGTGGTTCGAATCCTGCCTGGGAAGGAAACTTTTTTTGTTCCTTATTCAAATTTATTCCCAATACTTTTCAATTGCAGCGATATTTTACTACTTAATTAACTCATTATTCCCGGAACATGAATTTCATCGGCAATCGAAACGTATTGGGAATAAATTTGAATAAGAAACAAAAAAAGTTTCCTTCCCAGGCAGGATTCGAACCACGAAAGTCTTAGTTACCAATCTATCGTGCTCTGGAGTGAACAAGGCTCTGAAATCAACTACAAGGGTCGGTCCGGTTTTTTTTTTACTGTACAGTCTTAGAAAAACGTTCTGTCGCACAGACACTTTATAAGTCCCAGAAAGGAGGCAGTGCGCATGATCAGACATACAACGAAACAAAACTAATTTTATTGTCTCAACTAGTCGTTTTCTTGTGGACCAGGTCGCTCGTCCTCTGCTCATGCGCACTGCCCCCTCTCTGAGACATAAAGTGCCTGTGCGACAAAACTTTTTTTCTAAGACTATACGTATATACTCCAGAAACCTTTAAGACAGAGAAGGTAACCTCCATGACATTTTCTAACATTGGAAATTGTTATTCAGTGCAGTGATAATTTGTCAGTATAATGACAAGGGGAATTATTTACTTCTTCGACTTAAAATGTACCGAAAACTGCTGTTTTTAGTTGGTCATTTAACGACGCTGTATCAACTACTATACTTCGTTCCATAATGTCTGACAGGAGAAGTAAACATTGCCGGCAGAGGACAGTAGTATAATTGCTATTCAACCAATGGCAGTCTCATTCCACGCTTGTCTTCAATCTGGGCGGGGGAGAACGCTTCAGACTGCCCAACTTCAAGTCAGACGTGGACTGAATTCTCCGCCATTGGTTGAATAGCAACTATATTTCTCTCCTCCTCTTCCGGCAATGTTTACTTCTTCTGTCAGACATTATGGAACGAAGTATAGACCATTTAGCTCCAATGCGTTTGGTGATAGTGAGATTGTATGGCAAGATGAGGCAAAGAATTCGCCATAGATTACCTGACATTCGCTGTACGTTTGGGTAAAACCTCGGAAAAAACCCAACCAGGTAATCAGCCTAAGCGGGAATGGAGCGCGCGCCCGAGCGCAACTCCGGATCGGCAGGCAAACGCCTTAGCCGACTGAGCTACGCCGGTGGCTGAAACTGCTGTTATTGAACTAACTATTTCAACTATAACTACTTTAAAGATTACAGTCATATTATGCAAATCTAGTCTTCCAGGTAAAGCTCTCTGTAAAGCAGATTTGAATAATTTCAAGGAAAAAATTGTTCCGGGGCCGGGTATCGATCCCGAGACCTCTGGTTGAACGTACCAGCGCTCTACCAACTGAGCTACCCGGGAACTCCACCCGACACCGTCAGCCCTCGCGAGTTGTGTGGATATAAAGGGAAAAGTTGAGACGGTGTCGGGTGGAGTTCCCGGGTAGCTCAGTTGGTAGAGCGCTGGTACATTCAACCAGAGGTCCCGGGATCGATACCCGGCCCCGGAACAATTTTTCCCGTGAAATTATTCATTACAGTCATATTGTTTATCTTTTTATTCTTCTTAAGGATATTTTGCTTTACTGTATTCATAGGCTTGTTAAATGTAGGCTATTCATAAAATGACGATGAAGAATAATCTTCGAATGATTCATTATCCCATGAGTGGTAGTCATCTTGGTTCACAACTTAGGATTAAATGACAAATTCTTTAAACACGAGATTTGATACTAAGGTGTAATAACATGTTTGGTACAGCAGAGCGACCATTCATTATTACCATATTTGTAGTCAGTATGTTATAAATTGAAGCTACCCTTCCAAGCAACATAATTACATATATATTATATTTGAATTCTGGAAAAAGAACTAAGGAAAAGACTAGTGAAGTGTGGCCTTGTATGGAGCAGAAATATGGACGTTACGACGAAGTGAAGAAAAGTGAATAGAAGCATTTGAAATGAGAATGTGGAGAAGGATGGAGCGTGTGAAGTGGACAGACGGAATAAGAAATGAAGCTGTGCGGAAACACTGAAGAAAGAATGATGCTGAAACTGATCAGGAAGAGAAAAAAACATTTATTAGGTCACTGGCTAAGGAAAAACTGTCTACTGAAGGATGCAATGGAAGGAATGGTGAACGGAAAGAGAGTTCGGGGCAGAAGAAGATGTCAGATGATAGACGACATTAAGATATATGGATCATATGCGGAGACTGAGAGGAAGGCAGAAAATAGGAAAGATTGGAGAAAGCTGAGGATCGTGGAGCCTTTGAGGATGTAAAGAACCGAATAAAAAATGTAAATAGTGCATTTGTCCAGTTGTACCCAATATGGAAATCTTATATTATATCTAGACCTACAAAAATTAAAATTTTTAACAGTAATGTGAAATCAGTCTTATTACATGGCTGTGAGACATGGAAAACAAGTAAAATTATACAAAATAAACTGCAAACATTTGTTAATAGATGTTTACGAAGAATTTTAAAAATTAGATGGCCAGATATAATCACAAACTCAGAACTATGGAAGACAACAAATCAGAAAGAAATCTCAATAGAAATCAAAAGACGAAAGTGGAATTGGATAGGGCACACAATCAGGAAAGAAGATGGAGCAGTAGAAAGAATGGCTTTGGATTGGAACCCCCAGGGTAGTAGAACAAGAGGAAGGCCAAAAAATACATGGAAGAGAACAGTTTTGGAGGAAATTGCTAGGGAGGGGAAAACATGGAGCGAAGTGAAGAAGTTGGCTACAAATAGGGTCCGATGGAGGCACTTTGTGAATGCCTATGCTCCTCATGAGGAGATACAGGAGTTTGATTGATTGGAGAAAGCTGGGTTTGCAATGAAAGACGTGCCATTTGGCAGAATCTTGATAAATATTGTTCAGCTTACGTTCTTATAGACTCTTCTCTGAAATTTACGACCCAATGCTGTTTTCCTTGCCCTGTCATCGCTTGAAGCAAATCTAATTTGTAGCTTGGAGACCTCTCTATGACCTGGCACTAACGAGGTGTGGTGAAATTGTTTCTAGTATTCTACCTATCGTCAGTGCAAAATCCGTGGATGATTAGCAACGTTGTAGCCACGTTTTCCCTTCGGCAGAGAGGAAATGCATAAATTAAAGTATTAAATTGAAAAATACCGCCGCGGTGTGCACGCAATTTTAAACACGCTTTACAGAATCTAACTACAGTGCCCTCCTCCAGGCTAAGCTGTCGTGCCTCCCTGCAGCATCTTAAACTTTTCTTCGATCACTATCATCAGCATTACCATTATCATCATCACCATTGCCGTCATCTTCATTGGCTGCTGACATTGAAATTGAAAACATCTTCTAGCATCAAATATTCCATTTTGCCAATGTGATCTTGCGATTTGAATTTTTTTTTGCTACAGTTTACCATATAAATCGAGCATTTGTAATTTATTTTTAATTGTAGTTGTTACTCACTTTTGTCATGCAAAGAATGAACATAACTTCGCTATTCCGCTACACGACAATTTTTAGATCGACGAGCTCACCAACGCAAAAAAATATATATATATAAAACCGTATGTATCCTTATTTCACTATTATGCTCGTAATATTTTTATGTACGGTTGTAGATTTCTCATATTTTCGAAAGAAATATCGTCGGTTTCTTGGTAAAAGTGACCAAGTCACAATAAAGGCTTCCAAGCATTATGAAAATTTTAGACATAATTTTATATTAAAAATTAATAATATAGCACATTTACCTTCAAAATAACTAATTACTAACATCTAAAGAAGTACAGTTATCTTTGGATGGGTCATTAAACCTTCAAATCCCTTTTTCCAACAATTTTGTATTTTGGACTTGGTCACTTTTACCAGGAAACCGACGATATATGCTAGTAGAGTCAGAAAGTACCGGAACTTCGGGTGGCAACGCCATGCTCTTTAGGCAACTTCTCTGCCTTGTCCATGTTGTATGTGGCCTACTCTACAGGCGTATAGACTCAGTGTGCCGACCGATCAAAGGGGAGGAGACGCAAGTGGCAATTCTTTGACGTCTTCGTGATGCAGTTCGACGAAAAAGACCCAATTTGTGGCAAGGACAGAATTAGGTTCTTCATCATGATAATACCCCAGCACATCGGTCGCTTTTGGTGAGCGAATTCCTCGCACAACACAAAATATCAGTCCTTCCACAGCCACCACGTTTTCCAGATCTTTTTCATCGAACAGCATCACGAGGACGTCCTTACTGACAGTTTGACCTTCAGGAATAAACTTGAAATTTACGAGACCTGGATATCGGAAAACACATTGATTTAATTCCCAATATGCTCAGTCAATTTAAGAGAGCGGTGTATTATGATAATAGATGTTTGAAAGAATTTTTGCTTTGTCCTTTAAATGTAAATAAATTTGATCTGAAAAAAAATGTTAACTTTTTATTCTGCAAAGGGATTTTATAAAGTTACATTTGTTCAGATTAAATTTCTGCACATTTAAAGGACAAAACTAAAATTCTTCCAATCATTCACTCTGTATGTACACATATACTTGCATATAAAGGCTGGGAGGGGAATCATCATGCTAACCACACGTTGTCACGGTTCTGATTTGATGATCATTTACCTCTGTTGAGACATGTGGAGTTGAGGCCTACAGTTAGCTGGCCTTGGTCCTGTATTGGACTGTCGCGTCACGCATTTGTTTTGGTGTTTTTGCTGTAATAATGCTGTAGCATCCCAGTACTGTGGTTGAAGAACAGTCACTGAACTTGCCGCAACAGTAAGCCCTGTTCGGATATGCACATGACGTCGCCTGACATCCTCCATGCAAGAGTGACGTATTGGATTGGAGTGTGGTCTTTACTCTTGTCGGTTTTAAGATAGAAGTGTCAAGATTATTTTTGGATTAACCAGAGCTCGCATAGCCGTCATATTCTTAAATATAGACCCATCTGTCGTAGATTATACACGCTCTTCACAAAGTATGTAATTTATCTTGAGATTCTTGTAACCCAAACATATCTCGGGGGGAAAGGTAGTTCTAGTATTAGTTCTACAGATTTAATTTATATTTTCCTTGTTATCATATACATATATACATACATGTGGCTTTTAAGGAACCCGAAGGTTCATAAGCCCGCCATCGGTCCCTATCGTGTGCAAGATTAATCCAGTCTCTATCATCATATCCCACCTCCCTCAAATCCATTTTAATATTATCCTCCCATCTACGTCTCGGCCTCCCCAAAGGTCTTTTTCCCTCCGGTCTTCCAACTAACACTCTATATGCATTTCTGGATTCGCCCATACGTGCTACATGCCCTGCCCATCGCAAACGTCTGAATTTAATGTTCCTAATTATGTCAGGTGAAGAATACAATGCGTGCAGTTCTGTGTTGTGTAACTTTCTCTATTCTCCTGTAACTTCATCCCTCTTAGCCCCAAATATTTTCCTAAACACCTTATTCTCAAACACCCTTAACTTATGTTCCTCTCTCAGAGTTAGAGTCCAAGTTTCACAACCATACAGAACAACCGGTAATATAACTGTTTTATAAATTCTAACTTTCAGATTGTTTGACAGCAGACTAGATGATAAAAGCTTCTCAACCGAATAATAACACGCATTTCTTATTCTGCGTTTAATTTCCTCCCGAGTGCCATTTATATTTGTTACTGTTACTCCAAGATATTTGAATTTGTCCACCCCTTCAAAGGATTAATCTCCAATTTTTATATTTCCATTTCGTACAATATTCTGGTCACGAGACATAATCATATACTTTGTCTTTTCGAGATTTACTTCCAAACCTATCTCTTTACTTGCTTCAAGTAAAATTTCCGTGTTTTCCCTAATCGTTTGTGGATTTTCTCCTAACATATTCACGTCATCCGCATAGACAAGAAGCTGATGTAACCCGTTCAATTCCAAACCCTGCCTGTTATCCTGAACTTTCCTAATAGCATATTCTAAAGCGAAGTTAAAAAGTAAAGATGATAGTGCATCTCCGTGCTTTAGCCCGCAGTGAATTGGAAAAGCATCAGATAGAAACTGACCTATACGGACCATTACACCATATATACGAAATCGACAATCCACATGAAGTTGGACTATGTCGACGTATTCTGCTTACTGGAACGTCTTATATTCAGTTGTTCTGTCGGTATTTTTTTTGCTGTCGCGAGTTTCGAACCGTGAATGATTACCGACGGTAGGATTCGAGTCTTCACAGTTACTGCTGTGGAACATTTTGGTTGATATATTTCGATTCATTATGTGCTTCCGCTTTGAAATAGAATAAACTAGAATCTTCTGTAATCACCTGGTATCTGAGTTCGAAAGGAGAACGTATAAAAGGAAGAACCCCTTAAATAGGCAAAACTTCATTTCTCACACTAGTTTATTAAACCGTGTCGGACTGTAAAGAAAACAACTATCGCAATGTCCATATTTTATATGTTGTGCAATAATGTGAAATTTTAATTTTCCTACCAATTTTTTTTCTATTGTATTAAAATTATAGCATACTAGTGGCTTGTGCAGCAAATACTGCAAACTAAGTTCATTAGACATTCAAATAAACATTTTTCAGATTTATTTTCAATGAAGAATACCAGACATTCTGAAAGTTATTTGCTTCCATAATAATGAAAGATACTCTCTCTCGAGCCAATACTGAAGAGAACCACGGATATAAATATCTACACCACACCGCCATTAAATATATGAAAAAGACCCAACCCCACTTGATTAATAACTATAAAAAATATTTGATTTTTAATAATATTATCTTACGTAAGTTTTATAACTTTCAGTAACATATACTATATATACTATATAGCCGCCACTCAGTAAAATATAGAAATCAAAATCTAATTTAATTTATTCTCTACATCTAATTATATAACCCCAAATCGTTTCACTTTCATATCATCAATATAACATTAATATGTATAATTAATTAAAAATAATCAAATCATGGCATTAACTACAATAATATTTCATTTCTAATGGTAATAATGCCATCAAACCACCTCAAGTTTTGTAGTTTTTAATATCCAATACACATCTGTACCCAGAAAATTACACACCACAGAATCGAACCTGTAAATTATTTTTAGTAAGTTAAGTTTTTAATAACCAATTTAATTTGAGCTCTAAATATGTCAGCATTCTTGGAGGTCATGGCCTTCGTGTAATA
Organism: Periplaneta americana; assembly: GCF_040183065.1. Classification (NCBI taxonomy): domain Eukaryota; kingdom Metazoa; phylum Arthropoda; class Insecta; order Blattodea; family Blattidae; genus Periplaneta; species Periplaneta americana. The sequence goes on from NC_091121.1 coordinate 194,560,090, forward strand.
TTGTTTATTGTAGTGTGTGTTTTGTTTCATTCTGAAATGCAATTAGCTAGTTCTCAAAACTGACGACAGATTGATTTTGGAAAATAGGAAAATTATGTTGAAAAATTGACATTTCACTGAAAACTACTATTTTTCCGGAAAACTTTGAGTTCCAAGCTTCAAAATGAGGGGTTATTTATTAAAATCCGTTCAGCCGTTTTCCCGTAATTTCCATTATAGCCTATTAACCTGTTGTATCCTATAGGATACTTTACGAGTTTAAGGGTGGTCTAGCATCTGAGTGACATGATGATAATGCCAGCGAAATGAATCCAGGGTCCAGCGCCGAGTGTTACCCAGCATTTGCTCTTAATGGGTTGAGGGGAAACCCCCGGAAAAAACCTCAACCAGGTAACTTGGCCCTACCAGGATTTGACCGGGCCCGTTTGTTTCACGGTCAGGCAGGATAACCGTTACTCCAAAGCGGTGGACGTTTGAACCCTCTCATATAGTCGAAACATTCATACAAACTCGTCACTCTAGCAAAGACCCATGAACTACTTCTAGTGATTCTCGTATCAGAAAGGACTGTTTCTTTACTCAGTAGCATCGAATGGACCAATGTATCATTCAGTCCACCCGTCTATGCCTCTATTAAAATATGAGTTCTGCGAGTTTGAGACAGGGTTTAAGATAGAAAGTAATTAATTGTCGCAAAAATGCATAAATGGAAAATTATATTTGTGCAAATTGCGAAAAGCTTGTGCAATATTATAAATAGTTCTAGAGAAAGATAAAATTAATAAAGTATGCAGAAAGAAAAAGTTATGTAATTTGTTTCTTGGAGTTGTATTATTTTCAATCCATCTTAATACGCTCTAGATATGTAAGTAAATCATTACACGTAGGTATGTTTAGAATCAATTACTGCTGAATTTACATCACATTAAAATACGTCATTTTATGGGCACTCTAAACATTGAAATTCTTTACTAGTAGACCCTTCAAGATTTATTGTTAGCAGAGTGCTAACTCTTTTACTGAAAGGCGGTTTCTAATTCCAGTTTTTACAAGATTCATGCAATTAAAATATCACTCACAATTTACAGTATGCGATGGAATTATATAAATCAATTAGAAGAAATTGTTCACTTAACTTACATGAATTGCACCAACTCTTTGAAATCAATTCTTGAACAATCTATTGCCCAATACCTTTTTGAACATTGCCCAGGCCATTAGCATTTCATTTAAATTCAGATTAGTTCAAACACATCTCTGATTTAATTTTCTGCATTACCATCTTCGTTTCTGAAGTCCAATGTGGTTGTCGCATTTTTGCACATTTCCATTCAAAGTTTGTTGCATTTTTAGAACTCGAGTAGCAAAATACTGCAAATGAGACTGTGGCTTAAGAGAGTTTGAGAATTTAAGCGACGAACAGTATTGTATCCACCCCTAGTCGTGTTGTACGTGATGCCTAAAACAATTTATGAACTGCATGAGTCTGACACCTGGTGTATTATTCACATCATCCGCTCTCAAATTTTAATTTCGTTTTGTTTTTTTTTTATATTTAATTTGAGAATTGTTTATTTATGTTTTGAATATTTCCTCTGGCACATTATTCACATCATCCGCTCTCAAATTTTAATTTCGTTTTGTAAAATTTGTATATTTAATTTAAGAATTGTTTCTTTATGTTTTAAACATTTCCCCGATTATGTTAGCTTCATGTTAATACTAGGCCATGCGGAAAATGTAAGAGGTTCCGACGTTAATTGGAACACCCACATAATAATTTCGTTTGAAGATGACTTCTCTACCCTGACCGAGGTCAACATGAATTGGTTAGCTGCACACAAACAAAGCTAATTTGAATAGCTGTATTTTAAGAGTTTCTAGAACATTTTTACAATGTAGGAAAGAAGCGGTTCGGCATTCTTCCTTACCAGATGCCTCCTCCCTTCGGAAAAGCGGTATGCGTATCGTACTTCGTTATTTACGCTCCTTGCATTCGAATTTAAGCGTGGAAAAAGGAGGAAGGGAAGACAGGTAATTGTTTAATGTTAGTTAGGTATTATGACTTATAAATTGAAAATATTGATGATAGAATTATCCTAGAATCTCGTCTTTGAGATACTAATTTTTATATTTAATTTTACATCGAATGGAAAGCCTGTAAGTTATGGTTAATGTGCTTATTTCAAGAAAGCAGTTTTGTTTCGATAGTTAAGTCATGTAATCAGTCCACTTTTCCATTCGTGTAAGCTTCATCATCACACGTTTCTTGTGGAATGGCACAGCACATTCCGGAAGGACACCTACTGTATACGCCCATCTGAGAACGAGAGAGACAGGCACTCAGATCCGGAAATAACTAACTCCGCTCTTTATAAGGTAATGAATGTTAAACTACTGCTGTGGGACGATTTCCAGCATTCCGTCTCTTCCTGATACTTCTGTCCTTTCAGTACTCTTTCATTTACAAGGACAAATGTTAGAAGGATCATCAGCATCTATTTTCTGATTAAATGTTTCTGAAATGTATGTGTATCTATTTATTCCCATTGCAAATGGGTAAATACCCGGTGGCAGTGGTAACTAATTACACTCAATAATGACAATTAATAATAAACACAATTAATAATAAATACTTACTGGCTTTTAAGGAACCCGGAGGTTCATTGCCGCCCTCACATAAGCCCGCCATTGATCTCTATCCTGTGCAAGATTAATCCAGTCTCTAGATCATATCCCACCTCCCTCAAATCCATTTTAATATTATCTTCCCCCTACCCATAATATCTTTATCCTTCCGGCCTCCCAACTAACACTATATGCATTTCTGGATTCGCCCACACATGCTACATGCCCTGCCCATCTCAAACGTCTGGATTAATTTAATGTTCCTAATTATGTCAGGTGAAGAATATAATACGTGCAGTTCTGCGTTGTGTAACTTTCTCCATTCTCCTGTAACTTCATCCCTCTTAGCCCCAAATATTTTCCTAAGCACCTTATTCTCAAACACCCTTAACCTATGTTCCTCTCTTAAAGTGAGAGTCTAAGTTTCACAACCATAAAGAACAACCGTTAATATTACTGTTTTATAAATTCTAACTTTCAGATTGTTTGACAGCAGACTAGATGATAAAAGCTTTTGAACCGAATAATAACAGGCATTTCCCATATCTAGTCTGTGTTTAATTTGCTCCCGAGTATCATTTATATTTGTTACTGTTGCTCCCAGGTATTTGAATTTTTCCACCTCTGCAAAGGTTACATTTCCAATTTTTATGTTTCCATTTCGTACAATATTCTCGTTACGAGAAATAATCATATGAAGGGTACACGGGAAAAACGAACAAGGTCACAATGCTGTTAAGGGTGATGTCATTATCTAATTCACTGTATTACTATAAACTTTAATGTTATTTTTACCAAAATTGGGAAAGGAGAATTAAAACCACGGATACACTCATCATTTCCTCCATTTCAAGTAGAAACACCAATAAATTTTGCAGTAATATACTGAAATAGATCATCACCTCGCCCTTAATGGAAATGTGACATTGTTCGTTTTTCCCGTGTACCCTTCATATACTTTGTCTTTTCGGGATTTACTTCCAAACCTATCTCTTTACTTGCTTCAAGTAAAATTCCCGTGTTTTCTCTAATCGTTTATGGATTTTCTCCTAACATATTCACGTCATCCGCATAGACAACCCTCTCTGTTATCCTGGGATAATAAAAATATTTGTTGCTTCCTTCAGAAACTAAGCAAAACCAGTGGTTCCATAGTAGCCTATAGATTTACGGTACTGAAAAGACTCCAGATAGAATGTAGGCTACCCGTATTACTCACGATATTTACTGCTGCAGAAGTCTCTAATGGTTGAATCAGGAAGTGTGTGTGCGTGTATGCGTGCATGTGTGTGTAGAGAGGAGGGAGGGTCCTAGCATTGGGTCCTGTGGATTCTACGAGGTCCTCAGAAATTGTGGAATGGTGCACAGTTTCACGTATCCAGAGACGTACAGAAAAGAAACTCATGCACTGTGACTTTTCTGTCACTGCAGATGAAATCGGGTCCTACAAAATTTCCAGAATAACCGTTTTCCAACGCTGGATAACTCGGTAATCAAGTACGCTACATTTGGATTAGCAATTCAGGGCGCGACCAACATGAACGCATTGAAATACTATCTCAGTCGCCATACATTGTAGAAAGGTGGAAGGCACACCCTCCTGTTGATGATCCACGTGGAGATCCAGCCACTGACCCAATCGTTCTGCATCCGTGAATCAGTTTCCGGGGACATTGTGCCAGACCTCCAGAATGAGTAGGCCTTTCGACTTTAACCTGGAAACTGTATGTATGCATCTTGTCTAGAATACGAAACATGTTCTGGCACCAGTTTAAGGACACACCTAGGAAAGAGTACAAGTGAACTTAAAGGAGAATGTCAGATTTTCTTTATTCCTCATTGTACGAAACACGAACTAAGTATTGTGACACTACAATATTAGATTTCAAGATTTTCACTTACATTAGGTATATACTAGAGTGGGATATAGTGAATTTGAAGTCCAGACTTTTCCCCATATGTGACGACGTATCGCATCTTTTGTCAATATTTTGAAGGAAGTGTACTTAGAAGTCGGATTGTTAAATTTAATCATTTGCACGACACTTTATGTTTTTTAGGCTGTTCCCAACCTAACCTAACCTAACCTACCATAATTATTCCATTCTCATTATCTGAAAAATGTAACAAACCTCCTACATCTATATTAAGTATTAAAATACATAATTCTGATTGTTGTCTTATACAATGTAAATGTCCGATTATTAAAGAGTCCTCTGAAGTTAAGTATTTAGGCATAATTTTCGATAATCATTAAAAATGGAACCAACACATTAATTACCTTTGTAATAAATTACGTAAAATAGTATATTATTTTGTTTTATTGAGGAATTACTTGTCAATAAGTTTATTACGCACAATATATTTAGCTTTATTTCAATCGGTAATTATGCATGGAATTATAGGATGGGGTAGCTCATTTAAATCCAATTTTAATCCACTTTATTTATTACAGAAGAAAATAATTAAAATATGTCTTCATAAACCTATTGATTTTCCATCTCAAAATTTGTTTTTAGACTTTAATGTATTTTAATTTATTATATTGTATTAATAAAATTCATACATAAAAATCGAAATAATTTTGAATTATATTCTCATAGTTATGAAACAAAAGGTATGAATTCTTTAAGATTGTTTGAACCAACAATTACAGTATTTACTCATAGTAGTAATTTAGGCCCAAGAATATATAACAAATTTATATTTAAATATCCTAATCTTGTCAATTCTAATAGTTCTAGTTTTAAATTTAAGAAGTTATGTATGGATTTTATAAAAATTGAAAAATTGTAAATTTAAATTTATATACTATAATTGCATAGTAGACATAAGACAAATTGTATTGTATAATTATTAATTTCAATTCAGGAATCCGCCCCTGAGCACGAGTTCTACTCTTTCAGGGGCGAGCTAAAGTTTTTTCTGTATATATTATATTTTATGTTAAAATTATTAGCAAAATAAATCAATAAATAAATTGAAGAGCACAGGGGAAAAACTTGATAAGTTCAAAATTATCGATTTTCTGTTTCAGATGTAGTGTAGATTTGTGTAGCTTGACTGTACAGAATGACAACCTCTAGTTTACCTGTAATCTGTAGGCCTACAGAATGACATCTTCAATAATTTAAAGAAATTTGAAGATGATAACCTAAAGACAATACAATATAATGGGGTCTTGAAACTTTCAACTTGCTCTCCTGTAAAAACAGTAAAACATGACATCAGGATTTTCCCCTATACTCTTCAATTAGAAATAAAGAGTTGCTGAACATCAGCCGTAAGTTACTGCAATGAATAATGAAGGGGCGTTTCCTTTATATGCATACACTATGTATGTTTTATCATGCTGTCATGTTAAGACGCCACACGGCGTCAAACACCTTCTTGACGTCGATATTGATGCAGACTCCCGGACAAGGTCCTTGGCATCCATGCAGAAGGTCATTGGACGTTATCTAGTTTTGTAACCAGTTCGTGCCTCTGACGGGCTTGGCATGCGTTTGGAGGACCCGAACTTGAAAAATCGTGACTTAGAATAACTACACCGATTCCAATAATAGTTCTCATTTATCTGCGATTATAAGACTTGACGTGCTCAAGATGCTCAGGGTTTGGCGTCTGCTAAGGATACTCGTGAATTACTTAATCTCAACATTAGCAGTGATCATCATTATTTCGGTATCTCCATTATTTCGCCTTCTCAAAATGATACATTTTAATGTAGCACAACAGTATTTCGCACATGCATTGAAAATACCTTCATTCGTGAGAACAATAAGGCTAAAAGATTGACTTATTATTATTATTATTATTATTATTATTATTATTATTATTATTATTATTTTATACACAACGGATAAGATGTACAGATCCAGAAACAAAATTTGGGTCATTTGAATTTTACAAGTTCCATTTTATGACGTACTGCGCATGCTCAGTGCGTATTGCTAGGTATAATCTTAATAGTGATCCTAAATTTCATCAGGTTCTAATGTTGAATGGCGCTGGTAAGTCAATTGAAGAATTGTTGACAATTTTAAATAACGAGTGCGTAATTAGTATAGGTTTATTAATTAATTTTGAAATATTTGTGATTTTAAGTAGGGGAGAGTTGGGTAGTATCGGACATCGGGTAATATCGGACAGTGCGTTTCTTTCATCTACCACCAGATGGTAGTACCTGAATGGCATGGTTACGTTTCTGTATGCGACATCACAGAAACGTAACCATGTCATTCAGGTACTATCATCAGGTGATAGAGGAAAGAAACTCACTGTCCGATATTACCCGATGTCCGATACTACCCAACTCTCCCCTACTATAATTAATGTTAGAAATAAATAAAAAAAAAGCTAGTGTAATTGAGGACCGTTTTTGCAAAACTTGCTAACTGCAAAATTTGCAAAATTGAGATTTTGATGGATTCCTTAACATAAGGCAGGCCTCTACATGATCAAAGCGTCTTAGTAAAATTGGGTTATTTCTCTTCATTGTAGTGTATCAAAGTGTGATCGTTTTTTCAAAACTTGCTTTCTGCTATAAGTAAGAGATATAGGAAAACTTGCTTACTATAGTGTTTTGTCTCTCCTGTAAAATTTAGTTTTTTCACTTAGCAAGTTTTGCAAAAACAGTCCTCAGTTGTGATCAAATTTGTTAACAATAACAGGTATAATTAAATGCTGACCACCTCTGTGGTATAAAGGTTAGCATGCTGGTCTCTTACGCAGAGGTCCCAGGTTCCATTCCCTGTTGGGTTAAATTTCCTGGTTGAGGTTTTTGAGGGTAAGGCAAATGTCAAGAAATTCGGGCCACAACATCCCTGAATGTCACCGGCCTCATTCATCACCAAAATCATATTCATAACAAATCAGTAAACATCTACGGACGCCATCTAGTTCACAACAATAGAACCAGTCTCAACAATAGTACATAGGCCTTCGGATTTCACCCGAAAGATTAACTCGCGATATGACCAGAGATGTTAAAGCGAGTATAAAGAACAGCAAAAAAAAAATTAATAATAATAATAATAATAATAATAATAATAATAATAATAAATAAATAAATAAATAAATAAATAAATTCTTCAATATAACCGGGAATTATGATGACGAGATATTGTACGAGAAGGTACTTATCAAGGAATACACACCAAAATAATAACAAAAGGCCTACGATGAAGAATAATCGTATTTATTATTTCCGAAGTATTCTTTATTTCCTTCTTCTGTGCTTTTTTTTTTCCATAGAAGTTTATCTCCTACTATTGATATTGGATCCCTATGACCACATTATAACTGGAACTTGGAAAATTCAGGTGGCCCAAATTTTGTTTCTGGATCTGTACATTTTACGCGAACAGCGAGACCATGAATGTTTGACGTCATCAAATACTCTCTAATAATAATTTGTTACAGTATATTTGATGTCATTATGACAGCATTGTAATGTGGAAACGTGACGTTGTGCAGATCGTGACGCCATAGGAGTCCCACGCTGTGTCCGTCCATCATGAGTCCCAAATTGGGCTGCTGTTTCATTCGGTATTACCCGCCCTGGTATTACTAACTAATGTTAAACATTCAAGAAGTCCTAGGTTATTTCATACTATCGACACATCATTCTGTTCCGATCTTAATTGACATTTCTTTCCATTTCCAAGTTGTCAAATGCTACTTTTTCCAATGCATGTTTCTGTAGCTGATTTTTCATATTGTATATTACATTTCTTCATAATGCTTCCATTAAATTTGAGGTTTGAATAACATTATTATTGGTTTAGAGTGTTTTATATTTGGGGATTTCCTATGCATTAATCTAGTCCGTGGCGTGACAGCCCATAGAGGGCCCAGGCCACATACCTCAGCAGAGGTGAACGATCATCCAACAAGTACAGGGGTAACGTGTTTAGCACGATTCTCCCCACCCCTCAAACCGTTACTGTTCCTAGAAGTTTGATTTCTGCGTTTTGTTTATCCGTGTATCTTCTTTCATAGTCATACGAAAGTTTATGAACAGATATTTTATAATTTAGACTTATGTATTTTCTGTATTCAATAAACATTACTGTTATAATTAGATTTGTCATGATACACTTCCACGCCCAATGTTAGAAAGCAATGATCGATGATTTCTGGAGAACTGATTTTGACATTCTCATGAGAGTGCCCTTCTTTTCTAGTCATTGATAATGCATAAGCTTATTCAATCTTTAAGTTACATTTTTAAAGACAGAGATAGAATCTGTCTCTGACGTGTTTTTTAATCATATTTTTCATTGTGCATTTGTTACTTGGAAGTAGGTTAGTTTCTGCATGTTAGAGCAGTATGTTGTGTATGTGGTATTAAATGTTATGTGGTATCAGATTTTACATTTTAATGTATTACTGCTGCTACTGCTAATAATAATAATAATAATAATAATAATAATAATAATAATAATAATAATAATAATATGACCATTGATTACAAAAATAATTTAAGACTAAAACTGTAAAGCTTCGAATAGAAGTCGTGTTTTTATAATTTTGAAATTAATATAATCTATAAATAAAAAGTTGTTTACAGAATTATTTAAATAATGTTGGCAGTCATAAATTGCAGGATTTCCACTGCCGAAATACAGTATTGCATTTTTTTTCCCCATTTAGTATACGGAAGTATTCAATATGAAATGTAAATTTTTCATGAACAGGTCGTAAAAAATGACCATTTCTAATTTTAAAATAAATTAATGTATCATTTTTTATTTCAATTTTACGTCCCGATACTATAATTAATTTACTTATCTTCGTCCTTATAAATTATAAATGTGTCACGGTTTAAGCTAAAACACTCGAGAAGAATCAATGACTCAGTTGTTATTGCTCGGTATTGCAAATCGATACATTTTCCGTCGTATAGACTGTCTTTAAAAAATGTAATGTGTCCAAAATTATGTTGTGCATAATCATCTAAAATAGAAAAAATTCCAAAAACTGTACACATTTCGTAAAATGTCAATTAAAAAAACTAATTTTATTTTTTAATTAACTGATAGGAGAAACATTAGTGTTTTAGGAGAGAAATTAGTGTTTTGGAAATTTATAATAAAATATATAAACCACATAAACAATACAACATAAAACGAGGTTTCTAACTTCTTTTGTGATTGAAACTGAATGGTCCTTTATGCAGTCGGAAAGCATGATTTCACTAAATGTATACTCCCAATTCAACTGCATCAGTTTGATGTTTAATTACGTGATAAGAGCCCGACATTTTGCCAAGTAGATATCGGTGTATTCTCAGAACTGTATTAACCTTCAAATATCTCAAACACGGAAATACTATGTTAGTTTAACTAAGATACATGCATTGCGAATATGTTTCAATTGGTTAAGAAATGAAACATGCCGATGTGCTTATAATATTAAAATGTCGTTTCTTAATATTTTTTGGAAATAAATTATTTTATAACAAAAAATGCATAAATCAAGCAAATTGTTTTGATTGAATGTAAAATGGAATGTTTTGTGTTTAATTCTTATTTCTTTATGAGAAATATTAATTAATGTATTATATATTTTAGTGTCTATGGCATAATTTTGGATTGTAGAAGATTAAGATTTCTAATTTGTTTCTGTATTTTAACAGTGATGAAATTCAATTTTATTGTTTGTGAAACTTGTGTTAATAACTGTTGCATCAAGTGGTATATTTTTCTCTTCTTCAGATTTCGGACATTGTTGTGGGACAGGAGCCTAATGTGTCAGCACGAGATGCATTGTTGAGATGGGCCAGACGTTCAACAGCGAAATATCCAGGTGTCAGAGTAACCGATTTTACAAGTTCGTGGCGTGATGGAATGGCCTTCAATGCTATTATTCATCGAAATAGGTAAGAAGCTCTTCTTTCGTTCAATAATGTTATTAATAAAGCCCAGATTTTAAATTAAAATGCATGTTGTATGCGACATACTGAAACATTTAAAAGTAGCATTGTTAAAAAATTATGCTTTGTCAAGACATTGTATTTTATTTGATGTATGCTGGAAAACAAGTTGTGATAGAGTTACTACTTTATGGTAACGTAAATTTGACAATCCTACTTTTTTCCGTTTCTGGAATGGTGTGGGTACTTGTAACTCTTCGGACATAGAAAGAATATTTTCATCTTTAAAACATTCTTTAATGACAAATATAATACAGTCTGATCCGTTCGGGTATGGATTATATTAATTTATTATTATAAAACTATTATGATAGTAGGAAAAATTTCTTGCTGGTTATATTATGATTAAAAGATGGAAGTTTCGATATATGACAATCAATAATGCATAATCTGAAAGGACAAATGAAAATCGTAGATGGCTACTACAAAAGCAGGCACAATGTGTTCTTTGGTATGCTACATTTGAGAGTGTTAAGAGTTCAAAGGGAATTTCGACGTATGGTGTGCGTAATGTACATAAATACGATTCCATGATATTGTGTTGTCGAACATTTGTAGAAACAGGTTCTGTGTTAAAAACATGCAGGAGGTCGCAGGCGAAACACAGTACGAGAAGCAGCTATCTCTTGGCTTGATCCCCGAACTCCCCAGATCTAACCCCTCCTGACTTCATCGTGTGGGATTTTGTTAAAGACATTGTCTATTCACAGAAATCCAGGAACATTGATGATCTGAGAGTAAAAATTACTCAAGCTTTTCAACAAATCACCCCTCTTATGTTACAACGGACATGGGCTGAATTGCATCACCGTTATGAGTTGTGCAGGGTGCGCAATGGGGGTCATGTTGAGCTCTGAGGAATCTCCCATCTTTCAGTGTTGTATGCATAAGGTTTCAACAAATAAAATTCAGTAGTAAATGTTCTACAGTGTTTTTATTTTATCCATACCGAAATGGATCACCCTGTAGTTGTATTGAGGAAATCTCTGAATGACTTAAAAAAAAAACAGAGAATAAAATAAATTCATGTCATCATGTTTTTATATAGGTACCGTACGTACATATTCCAGCCGTATTAAATGACATTGGTTGGTCTTCTTACTTGGAAATCATTAAAATAAATGGGGGAAAGACTGAAAAGAATGCTGTGACACGTTTATTTTGGGATTGATATTCTCATCTTATTGTGCAGTACCTGGTCACTTCAGGTATCAGTAGGCCTACTGTGTAGATGGATTTCGTATGGTTACTTGCTCTGTGTGACATCCACTGTAGGTATCCAACGAAAGAAGAGAGGGAGATAGTATGGTTCATTAGTGCCCTGTTGCTTTCTGCACAGGTGTTAAAGACTGTTGTAAATTACAGAGAATGATAGAATGATGACAAGAAAACTGAAATGCTCTGATAAAAACTTACTCCAGTTGTATCTTTCCCCACCATGGTTTCCATTTGAACTATTTGAACACAGCATAATATACTATGAATGGTTGATGGAGGAATCCATCTACAAAAATGTTTAATTACCAACTTGGACGAAAGAAGACTAACGTCTGACGATTTTATTTTATGTACGGAAGTAGACCACTTGTACCAGAATTTGGAAGGATTATATTCGTAATAATGAATTGTCAATCAATCTTCTTAATGTATCCAGCTGTTTGCTGACAACATAAAGTCCACTATAGTCTATTCAGTTGTTGTTTTTCACGAGAAATGAAAGAGGTACCCACATAAGTTGCATTAACACCAATGCAGTCCCACTATATTTTTCACTGTTTATATTCATGGAGTCCCTCAGTGTAAAATTCTCCGGAGGTAAAATAGTCCCTCAATCGGATCTCCAGGTAGGGGCTGCACTGAGAGATGCCAAGAATCGTACTAAAGTACTTATTTGGAACACCAAGTCACACCGTCCAGTCAATCAGAGTCAAATTTAATATTGAAATGAACCATATAATGAGACAAAGAGGCAAATATAATACCAAAAGGATTGAAGTATGGTGTCAGTCCAATGCAGGAAAAAAAAAAAAAAAATTTAATTGTAAAAATAGTAAATAACCTGCCAAATTCATATAATATTTTGTAGCATTACTCCAGTATACAAATGTGAAGTAGTCTAAATTATTTAAGTAATGGTATTGTGGGCATTTACGACTAGCCCATTAATAAAATTTTATTTTGTGTTTAATTTATATAATTGTGAAAATAATAAATTTATTTTCGAACTCAAAAATATACACACGTATTTTAGGTCCGTTGACTTAGTGCAAAAGTTTAACAAATGAAATGGATTTAAGTTTACTTTGGAGTGTAAAAAAAATAATTAATTTACTCCAAAACAATAATATTCAGGTATTAATGCGACAAAAGTATTTGTTACGACAATTAAAATGAGCACGAGATTAATATCGTGCAGCAAGGCTTGTTCCGTCAGTAGTGATCTTCATGATGATATAACTATCTTAAAAAATGTAGACTTAAAAAATTTGGAATGTTTTTTTTTGGGGGGGGGGGGCTTAATCATTAAGTTAGGAACAAATTTATGAAAGATTTTATTGATCATTTAGATATAGTTTACCATTTATAAATATTTGTGCATAGATCCAAATGCATGTGAAGGAATTTTTAACTATATTATTTTGAAGAAGATCAGTGATCATTAGTTTAGTGGTAGATAAAATATGATTTGTTATACTGTAACTATATAAAATTTTTGCCTAGTACTGTCACAGTCTAGTATAGTCACAAAGCTTGAGTTTATGAGGGTACTAGAAACAATAGACTATGCTGGTACTATTTCACATTGTCTGTAATGAGGCGATAGTAGCGATTCTAGTGGTTAGCAACTGTCTATAGATGCATATTTTCTACATATTGAGCTTCGTGACTGTATATACTAGACTGTGGTACTGTCGTGTATGAGAATTTCTTGCTTTTATGTTGATTGTTAGGCATAATTTCTTATTTTGTTATCTTTATAGACCCGACTTGATTGACTGGCGATCAATCCGATCACGAATTGCGCGAGATCGTCTTGAGAACGCTTTCCATGTAGCAGAGAGGGAGTATGGAGTGACCAGGCTTCTTGATCCTGAAGGTAAGATGTAATGTTTCAGTCGACATCCAGTATTTTTTCACCTCAGTTATTGACGTCACCTCCACTGATCTTTCATTGTATCTTGAGAAATTGGTAATTTACAAATGAGTAATGTAGAGGTAGTGATAACTTTTTAAAGATCTCGCACGTTTGACATTGAGAGAGAACTCTCCCCCCTTCTCCCTTCATATATATATATATATATATATATATATATATATATATTCAGGATTGTACAGCTACTGTCGTCTTCCTGTGCCAATCCTCCAAAGCCTTCTGTCTTGTGCGTCTTCAGTCCTCAACCCCCTCTTGTGCATGACCTCCATTACTTCTTTGTCCCAAGTTCTTTTTGGTCTACCTCTTCCTCTTCTTCCTGGAGGTTTCCACTGGTAAATTTGTTTAGGCCATCTATCTTCGCCCATTCTCATCAGATGACCAAACCACTTCAAACTCTTATTTTCTATTCTATTTAACACTGTCTCTTCAGCATCCATTCTATGCCTAATTTCTTCATTTTTAATGTGGTCCAAGTGCGAGACTCTAGCACTTCGTCTCAAATAATCCATTTCTACGGCCAAAATTCTTTTTCTATAATATGCATTCGTTACCCATATTTCACTTCCGTAGTTTAATACAGATTCAACTAACATTTTGCCAATATATTTTTTAGTATCCTTCCAAAGATGTTTATCCCACAATATAGAATTTAAACATGTTATAATTTTTTTACTTTGTTCAATTTGGTTTTTTAGTTCCTCTTCGCCAATATCTTCTGCTTTAGTTACAATTGTACCTAGGTATTTAACTTGTTTAATTTCAATTTCATCGTCTATAACAATATTCTCACTACTTTTAGTATTAATGGCCAAATATTCTGTCTTCTTATAATCCTTCTCCCTTCATAATTCCTTAAAAAACTTAAGTACGACACAATCAATATATAAATTAGTCACGGCCCATATATCGATACGTACTCTATCGATTATTTCAGCATTCGAGCTGGCGTATCTTTAATACATGTTTTTTTTTTTTTCCCACTATAACTTTTTCCTAGTTTTTGTTTTAAAAATCGAAAAAAGTGCGTTTATTACTCAGGTAAATACAGTACATCCATTCTTGACTAATTAATTTTTTTCCTACAAAAAATGTAATTTTTAGGAAGTTTTCATAGCAGGATTGTTATATAATCCACAATTTGAAAGATGAAGAGATTGGGTTTGCAGTAAAGAAATTTTATTTTTCACAGACATTTGATACCTTTATAAACATCAGGGGATTTCACATAAGGTATAAGGACAGGAGTGCAACATTTCTTTCGAAATGCCCATGGTTGCGAGTTCGATCCTGGGCCAGGTCGATGGCATTTAAGTATGCTTAAATGCGACAGGCTCATGTCAGTAGATTTACTGGCATGTAAAAGAACTTCTGTGGACAAAATTCCGGCATACCGGAGATGCTGATATAACCTCGGCAGTTGCGAACGTCGTTAAATAAAACACAAGCTTAACATTCTCTTTCGAAGACGTGTCCTTAAACTTCTGGTAGAACCTGTATATGATTTACTTTATTTTATGCAGGTATTCGTACCACCTTTTTCTGTAGTTTTCTAATGATGTATAGTTTACTCTGTACTTGCAGTTCTTTAGCTTCATTGAGTAGTCTATTTGTTTAATAACTAGAGATCTTTGTTCAGTTATTTAAATTTCAACTGGAGCAATAGTTCATGCTAATTTTATTGTTTGTCCTTCCAACAATTTGAGGCTTTATTGAAAATTCTGACATGGTTTTTCATTACGTTCAGAAATCTCAAGTCATTCGTGAGAATACACTTTTATTGTGTAAGCAATAGTGCGACAGCCCATGAAGGACCAAGGCTAACTGCTGGCTTCACCTCCACATGCCTCAGCAAATATAAACTATCATCCAACCAGTACAGATGTATCATTTGATCATTGTGTTGGTTCCACCTTCTATTATAGCTGGTTTCTGAAAGCAGATTTCACTGCCTAACGCAGCTCTGCAAGTTCATCATGATGCTAGGTGGGCACTGGTCCCACACACTGGTTCCCCATGAGAACTCGAATCAGCACTCATTCCGTAATGCAAGTCCAGGCATGGTGTCTTAGATGGTGCACTTTATAAAATTAAATTTTGGAATTATATACTGAATTGTGATTTACACTGTGAAAATAACTTTTAATGAAAGTATTTTATTAACCCAGTAATGATCATCAGACATCGGGTCCCTTACTTCAAAAGAAATAATTTTAACATGACTTGTTTCCAAGCTGTTATGTAAGCTTCTTGCTATATGCTGTTTTCTGCAGTTGTCAAGATCTAGGCTGTATTGCATTTCATTCTCATTTGACTTGTTTTAGAACCAGTTCCTCGTTCACTGCATTACTTCCTGTTCTTTGTATGCATGTCTAGAGTTCTTCAGACTATAGCATTTCACTTTACATTGTATGTTCCAGCTTTCCCTTCACTCTGTTGCAAGTTACTATCAAAATACTCTTAGATTTTAGTGATGCATGAAGTTCATATGACAGTTTAAACAACTGCTTGAAATTATTACAGTATGGTGGTATACAGTAATTTGACAGATCAAATGTAATATTAGGTTGCCAGTGTTAGTGAATAGTGAATTTTTCTCTGCTTACTAATTTGACCCACAACATGCTCCACCTTCGTCTAACCATTACTTACTAGGTAATCTTCCTTTACGTTTACAAGTCAATGTCCCTTTGGATATAGCTACGTTCATGAGTCACAGGTAGTTTGTTTCTATAATAAATTGCCTTCATTCCAGAAATGTTAACTACGACCTAATTTCGTAATTAACATCAGCTTGTCAAGTGTAACTTCGACTACTCAGAGGCGTCTCATTCCAGAATTTAATTTAATTTAATTTAACTAGCTAGCTAGTGAGCACAAATTAAAATTATAAAACAAAAATGTTTCTAGCCACTACCGTAAGAGCCAGGCTCGTGTACAGTGTGGTCTTAGCCAATAATATGACATAAAATTTACAAGGACAGTTTACTAAATACAGCAAATAACTTAATTCAAACCAATAAATAACACACAAGAGAAAAAAAGAAGAAAGAGAAAAAGAGAGAAAAACACATTTAATATAAATTGGCAATCAGACAGAAGCCAGTGATATTCAATAGAAACATGAATATAGTCGACAGAAATAAAAAGTAAAAAATAATTGATTAAATGGTGATCTTACTCGTGTTAATTGTGTAAGCATGTGCGGCTTACAGCTGTTTCGGTGCTTCTTCACACCATCCTCAGAGCCTACTAGATCTTGGCGTCATCTCGAACTTTGCTGCTCGTTGTGTGGGTGCGTTTGATTGTTGAAAAGTGTTGAAATGTGGTGTCAAATAGTGTGTGTGTTCTGAAATTGATCTGTGTGTTGAGAATTTGATCAGGGTGTGTTTTAGTGTGTCTTTATATTTCATATTGTTCTAGTGTGTTGAGTTTTTGGGTTGTATGTGTAGGATTTCCATGTCTGTATTTATGTTATTGTAAGTGTGGTTAGCATTAGTTATGTGTTCGGCATATGTAGCTGTATTGTGTCCTCTGGTTATTGCTTTAATGTGTTCTTTGTATCGAGTTTGGAATGATCTGCCTGTCTGTCCAATGTAGAAAGCAATAACCAGAGGACACAATACATCTACATATGCCGAACACATAACTAATGCTAACCACACATACAATAACATAAATACAGACATGGAAATCCTACACATACAACCCAAAAACCAAAAACTCAACACACTAGAACAATATGAAATATACAGACACACTAAAACACACACAGATCAATTTCAGAACACACACACTATTTGACACCACATGTCAACACTTTTCAACAATCAAATGTACCCACACAACGAGCAGCGAAGTTAGAGATGACGCTGAGATCTAGTAGGCTTTGAGGATGGTGTGAAGAAGCACCGAAACAGCTGTAAGCCGCACATGCTTACACAATTAACACGAGTAAGATCGCCATTTAATCAATTATCAAAATTATTTATTGTATTCCTAAATAAAAAGAATATTTTAAAAATTATTTTTTCTCCAATAGACGAACTTTTTATGTATATTTCTTTCAGAATACCTATAATTTTCGTCTAAGAGAACATATGTCATTCTATTTTCTTACGATATTCTGTCCAGTCATGTTTAATTCAAAATCCTGCTATCCACTTAAGCTGCTTAAAAGTGAGACTTTTTTCTACAGGCATTATTTTATAGATGAAAGTTTCTTTTTATTGGTTTCCATCTTTTTCTGTCTCTGATTGGGCGTAGGAAGAAAATACTGAGGATTGTAGCTGGAGGTGATGGAGCAAGACGGGTGGAGTGCATTTGGACACCTGACACTAGTTATACAACTTCCTCCCATTGTACACTTGTCAATATTAGCACTGTGTCTTGTAGTTCCTGTTCTAGACACACCTTAGGTTACAGTGGTTGGTTATTAATCAAACCATCGTTACAAGATATGAGCCATAAATAAAAAAAATAATGTAACTACGTCAGTGATTCCTGTCAGATGACTCCAGTGAAACTGTGTGTTAAAACTATTTACGAGATTCTGCTGTATAATGTCTGTTTGTTCATTACGTTGTCTGGAACAGTAAGCCTATATTCATTTTGTCTAAACATAGTCTAAAAATAGTCTCTAGACACACACCTTCATCTCACACAGCAGAAATAACTAAAATGCTCTCTCAATTAATATCACTCAATAAAAGAATTATATTCCAATGGATACCATCCCACTGTGGAATCCTGGGAAACGAGAATGCAGATGCTTTAGCAAAGAAGGGCAGCACTGCTACTTACAGACCTGTTACTAAATCTATGTATTACTCTGTGAAAAGATTTATTAAATCTACATATTTAGACTTCAACAAACAAAATTTGATAACACAATCCCAAGGGAAAAAATGGAACTCTCTGCATCAAAATCCACAGTTAATTCCCGATTTACCACGAAAATCGTCTGTAGCTGCATTTAGATTGGCAACAGGCCATGATTGTTTGGCCAAATACCTGCATAGAATTGGAATATATCAGTCCCCTAACTGCCCATTGTGCAACTCAAACCAAGAAATGGATTCGAACACCTCAAAATCTGTGCTTCAGTGGCTGGTCATGATAATATCTTTGAAAAATATTGGAGTGCGAGAGGTCAAATGACTTTATTGTCAAATGCCTGGCATTAGAAAACAACAACAACAACGTTGTCTGGAACAGTAGGCCTATATTCCTTTTGTCTGTACTTTTTTAAATTACTAATTATATTTTATTGCACCACTTTTATCTATCCTGATGATATGAATTCTATATCTGTGGTAGTTAGAATTAATTACACTCATTGGGTTTTTTCTGTACTGTGTACAATATAGTTAAGGGGCTACTTCACTACAAGATGACACCTTTTTCCCTAATCATTTCTTTTCAATCAAATTTTAAATAGCATATTTACTATGTAAAGGACTAACGAAATACAAATTTTGAACTTCCAAATGTTTTTTACTTTTGACTTATTATATATTATGTATATATTTAGAAATATATTCAAACCCAAGTTTTTAGTAGAAGATCTCAATTTTTAAGCTTCTCCTTCCCCCCCACCCCCACAAGACCTAGAGAAACATTTCAATGCATTAATTTTATTAAATATGTCATTTATTCACTTTCAAATTTTTTTTTTTTTAATAAAATTTTTGAAAATGTTTTTCCTATAGTTCATGAAAAAAAAAATGAATAAAATAAAGTAGCAACATTTGTTACAAAATAAATGCATAGAAACATTCAGCTATGGAATCTCATAAATATTTGCAGTAAAAATGTCATCCAGATTGATTAATATTTGGCAGAAAAAAGTTAGTGTATAATCAAGAAAAATGAACTTACGGAAAAATGGATTTGAAAGTAAAATCAATGTTTATGTAACACATACCTACTAAAATTCTCGTCCATTACATTTATGTAGTAACTTCAGGGATCCAACTTTAGAACCATTAGGAATGAGTTTCTTACCTTCTTTATTTAATGCTGTACTTGTTTTCCATGACTGAACGAAAACAGTCTAATAACTGAGGACTGTTAATTGAAAACTTTTTCTCTCTCCTTTACGTTGTTGTATCATTCTCTTTTCTTTTTTCCGTCTCCCTGTCTCTGTTTGTCTCTTTATCACACATGCATTCTTTCCCATGGTATGACAGTGAATATGAAGTTTTGTGAACCGCCATTGCATATGATAAGATATATCATCGGTTTACAAGCAAAACACAGTAAGTAAAAAATATTACTTCTGAGAAAAATGCGTATATAACATAGACCTGTATAATATGAATGTATAAACTTAGAATTGGAAGATTGAAATGTACTTAAAGAGAAACAACTTAGAAAAGAAGATAATATTTTGAGGATTCACTTTTGTCAGAAGAAGAATGCCTTTTTCTTAGAAGTAATATTTTTGATTTAATGTGTATTGTTTGTAAACCGATGATATACAACATTATTTTAACAAACAACGAATATTATATGAGATGCTAATGTTTTTGTATTTTTTTATTTTTACAGATGTTGATACCCCTGAACCGGACGAGAAGTCTCTCATCACGTACATTTCCTCTCTGTACGATGTCTTCCCAGAACCACCTCCCATTCACCCACTTTACGATCCCGTAAGTAACAAAAGAAAGTGTTTAAAAAATATGGCTATTGTAGAATGATGTATTTTTTCTTTACGTACAGTATGAGAAAAGAAAAATACAATTCTACGAGTTTGCATAGTACATTGTAGTAAATTTTCCCTTACCTGTGCATTGAAACATGTCAGTTGTCATTGTATAGCAGAAAAGCTTTTCACTGATAGGCACCAAAATTCGTTGTCAGGCAGATGGTGTTTTATTTATGTTGCGTAAAACTGTGGGACACGATTTCTCTGATTACTTAAGTTTCCCTTACCATCCTGATTCAGTCATCGCTCCATTTCACGGTCTTGTTGTCTTTGAATAGCTTCTGTGGTTGAAGTGGAGTTACAGAAAGCATAACCAATTCAATTCTCTAGAAACTTTTCATTCAAAATAAATAGGCTATATATTATTGGAAACATTAATATTTAAAAGTGTCTGAATTAGGTTGGTAGTTCTTTTATTTGAAATTAATTCTGAACTATTGAGGTTATTAATATACATGGAGGTGTTGTGGTAATGTTGAAGCAATGATAGAATGGGAATAGCAGAGAAATCAAAGCAGTTCGAAAAATTTGCTCCAGTGATATTTTTGTTGGTAATAAAAATCTCACGCATTTACTGGAGATTGTTGTATGATTCCTTTGATAAGCATTTCAACAATACTAAGCTATGGTTGCAGCAATACTTGAATTTCCTGAATATTCACAAAAATCACATATAACTAGAGGACACTTGCACTGTGAGGCATAACTATTAAGAAATCATCCAGAGATTGTTTCAACTGCCATGTTCACATTTATAAGATGATATAGTTTTGTGGACTTCCGGATCTTCCAGACATAGAGACAAAATTCAAAATTCTGCTCTTAAAGCTCTAAATCAACTACATGAATGGAATACATCAAATTTGATGACACTCAATTTAAGCAAAAGTAACTACCAAATATTTTCACTCGGTAAAAAAGAAAGAGAATTCAATATCCAATACAATGGCCAACACCTTCCTAGGACTTATGAATCCAAATATCTTGGAGTTATTTTCGATAGTAAGTTAACATGGAGCAACCATTTGAAATACATTTCTGAAAAAGCTCGTAAAAGATTCTCCCTTCTAAAAAGACTAGCAGGAAAGAAATGGGGAGTCGACCTGGTTGGCAAGTTGGTATAGCGCTGGCCTTCTATGCCCAAGGTTGCGGGTTCGATCCCGGGCCAGGTCGATGGCATTTAAGTGTGCTTAAATGTGACAGGCTTATGTCAATAGATTTACTGGCATGTAAAAGAACTCCTGCGGGACAAAATTCCGGCACATCCGGCAACGCTGATATAACCTCTGCAGTTGCGAGCGTCGTTAAATAAAACATAACTTTAATAAGAAATGGGGATGCTCTAGGAATACTTTAAACACTACATACAAAATGTTTATACAGCCAGTGCTGACATACTGCGGAGAAATTTTAATTACTTCACCTTTCATAAATGACATAGAATATGTTCAAAACCAAGCTCTCAGACTCATTACTGGTGGAATCAAAACAATGCCAATAGATTCTATGAGATTCCTCACTAATATTAACAGCATCAAAATGACAATAGAAAAAAAAGCACTGATTCAATATGAAAAACTTATCAGATTACCAGGAAACAATTGGCATTCATACAGTCCTCTCTGTAGATTGAAAACTCAAAAAAGTTTCATATCCATTGTTCAAGAATTAAAACAGAAAATCAATATCCCGAATTTAAAAGAAAACTTACAAATTAAAGCAAACCCTTTAACTCTATTAAATATAGAATATAATCTAAATTTAACAGAAGAAATACTGAAATCAGAAGTAAACGCTGAAATACTAAAACAATTGTCTTTAGAGACAATTAATGTTAGGTACCCTCCACAAAACTGGCTTCATTTATACACCGACGGATCCTTGATCTCTAGAGAACAAGGTGCCGGTGCAGGTGTTACGTGCTGTCTCTTCTCACTTTATAGATCTCTTGGATACGGAACAACAAGTTTCGATGGTGAAATCATTGCAATATGTGAATGTCTCAGGAATCTTCTATGCCACATCAATAAATTTAGGAATGCAGTTATATTGTCAGACTCCAAAGCAGCTATTCTATCATGATTGCCATGATTGTTTGGCCAAACACCTGCATAGAATTGGAATATATCAGTCCCCTAACTGCCCATTGTGCAACTCAAACCAATAAATGGATTCGGAACATCTCAAAATCTGTGCTTCAGTGGCTAGTCATGATAATATCTTTGAAAAACGCCTGGCATTAGAAAACAACAACAAACAACAACATTTATAAGATCTGCATCCAATTTATTTGAAATCTGATCTCTGACTGGATGATAATGTACACATTTCGAATATTATGTTAATCCATTTCAGACTTAATTGTAGTAACTTTATGAGATTCACTGTAACGTTTTTAAGTTGTGTTATATAAAAACTTCAATTTCAATACAGACTCTACTCATTCTCATAATGTACCGGTACTCTGCAATGTTTAACATACAGTACCTTGGAGTTTGTCTTATGCAATGGTTTCTTTTTGTTTTCTGGATTTTGATAAGAATGACTGTGAATTATGGAGAAATGATAGAATGATGGAAACAGAAATATACTATTCTGAGTAAATCTGCCCAAATACTATTATTGTCCACCAAAAATTCGACTTTGACTTGCTGGAATTTGAAGCTGGGTCTTTGGCATTGAAAGAAAACGCAGCAGTATTTAGCTAATGGTGTATGACCATATTAATGTGATATTCTCTGAAGATCAGAATATATCTTAGAGTATATAATTTGTGTCTTTTATACATTTCCTTTCGTATTTAAGAACTTGAAGATATTTTAATTGTTTAACCTTCTAACATGAGTGCATTTAATCTCGCAAGGAATCACAGCAACGAACATCAGAATACCGAGACATTGCAAGCTCCCTTCATTTGTGGATGAGGGAAAAGCTGTCAATCATGCTAGACCGAACGTTCCCGAACACACTTATCGAAATGAAGAAACTTGCTGCCGAATCGAGTCGCTTCAGGACAGACGAGGTTCCACCTCGCCAGAAGGACAAACAGAGACTCACACACTTTTTCCGAGAATTAGAGGTAAGTGTCACAAAACTTGGAAACAAGGAAGTTGCTTATTTAGTTACTAAAACAAAATAAATTCTGGAAAGAATTATACTTTTGTTGTTCATTTTATTAAGAGGAACTTAGGTACTTTTATGGCTGCTGTCACATATCTTTTTCATTCACCATCACATTCTTTCATGTTCACATTTGCGAGAATTTTCATTTTAGGCCTATATCGTATCATACATTTTGTTTTAATTGCCTCGGTATAACTGCTTTATTTTAGAAATGAAATACATAATATTTTTGCATGAGATTAAAAAGACAATTTCTGGCTTTTGCCATAATCGTCTCTTTTCATTTTGTTTCCCCCTTCTTCAAAGGAACATAAGATACTTTTTTTAATGACTTTTTTTTTTTTGTTTCGCGAAATACTGTAGGCTTATATAATAATGGTATAACATACGTTTACATTTTAAATTGGTTTTTAAAGGAATTTGGCTTACTTTTCATCGAAATTTTCTTTCATCATGTGAAAATCTAAGAAGTATTATACATCAAACATATATTCAAAGTCTACAGAAAACCCACAACAACACACATACACAACACATCCAGCCACCCAACACAACACAAACAAGCTGCATTCCGAACAATGGTACACAGACTACTCAACATACCAATGAACCAACAGGATTACAAAGAGGAGCTAAACACAATCGAGTACATAGCACAAGAAAACGGATACAACCCCAACGTAATAGACAACATAATACGAAAGACAAAACATAATCACAAAAAACATAAGAATGCAACACAAACACAAGAACACAAAAAATACATCACACTAACATATGAAAACAAAAACACACACAAGATTGCAACCTCATTCAAGAAATTAAATTACAACATCACATACAGAACAAATAACACTCTACAAAAACATCTCAACACACAAACAAACAAATACAACCACACAGGCGTAAACAAACTCAAATGTAACACCTGCAACAACTTCTACATAGGACAGACAGATAGATCATTTCAAACACGTTACAAAGAACACATCACAGCCATAACAAAATTGCAGAACACTTCCACATATGCAGAACACATCACAAATGCTAACCACACCTACAGAGACATCAACACAGACATGGAAATTCTACACATCCAATCAAAAAGCCAGAAAGTAAACACACTAGAACAATATGAAATATACAGACACACAAAAACACACCCAAATGAAATTCTCAACACACAACTCAATTTCAGAACACACACACTCTTTGACTCCACATTACACTATACAAACACACCCCCACAGGAAACACAAACAAAAGGCGCCAAGACCAGCAACAACCAGTTCTGAAGAAGACCAATAACAGGTCGAAACATGTTAACCAGGTACGATAGAATTTAACACGAGAAAGACATATAATACATATTCCGAAGTAAGAAGTATTATTGATAATTTATTACCGTAGTGGAAATTGTGGAATCACCCAGAACCTACATAGATATTGTAAAAATGTTTAATCATTTAAAAAAACAATGAAGCTATTAAAACAATTTCCAATTTTATGAACTAGCTACCATGTTACAGGAATGACAAATGAGTTATAAAAAAAAATAATAATAATTCGTTGAAAGTAAGAAGAAATAAACACCATTCATTTGTGGAATTCATTGTTTTCATACTTCACATGCATATGCTAATGCGCGTTAATTTTTTTTACAGAGATATTTTGAGGCTGTTGGTGAAGTAGATTTAGAACCAGAGTTGCATATCGATTTATTGGACAAGAACTGGACGAGGCTTATGATGGCTCACCAGGAGCGAGATCATGCAATCCTGGAAGAGATTAAAAGGTAAAATATTTGTACTATAATGCAACTTACCTCCTATGAATCTCACTACATAATTTATATATGATTTTGCTCTTTCCTGTCTGCATAAACTGTTGTTCACTCTTTTGAAATGGGAACTCATTTTATTCGCTCCATCCTGATGATATTCTGTGTTTGTTTCAACACAATTGAAATCAATAACTGGATATTAACTATTTGTATGTAATATTCTTTGTTATTAAAGTGTTAGACATTGTCATTGTGGAAACTTTTTATTTCAGACTGGAACGCTTGCAGCGTTTGGCAGAAAAAGTGCATAGGGAAATGAAGCAGGTGGATTCTCGGCTAGAAGAACTGGAGCAGAGGGTGGAGGACGAAGCTCGTCGATTAGATCGCCTGCATCCACTGGATGCTAAGCACAATGTGGATCTTCTGGAACAGGATATCAGGCTCACAGAGGACAGCATCAACAGCTTATTTGGAGATGTGCAAAGCCTCAGGGATGGACGATACCCTCAAGCACCTGACCTTTACAAGAGGTGGGGGTCTGTTTGATACTAGTCTGTTCATTAACATCCTTTATATGTTTCTATTTCTTATTTCTCTTCTTTTTTCATTCTTACGTCTTTTCCTTTTGCTCTTTCTCCTTCTGTATTTCTAAATCTCCTTTTCTTCTTCTTTTCTTCATCTCAGATTCTCGTTAAATTACTGGTATCTAACAATACGAAACAAATTAATATTAAATGATATCGGTACATTGTACAGCAGCTTTGAAGTGCCATTGTAAAACTTGTTACTAAAAATTCCATCTTCGACTTTACAGCATTCGAACCATAATTTGTTGTGTAGACACTTGATATATTCGTCGTTTGGGTAACAGTATTTGAAGTTTGTATTTTTTTTTATTATTATCCAATTTAATAAACCCTATTTCACCCTGAGGTATATTAGGGTTATAATTGGCATAAAAATACATATTTTATAACCAATAAACAATAGTAAAGTAATAGTATAAAATAGTGGTCACAGTTACAATTCACATGAATTATGTAGAAGAATGCACATTAGTGAAAGAATGGCTCCTGTTAAAGATTAATGAGATGTTTGAGGAATAATCAATGTAAAAGATATACAAGAATGTCTAACCGTTTCAGAGTAAATCACGATCTTAAAAAGATAATCAATAGTAGATTAATAAAACAAAGTTTCACTTTCACTTTCAAATTAATACTTAATTCATGAACAATGAAACAGTTAAGAGTAATAAAGGGATATTACAAGCAATGATTTACGGTTACAAGTTACATACATGATTCAGGAACAATTACAATCATTAAAATATAACACAAGTAATGACTTACAACTAACCAATACCGAAATTCTTGAAGGGCAATATATAATGGTAGAGGCAATACAAAATATTTAAAAACAAATGTAATCAGCACAATAAAGGAATAGTAGAAAAAATGACTTAAGATTACAAATTAAACACATTCTTTTTAAAGCGATAGGTAACAACAAAGAGATACTAATAACAATACACTGGCTGTAGTTACAGATTAAACACATGAAGTTTGTATTTGTAAAATAGTAAAATTGACTTCAGTTTGAATCTGTAGTTTGAATGTCTCAATTTGATTTTGCAGAGTACAGAAATTGCACCAACGCTGGGTAGCTCTGAGATCACTGCTGCACTCAAAGCTGATCACTCCACTTGCCTCCATCTCATTCCCTGTGGAGGAGCGGACAGTAACGCGCCAGACACGCACTGTAATGGAAACTCGATTGGTTGAAACAAACATCCACTTCCGCCAGCTTCAGGAATGTACTGAATGGTGTCGCAATAAATTGGTGAGTCATTACGTTTTTAATTAGTTTCTTTATTTCTTTCTTTATATTCTTTTTGCAGCTGATGTACAATCTGTTTACGTATTTTCATGCTCTGTAGATTTTGGGAAGCTTTTTTTTTTTATATTGTTTGTTTCGATTGGTTACAGAATGATATCTTATACATTTGCTATACAATAATGCTACCCTTCTTTATTTTAATCAGATTTGTTGACCAATTTACATTGCGTTTGTTAATCAATTGTCGTGTTAAAAGTAAACATTTATTAAATCTACATACTTAGACTTCAACAAACAAAATTTGATAACACAATCTCAAGGGAAAAAATGGAACTCTCTGCATCATAATCCACAGTTAATTCCCGATTTACCACGAAAATCGTCTGTAGCTGCATTTAGATTGGCAACAGGCCATGATTGTTTGGCCAAACACCTGCATAGAATTGGAATATATCAGTCCCCTAACTGTCCACTGTGCAACTCAAACCAAGAAATGGATTCGGAACACCTCAAAATCTGTACTTCAGTGGCTGGTCATGATAATATCTTTGAAAAATATTGGAGTGCAAGAGGTCAAATGACTTTATTGTCAAACTACTCTTTCATCGTATGATGACGCAGAATATCTGCATGGAAATATCATATGTACTTCGGTACATTAAAATAATATATATTATTGTCAAACGCCTGACATTAGAAAACAACAAACAACAACAACATTTATCGTAAATATCACTGTTATAGTTATTTTTTTAATGTAAATCATTGATGCTCATAGACATACTTCTTAATACAGTTTTTAATATTTGAAGATTGTATGACGAATCATGTTACATTTGTGGAATATATCTTCTTAGTTATTAGTAGACCTATTAAGTAGTGAAATACCATATTTTAGCATACTGGTACTTAATTAATATGCTTCCATTAATACAAAATATTGAATTTATAGTACCGTCAAATGGGCAAACTTGGAACAGTGTTAAACTTGGAACATTATCATAGAGTAGTTTCGTTTTGTCACAGTAACACGAAACTGTAATAGAACCAATGTGCTGCACAACAAAGTAACAAGTGAAGATTATGTTGTCACTGTGACAAAACGAAAATATCCTATGATAATGTTCCAAGTTAAACACTGTTCCAAGTTTGCCCATTTGACGGTAGTTCAGTAATGTTTGAAAAACAAGATAGGACTATTGTTGATCATGCTTCTGTTCGAGATAAATAAAAGTTACATAAACAGTTCTGAGTTTATTTATAAATTGATTAGTTCAAAGCTAATTGGAAATTACTGTGTGTCTGTTGGGTGATACTTTTAGATTAGATTTTCTTTAGTTCGAAATAAATGGTGCCAGTACTGTACTTATTTATTCTTAAAATATATGATTTTAAATTTTGTTTATAGAAACAACTACAGGATGCCGAATATGGGTCTGACCTTCCAAGTGTTCAGAATGAACTAGATATACATCAGAGAGAACATAAGAACATTGAACAATTCAATACCCGAGTGGAACACTGTGTTTCAGCAAAGGTGAGCGCATGAAGATTTTTTGCATCTCTAGGAATGTTACAGAAGTTCTTAAGTTCTCACACTGTTTCTTGTAATGTTTTTCAGCAATATTCAGTGACATATTGTAAAGAAGTATGGAAGAGTGAAAATTACTTTTTATTTTTATGTTACGTAGTATATACTGGTAACGAGAAAGCATTTTGATGTTGTAGAAGAACTTAGTTTCGATGTTTTCACGTAAATGCATGTTTATATTAACCCTGATACCAAAGTAATTGTTTTTATCATGCTGGCTACCTGTTTGTGTTTTTTTCTGTTTCTCTTTTTTCTTCACATTGTCATTGAGGGAGTCTCGATGTTGAACTCAAGGGGAAAAATACATGGAACTTCTAAGATTGTGAGAAATTAATGCACAACATCCCAAAGGATATACCAGCATGTAAATCATAGTACAAGACAAACATAACAATTTTCTTGCTCAATTGAAGCGTTTACATTGTTAACTATCCGAATATTTTATTATATAAATTTGGAAAGAATAGTAGGCTTATTAATATCTGGGGTTCATATTTAAATTAATTGCTGAGGTTATGTTTTCCAAAATTATTAAATAGAACTACTGATCTTTCGGGGAATATTTGATATACTCGTACATTCATCTTACACTGGTTTTCATTATTGTGGACCTATTGAATTGTTAGGTTACACACAGTCTTATTTTATAGTGATACAAATCTATAATGAACATTCATACCAGTACTGGTATTCAGTTTCTTTTTTGGTGTATTAGTTAACAATGTGCAATCTTTTGCAACTGTGGAAATAGGAAATGTTGGACTTCTATGATACAATGTCCATAAATACGGGATTTTGGGTCATTCTGTACCAGGTCCATATGGGACAAGTTAGTTTCCCATATAATTTGAAGTAGTGTAAAATGGGGCCGAGACGTAGATGGGAGGATAATATTAAAATGGATTTGAGGGAGGTGGGATATGATAATAGAGACTGGATTAATCTTGCACAGGATAGGGATCGATGGCGGGCTTATGTGAGGGCGGCAATGAACCTCCGGGTTCCTTAAAAGCCATTTGTAAGTGTAAAATGGGGTGAATAGGGATGCATGGGTGGAGAGGGACGAATTTTTACTAATTTTTTATTTGTTTGTCTCAAATATTAAATAGAATAATAAGAGTGTTTATTTGTTCACTTGTTATGAATAAAAACATAAAGACAAATAAATAAGAAATAGTACAAATTCGTCTCTATTTACCCTATTTTACAGTATCTGAAAACCCTAATTATATATATATATATATATATATATATATATATATATATCAACAAGTCAATTCATCCATGAAGTATGCGTTTATATTATAATAATTTTCATTGCAAGTAACAACTTTGTTGTAAATGTATGATGAGTTTTTTCAAAATTGGCAAAAACAGTTTTCTTCCTAATTTTTTTAACCTAAAAGTAATTGGTGACAAATTAAACAGCAAAGGTCAAATGTCTTGAGAAATGTCTCATTTAGAACATTGATGTCTCCAATAGAAAACTCCTTCAAACAGAATTTTAATTCTTGAATATATCTACAAATTCTACATCACATCTTCTTCTCCAAGAAACCAACTCAGTGAGATTCTTAATTCAGACATTCTAAGGAGAAAAACTGTAAGCATTCTTGGAGTTTGGCTCAGGCTCTAGAGTATTTGACTCTGTAAAGACAAGCGAACAAGAAAACAAGTAAAGAGATGTTACTAATTCAGTTGTTTTCAGCTGAGAAATTTTAGTGTTTAAATTTGGCATTCGATTATGTGCTTTTATTTTTTGCAGAATAACTTCCATGGTGAAGAACTTCAGTTATACACACAGCATCTCAGTCAGTTACAGAAAACTTACACTGAATTACTTGTGACATCCAATAAGAGACTTTCAGACTTGGAAACACTGCAAGATTTCCTGCAATCAGCAACAAATGAACTCATTTGGCTCAACGAGAAGGAAGAAGTTGAAGTGTCACGAGACTGGAGTGACAAGAATCTCAATATTCCCGCCATTGAACAGTACTATGAGGTAAGGTGTACTGTTTGTCACTAGTTATGCTGCTAAAGGAACTCTGTTATTGTGATGCTTTTATGTAGAAAAACAAATATGTATTATACTAATAGCATAGTTTTGGTCTCTTTGTGCATCTCTCTGTAAAATAGTGAGAGAAATAAGGACTTCTCTCCATTAAAACCTGCGTTTTTTATTGTGTTGAAACCAACATGAATGGTTCTTACCTGTAACTTAAGCTTAAGTTACTTAATTCTTTAAACTTAGCCAAAGTTATTCCTAAAGTTGAATTTGCAATGCACAGTTGCCATGAATCTGAAGTTCGTGGGTTCATACCAGACAGTTAGTAAAAAATTTCTAAGGGAAGATGAAAATTTTTAGCAGGCTTGCTTCAGAAAGAAAGTATAACTACTAGGTTTTGTGTCATACATTTATGGTACAGAAAAGATTTCCGACCTAGGCAATATTTGCAACTAGTTTATTTCCTGTCTCACAAACTTCTGTGCTTATGAGTAAATAGATGTCTCTGTAGGCCAACGTCACTATTTAGACTGCATATGATTCTACAGGAGAAGTTTCTTGAAACTTGAGGAAGGCTTCTGATAGACAAAGTGGGAAACAGTAGAAAAAATTGAGACACAATAGATCTTCAAAGGCAGCAAACATTTAAGGGACTTAACGGAAGGCCAACATTATAAATTAATGTATGTAGTTTCAATCCAGTGTGATAAATTGAAGGGAAGTGGGAAGATCTTGACAGTCGCATAATGAAATATCAGAAAATGAAGAGTATAACTAACACATGCTGAATATCTTCGAAAACCTTGAAGGTTATCTTAAAGACAATTTTATCTGTTCCAAATTTTTTCGTGACAGTAGATAAACATTCGTAGTTATTCGTAACTTAGAATATTCTCATGTTTTAAATCTTTGTAAGTAACTCGGATAGGCTAGTTTTTAAAGGAAATGAATATTATTATGTGGAAATTTCGTAAAAAGCATGATTTTGTTATTATATACGGAATTTGTGATGCCATTTTTGTGTAGATAATTACATGCCATTTTATTTCCATGCCCAGAAATCATTTGGATCAGGCTGTGAGGTTTGTATAATTTAGATGATGTTTGCACTTGAAACGAAATCCTTTTTACTTCAACATTCCTGCTTGTTTTCTGTGTGCTTTAGTGTTAGTGTGCTGTATCACCCTTTCTTCTTCTTGTGTTAGTGTAAATTTATAATCACATGTACAGCAAATGAAACTGAAGATCGCACATTGTCCACATTTGATCAATGGTAATATTACCTACATTAACAAAAATCAAGACATAATAAACTCACTTGTATTAGTTTTTAATGTCTTAATTTGTAATCTTAAATTGACACATCTGTGTTCAAAATTATTCCAGATGTAAGCTCTGCCCGAACTTCACTCCATGCTAGCATTTATTTTCCATTTATATTAAAAAAAAAATATTGCAGCACGAGATTTTATCTCCATTTAAATTATTTTAGATGAAAAAAGTAGCAAAAAATTTATCTTGCCTGATTTTAAACCATAGGCCTATGTTCATCTTGATTATTTTTTAGGTTACTTAGCTTGTTTTAAAGGCAGTGATTTTTATAAACAAGGAAAACAATATTTGTTCTTCTATTTATTTTGTATATAGGCCTAAAGTATTTCAAATTTAACCAACTGAAAATTGGAGAATCATTGTTGGTTTTTAATGAATTCTTGTGTAAGGCTTCACATGTGGATATGAAATACCTACTGCACTATCAATGTGAGTTTTGATTTTGTGAATTAATACTACATGTAAAATCAAGAGTTTGATTAATTTTCCCTATATCTAATATTTTCTTCCACTTCATAAATTTATAAATGTTTAGAAACTAGAACACGGATGTTTTATCTTTTCTTTTTATCTTTATGTCAATTCAGATAGGTGCTTTACATTGTTCAAACCCTAGATCATTTTGTAAATGATACAAATGATTTTTATTTCAAAATTACAGAATTTTAGTACCTTTTGATAATCGAAATAAGCTTTGCAAGTTTAAAACAACTTTCGTTTATAGTCTTTTGCTTTTTGCCACCTATTCAATAGCATAACTTTCGCTTTTATAAACATTTACATTTATCACAAAGAATTTTGTTCAGAATTGCCATTCATAAAACATTAATTTAAGACCAAAGTGGTTTTAAGTTTGTAACTATGTGTGTTAAAAAAAGTACTAGTAATTGATATTTCATGTATAGGAACAAAACATGTAATTACATAAAATCCGGGCTCTAGTTATATTATAGAGTTTTATTTCACCAATACGAATTTAGTCAAGGGTAGTGGCTTTTGAAGAATGATACAATCCTTAGCACAGCTTCTTTTGTAAGAGAAATGAAATTAGGGTCATTTTGTACAATGGAAAAAAACAAAAGAATTCTGTCTCTGAATGAGAAGACTCCAGGAGAAATTTACGAATAGTTTCTCAACCATGTCAAAATTGTGATTAATTCTTTCTTATTTATTAAGACACAATTCATTCACAACTGCAAGTGAGAAGCATAAAATCAATGATCACGTTGAGCAAAATGAGCTTCTGTTAAATTGATATCCGGAGAACTTTTTTCACTCTGTTTAATATTCAATATGTTTTGGAAATTATACTGATTGCTTATTTTTCAGTCTCTGATGAGTGATTTGGAGAAGCGTGAGATACAATTCAGTGCTGTCCAAGATCGAGGAGAGTCTCTTGTTCTACAACACCACCCAGCTGCGAAGTGTATTGAGGCTTACATGGCCGCCATGCAGACACAATGGGCGTGGCTTCTTCAGCTCACACTATGTCTGGAGACACATCTCAAACATGCTTCCATTTACCATCAGTTTTACCGGGAAGTGCGCGAGGCTGAAACTTGGATCACAAAGTATGTATTTGATGCAGATAGAAAACTTTTCTTTGAATAAAAGCTAACTAGAATTTTACTTCACAGAGAAATACGTAGTATATTTTATTGAATATTTTAATATGGTATTCATTTGAAATATATCTATTAATCTCCTTTGAGTTTTTGTAGCATGATTTGTCTGTTTAAAAGATATCTATTAATCTCGTTTGGGTTTTTATAGCATGATAGTCTGTTTGAAAGACATCTATTAATCTCTTTTGGGTTTTTATAGCAGGATGGTCTGTTTGAAAGATATCTATAATCGCCTTTGGGATTTTACAGCAGGATGTCTGTTTGAAAAATATCTATTAACCTGGGTTTTTGTAGCATGATGGTCTGTTTGAAAAAATATCTATTAATCTATTAATCTCTTTTGGGTTTTTATAGCAGGATGGTCTGTTTGAAAGATATCTATAATCTCCTTTGGGATTTTACAGCAGGATATCTGTTTAAAAAATATCTATTAATCTGGGTTTTTGTAGCATGATGGTCTGTTTGAAAAAAATATCTATTAATCTCCTTTGGGTTTTTATAGCATGATGGTCTCAATTAATCTCCTTTGGGTTTTTATAGCAAGATGGTCTGTTTGAAAAATATCTTGTAATATCCTTTGGGTTTTTGTAGCATGATGGTCTGTTTGAAAAATATCTATTAATCTCCTTTGGGTTTTTGTAGTATGATAGTATGTTTGAAAGATATACATTAATCTCTTTTGGCCACTTGTAAAGTGGGATGAATAACCCAATAATGACAAGTTAGTACCCTGCCATTGGACACAAAAATTATCACAGTTGACTTCAGTCAAAACTTTCATCCATACAGAATTTTGTTGTGATGGAAGCTGTGCTAATGGTAATGAAAATGATGTAGTAGAAGAGATTTTATTTTTATGCAAATATTTTCATCATCTTTTCCTCTTTTTTTTCT
Source organism: Periplaneta americana (assembly GCF_040183065.1). Taxonomy (NCBI): domain Eukaryota; kingdom Metazoa; phylum Arthropoda; class Insecta; order Blattodea; family Blattidae; genus Periplaneta; species Periplaneta americana. Next base: position 194,594,715 of record NC_091121.1, read on the forward strand.
CCAATATGTTTTGTGATTATTATTTTAATGTTTTCTTATTGAGTTGATACATTTTTCTTTGTCCCCTAAGCAAGGCAATTTTCTAAATACTGGTAACTTATTTTTTGTTTGTTTTAAAGTACAGTACTAGGAGAAGTATTAAATTACTCTGTAGCAACTTTGTACTTTCATTCTTTCAGCAGGCAAAACAGAGGCAATTTCAGCACAGGATTAGACTTGAACATAATTCTATTATGCTCTCAACTTTAGTTAGCCTACATTTCTTTTAAAAAAATTATAATATCATCTAGGTTTTATATATAAGATGTTCAATGTGTTCAATTCTGTTTATGTTTAAATGTAACATTCTAAATTTTAATTCCATTATTACAGGCGTGATGAAATCATGAACACACTCTACAGCCAGTCTGATTTCACACTGGATGAAGGTGAACGTCTGCTTCGTGGCATGCAGGAGCTTCGAGAAGAATTAAATCATTATGGAGATGTTGTGCAGGGATTGTCGGAGAGGTGTAAAGAGATTGTGCCACTGAAGCAGCGAAGACAACCTGTGACAAGACCTCTGCAAGTGTTAGCCATTTGTGCCTACAAACAAGTAAACGTGAGTGTTTTAATTTTTTTAATCATTTCAATGTACAAGTAATTCAGCAAATTTTTTTCTTACGTTTAATGCTATTGAGTTATTTACAAATCTGAAGGGGAGAAAACTTGGTCTTTTTACATCTTTTGTGTGCGTGCACTTACATGCATGTCATGTTTAAAACAGTTACTATTGTTATTCTAAGATTCAAATTGTTATAGCAAGGTAATTTTTGAAAATTGGTTCTGTGTGAATATGAATCTATATATCGTCGTTGTTCCTGCAATAACTCCTATGTGCAGAATATACAATTTTTCAGTAGGAAGAAAAAATACATTTATTCATTCTATGGCAGTGGTACCGGTACATAGGCGATTTTGAATTCTTACATTTCCGAAAGAAAGAAATATAATTAGATATTCCTATATCTAATTATACTGGGTGTTCATTTCAAAGTGTGTCATGACGTCACTGTTGTTGGGTCACCGATTTGAAGCGAGTTTCAGCTTATATGTTAGAGAAGTTGCCTATTATTTAAGGCGTTCTTCAATCTGAACTTGAGAACGTGTACGGTATAACTTGAACGTCGTAGCAACAGATGGCGGTCTGTACGGTCTGTGTGCTACCATAACCTCTTTCGAACTGTGTTTTGTGCCGGCAAGTCGTACGCAGGGTATTTGTTATCATCAGTTGCGTACGGTAACATTCCACAACACAAATCAAATGCTCCGTGTCCATGTTGACCGTCGAAGTTAATGTCAACAAATACGTAAGTAATCGTCTTAACCCTCTCCCCATATCCCGACAGTACGTATTTCCAAACAGTTCACATTCCTACCACTACCGGCGTTACCGTACGTATCGGTGCGTACTCTTCAGAATGAACGCCGTACTAGCTAGGCAACTTCTCTGCCTCCTAGGTTATACACCTCTGCGGAAGTGTAGGAAGATTGAATTCTCTAGGCTCATCGGCTAGCCACATGACGGCATACAGCAATCCATGACACACTTTGAACACCCAGTATTTCTTTCTTTCAATATATGCTGTATCACTATTTAAGTTATTTAATAGAGCAAAAATCTGAAAATCGATAAATGTGTCACATAGGAGTTATTGTAGTGATGTAACCTCAATTACGGTACCGATATATAACATTGTTTTTATACATTTTGTAATATTATGTGAAGACTTTTATGCAGAATTCGATAACTTTATTTCAGAATAGTAATAATGTCGTATAATCCTTTTGCTAAAATTGTATTTTAAATCAGAAATATTTATTGTTTGAACAGATTGTGATTGAAAAGGGCGAGCAGTGTGTTCTTCATGACAATTCCGGCCGTGTGAAATGGAGAGTTGCTAATTCGTCAGGAGTTGAGAGTACAGTTCCTGGAGCATGTTTCCTCGTACCTCCACCTGACAAGGAAGCTATTGACGCTGTTGACAGACTGAAGAGGCAGTTCGACCGCTCCATAGCTCTCTGGCAGAAGAAGCAGCTCCGGATGAGGCAGAATATGATCTTTGCCACAATTAAAGTCGTGAAGAGTTGGGATTTAGCTCAGGTAATTTAATTATTTTTCTACAAAATAAAGTCGAAAATACTCTTGCCAACATTGAGTAGTAAAAAATCGACATTTAATTTTGATCTATGTAATGAAATCTCAAGGAAATATGACTTAGCCACCTGTGTAGCTTAGTCAGGTACGGTAATCTATGACGAATTCTCGGCCTCTTTTCGCCAAATATCTTCTTGCTATCACCAATTCCATGAGGCTAAATAACCTAGTAGTTGAGACTGCGTCGTTAAATAACCAAGTAAAAAAGAAACGTGACTTAAGTTTCATAAAACTAGTGCAGAAGCTATAGAAATACTGAAAATTGAAGTTCGAAAATTCGAAATCACAATACTCATTTTTTCAGTGTTATCTTCTGCATTGTCGTCGTAGCTCCTATAGAAATCTAAAATAGGATTGCTGCACTGAAGTTTGTAATCTACAGTTACTCTTTGTATTTGTTACTCTATGTAAGAGATGTCAATTTTCTTTGTCCCTTCGATTTCACATTTTAATGAAATTAAATTACACTATTCATAAGAAGGAAAAAGGATACACCAACACATTTCAGATTAAGTAATATTTCTTAACAACGTCATTTCACATTTGTGCCATATTGTTCAAAATTAAATAACTTTTTTGAAAAGTTAGCCTTGGGCCGAAATGTGAACAAGATTATTTTCGAATCAGTTGTGGACAAGAGATAACTTTTGTTGCTCCCTTGCATGCATAATGGATCACTCTGTATAATATTGACATACAAGATAGTGCATCTTCTAATTCTATTAGTAGATATTGAATAATATAGCTGTCTTTGTAAATCAAATTAGTATTTTAATGTAGCACGTCGAAGATATTTTGAAATTTTGGTATACAACAGGTTATGGCTTTTTACATTTATTCGTAAGAGGTGTATGTTGACAAGGTTCTTGAAAATTCCTTTATATAAACATAAAAGGAATGCGTAGGGGAATGGAAACTTTCTTAGACAGAAAGTCATTTGCGTTTGCGCAAATTTTAGAGATATTATAATATCCATTGCTTCCTGTAGACTTAAGAGAAAGGCAAAATGCTTCATAGAATTTTTTATGAAGTAGAGGCATATGCCGCAAAAACTTTTCCCCCATATCTGCCTGAATACTTCTTGACTTCGTATGCATTTAATTGGGCCATAAAAGCCGACACTTGAAAAATTATACATATTTTATTTTCTTTCAAAACATTGAAAAGAGAGAGACAATTCAGATATAAAGTATCAGAAATTTAAAATGTAAGAATCTACAAATTCCTTCATAATATTGTAATCTAAACCCATTGCGAATGAATTGTTATGAACATAATATTAAGTACGTTGAGTTTTTAGTAGACTAACAAAATTAATTGTTCGAATTGAATTTCGAAGTATTAAGTATTAATAATATGAATTATAATTAGTCACTTTGTATTATTATTATTATTATTATTATTATTATTATTATTATTATTATTATTATTAATTATTGTCTTGTGTTTGAATTTATAGTTCCTGGCAATGGGACAAGAACAACGTAATGCCATCCGCAAAGCTCTGAATGAAGATGCTGAAAAGCTGTTGCAAGAAGGAGATCCAGCAGATCCTCAACTAAGACGCCTACGTAGAGAAATGGAAGAAGTGAACAGACTGTTTGATGACTTTGAAAGACGTGCGAGAGCTGAAGGTAATGTTTAAGTCTCTCGGTTTTTCTGTGAAAGAATACATAATTTCTGAAAGAGAAAATGAATTTGTAATGATGGGTTATTATTTCTAAATTCTGTATCCATGAAACCAAGCAACGTAATTATTAGTATAGCAAGAATTATTCTTGGGTATCTAAATGCGTGTGCTGGTGCAAATTTCATCTAGACATACACAGTTTTCGTTTACTTTGATTTTTGGATATCGTTTTTTCAGAGTTTGATAAAAATACTATATGTAATTAAATTACATTGCTCGTTAAGTGGAATGGCAAGATGTAAGTTGAAGATAACATGTGTACAGCGTGTATGTAATCACTGCTCCTTTAAGTGTTGTTTGGAACCTAGGCATAATATTAGCGGGGCTAAATTTCCTCCTAAACAGCAGGGGCGTATTTTGCGGGCTACCGGGGCTACTGGCGGTAGCCCAAGGAAATTACAAAAGAAAAAGTTTATAATATAACATAATGTAATAATTTTGTATTATTAGTTTTACCATAGTAATTAAAATTAAAGTAATTGTTAGATATATTTTGTGTAATAATAGGGTCAGCGGTAGCCCAAACCCTTTAACCAGTATACGCCACTGCTAAACAGGTATATATTTTTTTCAGGTTAAGGTAGATTTAAAGTCGAATTGGCTCTCTTTATAGAATAATAACTATGAGTTGGAAGAGTCTGAGTTCAAGTTGAGGTGAGGCTGGATTTTTCATCACATCATTGCTTTCAAAGGACACCAGGATCACTCAGGCCTCTATTAAATACTGATTACCAGGTCTTTCCCATAGATTAAAGGCTGTTAAAGGATTGTGCTGATCTCATCATTTCCTGTTAATGCTAAATTCAAAGTGAAAGAGCTTCACTTCAGTTGTCTTCTGTCCACTTTAATAACATACAAATATATTTGCCTTTTAGGTAGATTTAATTCCATGTACCTCAGAAGTGGTGATGATAATTTGTCCTCATTTCACAAATATGTAGGTCCAACTACATCTCGTACAGTTAGTGAGGACTCTTCTGCAAAATGACAGTCATTCAATCTATGGCAGATGTTGTAATATACCGTATTTACTCGAATCTAATGCGCACTTTTTTCAGCTGAATTTAGTTCCCAAATCGGGGTACACATTAGATTCAATGGCACACTAGATTCGTATGCAAACTCGACAATTCTGCTTATCATTCTGGTTAAGTTCTGTATGTGCTTTGGATCTGTTCGGGTTACTCTGTTACTTGTCGTCTCTCAATGTTCCTCACTTCGCGCACTTCCGTATTTTTGTAGGCATTATTGTTAATACAGTGAAAACTTCATAATGAGTTGTACTTGATCAGGAGAAGGAAGACAAAAAGTGAAGGGTATCGAAGCAAGCTTCAAATGAAAGGTTATACTTTATGTTGAAAACCATGAAAACAGGTATGCTGCAAGAGAATTTTTAAAGATATTTAGGTATTTAAGATATAGAGCAGCCATTAAACAAAATATTGTAATTGGCTTAGTCATTTTTTTTTGCAGTATATTTTTTAATCGATTGTTTAAGTGAAATTTTTTCTTAGGGTTTCATATACAATATGTATAATAACACCGAAAGAATAAAGACAATCTATTGTAATAAATGCATTAAACATATAAAACACAAATATAATAGAAAATACAATAATAATTAATATATTTCTCATTGTATAATTATTTCATTTATATTGCATGAGATATTTTTTATTTGTACTCAATTATAATTATGCATATATGTTATCCCGGCCAACTAGTCACTCCTGAGTGCACCTCAGCACATGTATGGACTTCGGTCCTACGTTCATAGACATCTGTGACGTAGTGCAGAGGGCGGCCACTAGAGGGAACCCAAGAGTTGGAGCTTAATCTGAGACGATTCTGTCCGACGCTGGGGTGGTATCCGGTGTGGCTTAGTGGATAAAGCATCAGAAGTAGAGCTGAAAACCCGGGTTCAAATCCCGGCGCCGGAGAGAATTTTTCTCCGTTCCATTACTCTTACATCGTATAATTATGCAATTCATGATGAAAAATTTTTTGCAATACATTTCCATATTTATAGAGACCATTTTCTTAAATTTATCTGGTAATGAATTGTACACCTTTGTGTCGATATTTTAATAGTAATTTTGAGTTTTTTTCAGTCTAATCTGTGGGTATCGATATCATGTCTATATCTAATGTTATTTCTTGATCTTAACTCTATATTATTTAATATTTAGAATGGAGCCCAAAATTTAAATAGAAGGAAGAGTTAAAATTTTACTATATTCATTGTAGCAGAGAGCAACATTCACTTATGGCGTTAATACAGGATGGCGATATTTGCTTCTAAAGCAACGAGGAAGTAGTTCACCGGCTCACTAAGAGGAAGGCAACCTGAGGTAGAGGTTTTCAAATTGATAGAGGAAAGGAGGAAAAATGGACTCCTTGCAACTAGTGACGCATATAGAAGTACCGGTAAAGCTAATGAGGTGGCTACAGCCTGTAGTATATCAAGGAGACCTTAGATAGGTAGATGGGTAAAGTGAAATTAAGTTTCGCACCAGCTTTGCAGCTGCACATTACATTCGCCAATAAACGTTTTTTTTTTTATTTCAAGCTTTTAAAAATGAGGTGCGCATTATATTCGAGTAAATACGGTATGTAATTGATAAACAGCTGGAGGCATGTTTTCTCTGAGCACTTTGGTTTCTCTTACCATTTTTTTTACATCTTTCAACATGGCAGGATCATTTCCTCACCTCTAAACAGCCTATATAGTTTAAGTGTGACGTTAAAAATTAAATGACATTCACTCACATTGCTAATTTAGAATATGTATGTAATTTCAGAGGAGAGCAAGAATGCAAGCCGGAACTTTAATGAACAGATCACATCACTCCAAGCTTCACTGGATGAAGCTGAACGTACCCTTGCCGCTCGTACTGCTGCCTCCCTCCCACGCGACCTTGACTCATTGGAACATTTGGTCATTGAGCATAAGGAATTTGAAACGAGACTGCAGGTGAGTGACTTAAGCATGTTGACAAGATTTTTAGCAAGACCTTCTCTGTGATCTAGTGATTATTGTGCTTCCCTCTGGTTAGGTTCAGTGTTACCTGAAAACACTAGATTTTAGGCAAAAATAATCCCTAAATGCTGCTTCCTTTGGATGAGAATGTAAAATCATTGGACCAATGTAGAGATTTATTGCATTAGGAGTTTCCTTTGTTCTTCAATAAAGATGAATAAAGGTGAAATTCTGTGTCCAAGACCAGTATTACTTCTTTCTCAGCTCTTTGTAACAGATATCACCATGATGATTATGGAGGCGTCTGATAGAGAATATTGGGAACATAATTAAAAGTCTAATCTACAAAATTTCACTTCTTGTCTTAACATTAAAAACAACATTTAGAGTGAAAACGAAGAGTTGTTGAACAGTACTGTTTATAGTTGAGCACAACTGTATAACAAATTTAATTTTCAATTTGGAATCACATGTACGGTGGAACTCATTATTCTGTTGTTAGGGTAATCACTAGCAGAGCTGAATTTTAATGTTGGTGAGAAGAGCCCAGTAAATTGTGCTGGAACCCCATATTTAGTAATGGAGACAATCTACTTTCAGTCTTACTAATAAACCGTGTATAGTTTTTATACAAGACTTATGCAGAGTTGAGACAGAAAACGTTACTAATAAACCGTGAACAAGCTATGGACGTATAAACAGGCTGTAACTATACAATGGGAATTGCTTTGCAGTAGTTATATACACGAAACCCCTTGTTTAAGCGTTGTATATAGCAAAAAAATGGCCGCCCCTCTAACAGCTGTTCGTATCGACTGTCATTTTATGATGATGGTTACCTTGTAACCACAGAAGAACAAACCAAAGAGCACAGAATAATTAGAATAATATTGCTGTAGCTTGTACTCTTTGACCAAAATGTAGTGTGGTGATCGATTAGAGCCAGTTGTACTATCGATATTTAACACGCCACACTAGAGCGCTCTACCGGATGCAATAGAGAACCTCAGATATTCTATTACCTTTCGTAACGAAGTAATGACGAAACTATGACGTAGCTGTGTAACAGTTATACTGTTATACACGACGTATGTAGTGATTATTAGTAAGGAATTTACACATGACTTATAAACGAGCTACTCATTGTATAAGTATAAGACAGTTAAACGTCTGTATATAGAGTTTTTATTAGTAAGACCGTTTATATACTGTACATCTACGACATGGGATTCCCATCTTTACTTCCCCTTCAAAGGAAACCACGATAAGAATCTTTATTAATATCTACTGGATTTTAATGTGTAAATCGTAAATAAATTTATTATTTGCTGAATGACTGAAAATGAAACGAGAGTTCAGAATGTATCTGGAAAGAATTTTGTTATATTCCATATACGCATGAGTGAAGTATGATCAAATACAGAGTGATTGTTTATTTATATGGTGGCTACTGTTACAGGCACTTGGACCAGAAGTTGAAGACGTACAGGCTACATTCCGTAGCGTGGCACGTAAGACCCCAGCCATGCAGACAAAGTTAGACAAGTGCCTAAGCAAGTGGAACCAGCTATGGAGCTCATCTCACCTCTATATCGAGAGGTTAAAATGTGTAGAGATTGTGCTCACCGGTCTGGAAGAAGCTACAACAGTTGTCTCAGACTTCGAATTGAAGCTTGCATCTTACGAGGAGTTGCCATCTGAAGTGGAAGCATTGCAAGTTGTAAGTACAGTACCAGTATCTTATTCGTGTGTATGATTTTACAATGTGGTAAAGTGAAAGTGATTCATTAACATAACATTTACAAGCCAATAAAATAAGAGTTTTATAAATACACATAAATAAGAATGTAAACATAAACATTTTCAGAATATAATTAATTAATTAGGTTATGTTGTTGACTACTTAACACGTGAAAGAATATAATTATCCATTTTGAATCTTGCGTACACTACTTTTAACACTTGATATAATTAATTGATTAACTAGCGGACTTGTGTTAATTATGTAAGTTTGTGCTGCTTACAGCTGTTTCAGTGCTTCACGCACCATCCTCAGAGCCTACTAGCTCTCGGCGTCATCTCGAACTTCTCTGCCTGTTATGTGGGTGTGTTTCATTGTTGAAAGGTGTTGAAGAGTGGAGTCAAATAGTGTGTGTGTACTGAAATTGATCTGTGTGTTGAGAATTTGATCTAAACACTAGACACTAAACGAGACACTAAAAAACACCCCAATCAAATTCTCAACACACAGATCAATTTCAGTACACACACACTGTTTGACTCCACTCTTCAACACCTTTCAAGAATCAAACACACCCACATAACAGGCAGAGAAGTTTGAGATGACGCCGAGATCTAATAGGCTCTGAGAATGGTGCGTGAAGCACTGAAACAGCTGTAAGCCACACAAACTTCCATAATTAACACGAGTAAGTCCACTAGTTAATCAATTAGTATAATTATATACTGGTACTTTATATTCCAAAGTGATATGGTGTTAAAAGTTGTGTAATCAAGATGTATAGGCCTAAATATTTTACTTTTATAAAAAATATACGAGGTATGGTTTTAAAGCTTTGAATTCATTTTAAGTTCCATTAATTGCCCAGACCAAACAATTATCACCATAAAAAATAGTGTTTTTAAATAAGGAGAGAATTTAATATTTGAAACTTCGACTTCTTTAGGTGTATTATTGTGATGTACCGAAGTAATATGATATTTCCATGCAGAAATTCTGCATTACCATACAATGAAGGATGGCTGGAGTGGAGAAAAATTCTCTCTGGCACCGGGACTCGAACCTGGGTTTTCAGCTCTATGTGCTGACTCTTTATTCACTAAGCCACACCAAATTCCAGTTCCGATGCTGGATTGAATCCTCTCAGTTTAAGTTCCACCTCATAGTTTCCCTTTAGTGGCCAACCCTCATGCACTGTCACAGATGTGTGACAGTGGCATAATATCCAACACACCCTGTACAGAGGTGCACTCATTACGATTGACTAAGTGGGCGGAGTCCTAATGGATAAAGCATCAGCACGTAGAGCTGAAAACTCGGGTTTGAATCCTGGTGCCGAAGAGAATTTTTCTCTGTTTCACCCATCCTTCATCTTTAGATGTAGTTAAATTTACATTTAATTGAGTTTTTCACCGAGGGGATGATGTAAACATGACCAAAGTGAGAAATGTTGAGTTTCGTTAGAATATTGGTACCAGTAATATTTCTATTACTAAGTTTATTTACTTTTGAATATTTGTTTAATGTTACGAAGATTGAAGCAGAATGTTTTGTAACACAATTCATGTAAAAAATAAAACAAAACTTCATTGTCATTTCACAGGATGAACGGATTTCTTTAAACGTTTATCTTATTTATGTGTTGTACTATCAGATTGAATATTTTCTTCATTCTTGGATACACTCTTGTAACACTTAGTGGTAAATTACGTGACTGACTATAGTTTCGACGTGGATTTTTCGGTAAATTACGTGACCGACTATAGTTTCGACGTGGATTTTTCGGTAAATTACGTGACTGACTATAGTTTCGACTTGGATTTTTCGGTAAATTACGTGACCGACTATAGTTTTGACGTGGATTTTTCGGTAAATTACGTGACTGACTATAGTTTCGACGTGGATTTTTCGCTAAAATACGTGACTGACTATAGTTTCGACGTGGATTTTTCAGTAAATTACATGACTGTCTAGTTTCGACGTGGATTTTTCGGTAAATTACATGACTGACTATAGTTTCGACTTGGATTTTTCGGTAAATTACGTGACCGACTATAGTTTCGACGTGGATTTTTCGGTAAATTACGTGACTGACTATAGTTTCGACGTGGATTTTTCGGTAAATTACGTGACTGACTATAGTTTCGACGAGGATTTTTCGGTAAATTACCTGACTGACTATAGTTTCGACGTGGATTTTGCGCTAAATTAGTGACTGACTATAGTTTCGACGTGGATTTTTCGGTAAATTATGTGAGTGACTATTGTTTCGACGTGGATTTTTCGGTAAATTATGCGACCGACTATAGTTTCGACGTGGATTTTTCGGTAAATTACGTGACCGACTATAGTTTCGACGTGGATTTTTCGGTAAACTACGTGACTGACTATAGTGTCGACGTGGATTTTTCGGTAAATTACGTGATCGACTATAGTTTCGACGTGGATTTTTCGGTAAATTATGCGACCGACTATAGTTTCGACGTGGATTTTTCGGTAAATTACGTGACCGACTATAGTTTCGACGTGGATTTTTCGGTAAACTACGTGACTGACTATAGTGTCGACGTGGATTTTTCGGTAAATTACGTGACCGACTATAGTTTCGACTTGGATTTTTCGGTAAATTACATGACTGACTATAGTTTCGACGTTGATTTTTCGGTAAATTACCTGACTGACTATAGTTTCGACGTGGATTTTTCGGTAAATTACGTGACTGACTATAGTTTCGACGTGGATTTTTCGGTAAATTACCTGACTGACTATAGTTTTGACGTGGATTTTTCGTCATCCTCTGAATTCTAGTCAGGATTGAGATTGAGAGGGTGATGAAAAAACCACGTCAAAACTAGTCAGTCTTATATTAACACAGTAAAGTAGTCATGAATTGTCCAACACATTCATCAGTGATTATTTTCATTTATATATTTCGTTAGGCACATTGTCTGACAAATTTTTATGATATTTCCTTTCATAATTTTGTTTGTTTTTAGGTGCATGAAGACCTGTTAAATCTTCAGAACTCTGTATCCCAACAGCAAGTAGTGATCGACCAACTTACTGAAGACGTACATAATGCACGGCGACTTGTAGAAAAATCTCGCCCGACACATCGTGGTCCACACTCAGATCTAGAAAGATTGGAGGGAGACGTCGGTCGACTAACCAGCCGCTGGGGCAATGTGTGTGGACAACTTGTTGACAGGTACAACGCACTTAATAGTATAAGCTTTCTTCATAGTTACTGCTAAGTCTTATTCATAATTTGGAACATTGGGAATTTATTACATTTTTGACACTGATTAACTTTATAACTTCCTTACTGTATTAATATGAAGAATTTACCTGGCTCATTGTTTCGAAGTGATATTCTTCATTGTCTGAAGCCTAGTGAAGATCCCGCACTATATTCTGTTTTCCTGTTGTGGTGGGGTGTGTTCATGATTGTGTCAAAAAGAGTGTGTGTTTTGAAATTGAGTTGAGAGTTCAGGATGTGCTGGAGGGTGTGTTTTTTTCTTAGCAAAATACCTTGTCATTCCCACACAACTTAAGCAAGCCAGCCAGCCACCAATTCCTCATTCATCCCATTCTCCTTTCAAACTCGAGATATTGCTCCTTAGGAAGGATTTTTCATTTTAGAATTACACGTGGTAGCGCTCTGCATGCCCTAAAATGTAGACTTCTCTTAAGACTGGAAAGAGCTAGGCTACGATTGTAATAAGAGTACGGCTTTGACATACTGTCTTCCTCCGACGAGTTTAGTGCTGGGACCTGAGGTATTCTTGCCATCGGTGCGGGGGGTTGCAGGTAGATTCTTTTGTTGCTACAGCCAAGCCGAGCCGAGCGGAGTGGGAAGTATTAATCGTCCAAAAATATGCAGTCTTCAGTCTTCTCCCTAATGTTAGCTATGTTAATATTATATGAATTACTCATTAAATATTTCACCGTTACAAGTCATTTTTAAGGAAACATGCTGTGGAGAATTTTTGGTTTTATTCTATTGGAATTTTAGAATATGTGTGATTGGTATCGTGAAAAACACATTCCTATAATGTCATGCGAAAATAATTTGTTGGTGATATCTTAAAATAGAAAATTAAGTAGTTACACTTCTCAAGTGAGTTCAGCAGTACAGTATATTTAAATTGATTACTTTACAAATTTAATTCAATTCTACTAATCACTAAATTTTATAGTATGATTCTTCTTTTCATTTATATTATTGTAGTTGTATTATGATTTTTCTTTTTATTTATTTTATTGTATTTGTATTTCTGGTGGTGTGATGGCCTTAACTTCACCAAAATAAATAATAAATAAGTAGTAAATAAATAAATGAATAATAAATAAATAAATAATAAATAAGTAAATAACTTAAACAAATAAATAAATAAAATTTTCTACAATACTTTCCTTCTCTGAACACGTAGGTACGAATGGTTGTATCTCTCTCTCGCCAAAAATACGTTAGAAAACTAATAGGCATACTGCTTTCGTAAATTGGGCGGATGTTTTCAGTATGATATTTACTTTCTTCCAGACCCCCGCTGTCACTGTTCCCTCCCACTCCAGTACCGTGCTAGACTAGTCGGAACCGCATTCCTCTCAGCACTAAATCTTCAGAGGATGACAGTAGATGTTTTTATGCAAAAACATAGTATTGGATTTGGGCCAATACTACGGTCTATTATACTGCATACATCTTGCTCTCATTTTGGTTGAATTTTGTCATTGAAATTTTTCTTCTGTGTGTACATTATGTGTTACAGAACTTCAGTTAATCTTTGTTCTTCCTCGATATATGTTATTAATTTCTAATTTAATTCTCCTATCGAAGTACTATATTGTATACCTTTAGATTTTATATGGTTAACTCAGTCACTTATCTATTGGTAGATTTTGGTATTGTTACATGTTTAGATATTCGAAAATAGTGTGGTAATGTCCTAATTTTTGTTTACAGACTTCGCAGCTGTGAAGCAGCATATGGCCTCCTTCAGACTTACACCAACTCATACCAAACAGAAGTGTCCTGGGTGGATGAAAGCTACGGAAAGTTAAACAATCTTGCTCCCATTGGAGTGAATGCAAAGGAACAGCTGGAACCAACCAGAGTGAGTACCTGTATTGTATTTGCACTTCATAAAAAATACTTATAAAAAGTATTACTTAAAATAATAAAACAACCTACTAGTATTGCAGACATATTGCATTACAAGTAGAAGTTCCTCAGCATGAGCTTAAAATGTGTATAGCTTGCTATAGGAAACCCACAAACAAACACACTTGTATGGAACTGAGAAAAGATAGAAATAATTGAGTAATTGCAATAATATTTTAAAATATGCATCTTTCTTATTTTAAACTTATTTACAATTGTCAACAGGTTTCTGCAGAACATTACATTTTTTATCTTGCTATACAAATTGAAAAAAGAAATCTGTACAATCATACGTGCATACAGTTACACCAAATGTTACAGGATCTCTGGAACAAAATTGTATTAATTGGTACCTACTAACATAACCTATTGATATTAATGTCGGTTTACATTTAAACATATTTGGCGGGTATTATTATCAGAGTAGATAAAAAAATTAGCTATTATGACTGATGAAGAAAAGTATGGCAGGATTAGAAGATCAATATGGGAGCCAGGAGGATCCAAAAATATTAGCTCAAATACGAGTTACCAGGAAATCTGTAAAAATTGGTCACCCTAATTTCAGCAACAAAACGCTTCTTTTCGGTGTAGATAACATACACTCGTTATCCTCATTTCCCCCTCCCCCAAATATGTACATTCAACATAAGCTATGTTGATGGGAGTGGGGATACACAAGTTGAAATCTTTGATGAAGGATGGATAGAACAGTGAAAAATTCTCTCTGGCACCGGAACTCGAACCTGGGTTTTCAGCTCTATGTGCTGACACTTTATCCACTAAGCCACACCGGATTCCAGTTCCGATGCCAGATCGAATCCCCTCAGTTTATGTTCTACCTCTCAGTTTTCCCTTCGGTGGCCTACCCTCATATACTTTGTCACAGATTATGTAACAGTGGCACAATGTCCAACGCACTATGTATACAGAGGTGCACTCATTACGAGTGATTAAGTGGCCGGGATCCGACGGGATGAGCGCCATCTTGAATTACTAAGTGATTACTTATGCATATCATATTATTATAATGTACCAAAGTACATATGATATTTTTGTGCAGGAATTATGCGTTATCGTATGATGAAGGATGGATAGAATGGCATTCATCCTATCGAATCCCAGCCACTTGGTCACTCGTAATGAGTGCACCTCTGTACATAGTGCGTTGGACACATAGGCGGAGAGAGAACCATTTTCTTGGGTGGGGGGGAGGGGGGCAAAGCAAAACCATAGAATCCCCCAAAGAACAGGCTTATGGGAGATATCATTTACCTCCTCCCCCCGTTATAGCTTGACCGTGGTACAGTATATCGGAATATGATCATTTAATAAAGGTGTTTTCGGGGGGCATGTTTCTTACAGTGTTACATCCATATCCGCGATGTTTCGGACGAGTTGTATAGGGCTTGAACTGTAGGTTTACTACAAATTATAATAGGGTATGGCATAACTTAAAACAATCTCCCTTTTTTTCTCTCTCATACAGAAAAACATGCATACATCAATAACACTACATAACAGTGCTAACAGAAACCTCTTTATATGAAGCTTACCTTCCGAAGGTATCCTATGAAATGTAAATTCTAATTATTCTATTTTATCTCATCTTTAAGTTTACACATTATATCAGGATCACTTTTCTTTTATCTGTATTGTTGTGCAGTATGTTATTTGTACCGGTACATCTCCAAGTGGTGGCCTGAACACCTGCAGACTTCTAACACATTAGTACAGGGTGTTACAAAAGAAACGTTACAATGCTTGCAGACCATTCCTCAAATGAGATAATATAAATTCTTATACCGGTACATTCAGAAATTTAAAATAAATATTATAGTCAGACATATGATCTGAAGACATTAATTCATCAATTTAAGCACGGAAACTTAATCATAAAGAAAAGCAAATAATATCTCTTGAATTCAATAGAAAAAAAAAAAAGAGGTCAGACAAGTTGTACCACTGTCACATAATCTGTGACACAGTACATGAGGGTAGGCCACCGAAGGAAAAACTGAGAGGTAGAACTTAAAGTGAGGGGTGGAATCCAATGTCGCTTAGTGGATAAAGCATCAGTGTGTAGAGCTGAAAACCCGGGTTCGAGTCCTGGTGTCAGAGAGAATTTTTCTCGGTTCCATCCATCCTTCATCATATGATAATGCAGAATTCCTGCACGAGAATATCATATGTACTTCGGTATATCATAATAATATGAAATAATATTTGAAATCTTTGACTACTCAGATCACAGAGAGAACATTGACTCAAATATACAAAGTATGTTAACTGAATGTTCGCACACAGTAGGTGACCATTGACATAACTATTACAAAATAATTAATTAAATAAATTAAACGAATTAATCTGATTTTTGCTTTCAGGCCCTGTATAACAGTGTGCTAGAGAAGACCCAGGCCATTGAACAGGTGAATGTTGTTGGAGGACGATTTATTCGGGAAGCAAAGGTAAGATGATGTTATGTTACTAAAACATATTTAGGTAAGTTCGTATGAATGTGATGTGAGAGTATGTTGTATGCCTGTTCTCTATGTGAAATGTAAATATTGTGAATATTTAAAAAAAAATCTTATTCCTGTAGTAAAACCAAATTTTTGCATTGGCTAAAATCCTAAACTTGATTACAATTAAATTTTAACTGAATAACAGTTAATCATTAATCTAAATTAATCAATAACCTCGAATTAATTTGAATTGACACAACATTTTTAAAAATCTTACAGTCATCTTGGTAATTCACTTGCACTGAGATTTCTTTTACACACACTTATGTGCACTGTACACACTTACTTATGTTAGTGATTTTTATAGATTTTTCTAAATTCCATTGAGTCGTAATTATTTTCACATGTTTCAGTTTGAAGATCTCAATTGAATTTGGAAACCTAACGTGATATGTATCTGTCATGCAGTATTTACTCCTTTTTGTGAAAGATGGAAGTATAGGTCTCAATCAAGTTTACCAGATATATATACGAACTATTCACTTCTTTTAGATTGTAGATTGCATTTTTTTTATTCGTAGCTGCGGTATGCTGTGGCATAGTGAGTGAACACTTTTCTATGTTTATCCTTACAGTAAAACTGTAATTCAGGAGTAATAACGAAGTTATTTCTTAGATTGAGCAGTCCTTACTCTTTGTAGTCTACTGTCGACTTTTATGTTCATCAGTAGAACAGAGGTTAGCAAGATCAAATAAGCTTATTTTAAAGGAAAAGTACAGTTTTGGTTCTTATGTTTTAAATTTACAACATGGGACCTGAATGAACATGGTCAAAATAAAATTTACTGTCATTTCTTGCCATAGTTTCTTGCTTTGCAGACGTATCTTCAAGGTTGTAAGATTGAATTTGTCTGTAATACTACAATCAGGGAAATCTTAGCATTTTGCGAGAAATTTGAAGATTCCTAATTGTAAAAGCTAGCTTGCAGAATGATTAGATCTAAAATTTAAATCTAATTTTAATATTGAATCTTTGTAGTTTTTTGCTAGATAACTATGCAGTTGATACAGTATCATTAAATAACAGAATATGGAATATATGTTGAGCAGTTAATAAACTCTAATTTCCTAGACACTAGCACGAAATTTTATTTCACTTTTCAGTACTTTCATAAATGTAGTCGGAACAAATTTTTATATCTGTTTCACATGAAAACAGGTACGCATTGTTTTTAAATCTTAGGTGTAATAACATATTTTCTGTAAGAGAAAAACGTACCGTAATATGTAAATGATTGTTTTAGGTTATGTTTGCCTGGAAATTATATTGAGTAAATACTGGATGATTATTTTTATACACTTCACTCGAGCAATGGAAGGGCAACTGGCAACTACATGTTGTTACATTTGAATCTTTTTTACGCTCTACTTCAAATGTACATACCAGTATATGAAACACTAATCAAAGTACAAAATATTTGTTCAGTAAAAAACAGAGAAAAAATAAATTGTATAGTACGGTATATCAATGAAATCTCGTTTTGCTGTACTATGTGTAAGAATTCTAATTTGAATATTGAATTGTAATTTTTTTTTTTGTCCAGTTTAAACACATCTTTGTGGTAATTGATAATTTCAGTATAACAAATTTCTAATCGAAACATAGCTTCATTTTATTAAGTTTTTACGACAGCATGAATGCAATACTAATGCTTACATGCTGAGTATCCAGTTGCTCTTTGTCACCTGCTTGTTACGTCACTGGGTTTGGTGTACCATTCAGCTTGTACATTGCTTCGTTGTTACAATTTGAAGTATATTGAGTGGTGATTGTGATGTCAGAATGTAGATGGTGAATGTAGTTTGATATTGGTGGAAGTACTACAAATATAAAAGAAGCATGTTAAAACAGAATTTTTACACATTACACATAGGAGATAAACGTTGTTATACAGATAAATTCTAAAAGATGAGTCTATAAGGAAAGAGAGATATCTGTTCATTACAAAAGAGGGATATTCACAATAAACGCTTTGTGATTACTGAAACATATTATAAGAGGATAACAATTATTCTTAATTTTTATTCATATACGCGTTTAACATCTTGAATGCAGTTATGCCTTTTGTCTATTCGATTGTGGTATTACGCAGTTTTATGAAGTGCATCAATCATTTAGAAATGCAAATTTATTTCATACATGAAAATACTGGTGTAATATGCAGCTAGTCAGCGATGTATATAATGTAGAGGGATGGGAACTGGCTACCCTACCCAGTTATCTCCTTGTTTAGTTTCCTCATAAGTGGTGCTTTCTTGGTGTCACTTGTGAGGTTCAGACCTGTCTTAGGACACAAAATAAAGAATTTAATATTTTTCTGTTTATGAAAAAGTTATTTGCTTTTCGTTTATAAGATTAATAAAATTCTTGTGTATTTACAAGATGCACTAAGAAGAATTATATTTTTTTTCTTGTCGAAATGACTTGGTTGTCATTATAATTAAAATTTCTTAACCTGAGTATTGAATATTTACCTTCTTAAATTTTATATGATGATGGATGAGTGGAACAGAGAAAAATTCTCTCTGGCACCGGGATTTGAACCCGGGTTTTAAGCTCTATATGCTGATGCTCTATCCACTAAGCCACACTGGATTCCCATCTCGGTGTCGGATTGTATCCTCTGAGTTTAAGTTCCACCTCATGGGTTCCCTCTGTATAGAAATATCACTTCGGTACATCGTAATAATATAATCACTTAGTGATTTAAGACGGCGCTTATCCCGTAGGATCCCGGCCACTTAGTCACTCATAACGAGTGCACCTCTGCACATGTGTGGACATTGTGCCATTGTCATACATCTATGACGCAGTGCATGAGGGCAGGCCACTAGAGGGAACCCATGAAGTGGAACTTAAACTGAGAGGATTCAATCCGACACCGGTATGGGAAACCGGTGTGGCTTAGTGGATAGAGCGTCAGCACATAGAGCTGAAAACCCGGGTTCAAATCCCAGTGCCAGAAAGAATTTTTCTCTGTTCCATTCATCCATCATCATATGATGATGCAGAATTTCTGCACGGAAATATCATATGTACTTCGGTACATCGTAATAATAATATATTCTTAAATTTTAGTTGTTATTTACACAGTTTCAAATAATAACTTCTATAGAAATCATTATTATTTTATTGAATAACTTACATTTAATTGTAAAATTTACCCTCATCAAAAGTTATAGGTTGAAATAAGTATACATATAAAAACAAGCACTGGATGTACTCTGCATTAAAATAAGAATTAGTGCTATTGGTGGTGGTTTTCTGGGCTTGAAACTTACAATTAAGGGTGGCAGCGTATGTATTACTAATCAGACTAACCCCTTAATCTAACCCTCCCAACCCAACAGATTTACGACTTGAGACTGCAGCGATACTGTGCGTGGTTGGTGGAAGAGGTGCACCCCAGCCTGGATGCCACGCTGGGAACGAGGAACAGCGGTGGAGGTGGTGCCGATACTGTGGCAAGGCAGCTGGACATACTGAACCATCGCTTCCAGGCTCTGCTTGCTGTTCTGTATGACCGACTGAGGCAGATAGCAGCACTTTCACCCAACGACCCAGCGCTGCAGGTGAGTACAGTTATACGTACATTTTTCAGTGTTTCAGTCTTCAGTACTCTGAATACAGTCAGTCTCTGATAAATGCTGTTACTTTTTTTTTCTTCAGCATACGAATTTTAGAGAAGTATTATGATATTGCAAAAAAAAAATCCATTTTAAGATTTTTAACCCTTAAGTTGTTGCACAGGGTGTTGTGAACACCCCAGTCAGATATTACGGAGCTCGTAACTTCATATTTAGTAAGTCTGTACTTCTGAAACTGTCAGTACCTTTATTGGAATTGGTAAGGCAACAATAACCATAAACATTTTTGAAATCGGAATTGGCATACTCGAGATAATAATGGTTTAAGTGGGTTGGGGTGGTTAAGCGCAACTGCTTAAGGGTTAACGAAATACATACCATATTATACCAAAAGTTCTTTTTGACACACTGTCTCTTTCTGCATTTGTGGTAGACTTACAGCTTTTTCTGCTAGAGACCTGGAAGGATTTCATTTCTATTAAGTA
Organism: Periplaneta americana; assembly: GCF_040183065.1. Lineage (NCBI taxonomy): Eukaryota > Metazoa > Arthropoda > Insecta > Blattodea > Blattidae > Periplaneta > Periplaneta americana. Next base: position 194,615,085 of record NC_091121.1, read on the forward strand.
TCTCTGCGTCAATTCATTTGGAAAGAATGTGTGATAATTTTTGCTCCATAAACAATGTGACATTATTTTAAATTCTTATGTAAAAATTGCATAAAAATTATTTATTTATTAAAAAGAGATTGTAATTATACATGGCATAGAAATTAATGCATAAGGTGCTTAGGAAAATATTTGGGGCTAAGAGGGATGAAGTTACAGGAGAATGGAGAAAGTTACACAACACAGAACTGCACGCATTGTATTCTTCACCTGACATAATTAGGAACATTAAATCCAGACATTTGAGATGGGCAGGACATGTAGCACGTATGGGCGAATCCAGAAATGCATATAGAGTGTTAGTTGGGAGGCCGGAGGGAAAAAGACCTTTTAGGGAGGCCAAGACGTAGATGGGAAGATAATATTAAAATGGATTTGAGGGAGGTGGGATATGATGATAGAGAATGGATTAATCTTGCTCAGGATAGGGACCGATGGCGGGCTTATGTGAGGGTGGCAATGAACCTCTGGGTTCCTTAAAAGCCAGTAAGTAAGTAAGTATAGAAATTAAAGCTTGTAGAGAAATATGTCAGTGTAAATCTTCTTTTCTGAATGAAGGAATGTCAAAGAATGTAATCGTTAATAATTTGACAAATGTTCACTTGAAAAAGTCGTCATTTTAATTTCTGTGTAATGTTACGAAGAGAGGGGTATGCCAGGAATCGAACTCGGATCCACAGGATTATAAGTCTAGTGCTCTAGCCACTAGAATACCGAATGTAATAAATTCAATATAATATATCTAAATTCTACTCACTATTCAGTCAAATGATAATTTATCAGTAACAAAAAATAGTGAGAGACAGAGAACATTTCGGGCTTGGATATTTTAGATGAGCAGACATTCTGAAAGGACTTTTGAGTTGAAACCAAATGCCCAGCTGAACAGTTTTGACAGACCCAAATATCTGCCAACTGTGCTATTTAATGACAGTTCATTTTCACAATAAGTGGGTATTTCATAATAACTAACACTATCGTACAATAATTACTGTACAATTACAATTTTCAGTTGCATTTTTTAGTATACTACATTTTTTTCTGTCTAATTTGGATATATGTAATAAACGTCATTTATAAAGTGAAATAATCTAAATATTATTATTGTGTTGGAGGGTAGCTGTGAATATATTGAATAAGCAGTAGCGGACAGCCGATGAGGGGTGGTCCTCCAGCTTGGGGGTTGGGTGAAGGGCTAACAACCCATCACCGTAAAAAAACAGCTTGTTACGAAACCTAACAATAAGCCTAGGAATGGGACTGATTCTCTGGCACGACCACAGCAAAGTAATAAGGTTATGAGATTTGGTACTTGGAATGTTACAAGTCTATATAGAACAGGAGGGGTAATATTAGTAGCAAAAGAACTAGCTAGATATAGAATAGACTTTGTGGGAGTACAGGAGGTTAGGTTAGATGGGAACGGCATAACACAAATATGAGTAATTGATTAAATGGCGATCTTACTCGTGTTAATTGTGACACAATTAACACGAGTAAGATCGCCATTTAATCAATTATTTTTTTCAAGTGTTAAAAAGTAGTGTTCGAAAGATTCAACATGGGCAAATAGGAGATTATTTGTTGTATTTTGGGGAAGGAAACGATAATCACAAATTAGGAACAGGATTCTTTATTCGTAAAAGAATAAAATCAGCAGTAAAAAAGGTCGAATTTATCAGTGATAGGTTATCGTATTTAGTATTTAAGGGTAGATGGTGCGATATCATAGTTATAAATGCTCATGCCCCTACAGAAGAATGGGGAGGGCATGTAGCACGTATGGGCAAATCCAGAAATGCATATAGTGTGTTAGTTGTGAGGCTGGAGGGAAAAATACCTTTAGGGAGGCCGAGACGTAGATGGGAAGATAATATTAAAATGGATTTGAGGGGGGTGGGATATGATGATAGAGAATGGATTAATCTTGCTTAGGATAGGGACCGATGCCGGGCTTATGTGAGGGCAGCAATGAACCTCCTGGTTCCTTAAAAGCCAGTAAGTAAGTAAGTATTATTATTGTGTTTGAATTTGTGAGAATGTATTTAGAAAAGAGATTATCATTCCAACATATACACGATGATAGTTATTATAGTCTCACCAACATTTTATTGTCATAGAATTAGTTACACTGGTCTAAAAACAGTTGTTTAATTTTAATGGCTACAAAAATCACCATCAATGTTAAATTATGGTTTATTTGATGACGCATCTGCAGAGGTTATATCAGCATCGCTGATGTGCTGGAATTTTGTCCTGCAGGAGTTCTTTTACATGCCAGTAAATCTACTGACATGAGCCTGTCGTATTTAAACACGCTTAAATGCCATCGACCTGGGCCAAGATCAAACCCGCAACCTTGAGCGTAGAATGCCAGCACTATACCAATTACACTACCAAGGCTGACCCATCAATGTTATTTTCTTATTAGTTATTAATATGATGTTATCACTGGTATATAATCTCGAGGTATCATGTAGAACACGTGATCTGAGGCTGTGGTCAGTTGTGAGTTTAAATCCTGTATGGGCTTATTATTTGGTTAGGTTTCTTCTTGAGGATTTCCCCAAATGTAAGGCGAATGTCAGGTAAATTCCACGTCAGATCTTCGAATTCGTCTTGCCAAAATATAATAATAATAACGGAAGTGCACACAATGTGCAGGATAATATATTATTTTAGCTTTCACTGCTGCAGAACTTGGTCAGTGAAACTAATCAGTTTTTACACTCCATCACATGGTATCTTCCACATAGTTCGTCACACAGTAAACACATGCACTCTTCGTTCGGGTCGTGAAAGCTAGTGTTGCGGCATATTTTGAAGTGGAAGCCATGGGTCGCGAATCTGGTCACCAGATGTCTCTGTAGGTAGTTGGCCTGCTTCCAGTCCTCTCTGGCCATGGCGTCCGTGACGTAGAACTCCTCCCATATTTCTGCTTTCTTACGTCGGTGTTCGAGGACAGTGCCCTCGTATGCTGATGTTGATGGCAGTAGGAATTGCAGCCGTAGGTCTTCTAGTAACATAGGTTCTCTGGTTAGCTCATAGACGATTCTGGATGGTGCAAATCTGGACAGGCCGAGTACCCGTTTCAGATCTAGTAACATAGGTTCTCTGGTTAACTCATAGACGATTCTGGATGGTGCAAATCTGGACAGGCCAAGTACCCGTTTCAGATCTAGTAACATAGGTTCTCTGGTTAGCTCATAGACGATTCTGGATGGTGCAAATCTGGACGGTGCAAATCTGGACAGGCCAAGTACCCGTTTCAGATCTAGTAACATAGGTTCTCTGGTTAGCTCATAGACGATTCTGGATGGTGCAAATCTGGACAGGCCAAGTACCCGTTTCAGATCTAGTAACATAGGTTCTCTGGTTAGCTCATAGACGATTCTGGATGGTGCAAATCTGGACGGTGCAAATCTGGACAGGCCAAGTACCCGTTTCAGATCTAGTAACATAGGTTCTCTGGTTAGCTCATAGACGATTCTGGATGGTGCAAATCTGGACAGGCCAAGTACCCTTTTCAGATATGTCGCTTTCACTTTCTCGAGGTCCTTCAGGTTACTTTTAGTGAGGTATTGCCAGACAATTTCGAGGCCATATGTGATGATAGGCACTATTTTAACCATGAAGATTTTCATCGCCTTTTCCAACGAGATCCTGGTTAGGTACTGAATGTCGTTCATGGCGATCATTGCCCCTGCCACTCTGTCTTTGATGTGGGCTGTGTATGTCGATCCATTTTGTTGCAGGGTTATCCCCAGGTATTTAAAAGTCTTTACATTGGTCAGTGGCTCGCCCTCCAGGTATAGCACGTTGCCAAAATATAATCTTGCTATAATCAGTTCCATTGGCACTAGATAAGCACGCATTGAGACATTGTTGTCAAATAACCAATTAAAGATATATTTAATTGTGTAAGTACAGAAATAATACGTATAATTGCAGTGTAGATTAACATATTTAATTAATTCTCAAAGATTATACTGTAGTAGAAGAATGCTGAAGACTGCATGGATTGTAATGTTTGAAAATTAATAACTATTAAATGTTCAGATACTTTTCCTGAAATGTGTGGTCTAAGAGCTGAAGGTTTGTTTGAATCATGAAAGTGTGTTTTCTTTGCATTCTTATTTTTATCAGTACGTAAAACAAAATAACGGACTTTGCTATCACAATAATTATAGAAGTTCATGGAATTCTATGTAATATAGCGAAATATTACAATAACAAAATCGTGAGATTAGTTTAAAAAAGTCTTCATCATAAACAGCAACAATAGCATTCGATGAGACATTATGCCAAGCTCTCTAAAATGTCTAAAATTAGTGTGGAGCTGGGAAAGTTGGACCTTATCTTCAATTCAAAGGCACTTCGAAAAGGGGGTTTTCAACTTCTCTGATTAAGATGGTGCCCTCTTGTATTTGATATGCTTCTGATTTTTGAGTAAGCAAATAAACTATTAATTTTGTATACAGGCGAGATCATGTCCAATGATGGGCTATAATATGTTTACAGAACTTGCATAGCAAGTTTATTAACAAATTCCACTAACACTTATCATTAAAAATATAAAATAATACTATACAATAAAAAACATCAACCCTGCCGAGAAGTGAACTTGCAACTTCTGGCTTTAAAATCAGAAACCTTACCCCTACACTACATCACCTGAAAGCACTTACTGCATTGTAGACAGATCATACTCAAAGAATCAACTGGACAGCATGCCTTCAAATGCAGTGAGTTTACTCGTGTGAACCTGACTTGAAAACTTTACATTTAAACTACCAAGTGTCGGCCCATTCTTTTTGAACCCAATTGTACATATGATTGACATTCCTTCTGAAGAAGAATGTTAGCATTCCAACTGTATGTTAAAATCTAACTTCTTCGATATTTCGATGCTACATCCAAGTTCCATCATCAGTATCATACTGCCCAAGACCTAAAAGTTCATGTGCTTTCTTGGTTGCATTATGCTTATCTAGTCCAATTATGAAAGCCTGAAATCTCATATTGCCCAAGTTTGGGCTAGCTAGGCATATTAGACCAAACAAAATAGGTGGTCTTTCAGATTTTGGGCAATATGACCCTGATGATAGAACCTGTGACCAGATTTCAAATGTTACAAATATTAAGCCTGCATTGTACACCCAGAATTATTCTGAATGCAATCACCATGCAAGACTAAAATCTCATACCAGTACCTTGTTCAAAGTGTCACTTTTTTTTTTTTCTGGATTCATTTCCTATAAATCTATCAAACCTAAGTTACAGACATTCTTACCAAGGCACGAAGTTGTTTTTTGACAAGCAATACATTGAGTTTTTTCTAGTTAGTTTTTTTTTCTTAGTCTGACGCAGATTTTTCTTCTTAATTGTTTGCACTAAGTCAGCAATACAATTCTGCTGACACTGCCAATCTCCATTAGTGACTTGTCTGAACTACATACATTGAGAAAGTTGTATTTACAACCAATACAGCAATACATTTTTTTTTTCGCTGTTATTTATACTCGCTTTAACATCTTTGGTCATATCACGAGTTAATCTGTGGTTGAAATCCGAAGGCTCATGCAATTACTCACACTCAACACATTTCTTAAACGAGGGAAATCGAAGTATTGACCATGAACTGATTTCAATGATGAAAAAACAATTTCAGGGAACTCTTTATCATGATTCGGTTTTATTAATTCAAGAAATTATAACTTCTCTAGGTTCTGAAATCTCATATCAAATTGATTGACAATATTATCCAGAATTTCAAAATATAATTTTTTGAAGTATTTTTCTACGTCTCCTACATTATCCAGCCATGATCGTTTGCTCTGAGGTTCAGTTGTTTGTTCATCAGAAGTTTCGGAAAATATTGCGACTGTATATATATATATATATATATATATATATATATATATATATATATATACTGATTTGTTATGAATATGATTTCGGTGATGAATGAGGCCGATGATTTTCAGGGATGTTGTGGCCCGAATTTCCGGCATTTGCCTTACAGTTGAGGAAAAACCCTGAAAAACCTCAACCAGGAAATTCAACCCAACCAGAAATCGAACCCGGGCCCTCTGCGTAAGAGACCAGCATGCTCACCCCTACACCACAGAGGTGGTCAACAATACATTTTCCTCGAGAAATAAATTCTAAGAGTTGTGTTTATGCTTCGGAAAATATTTCTTTTTATCGAGAAAGGAGCCTGTTTTTCGTCACTTATTTGATAATTTAATACACTATTTCAGTGGTTGTGTAGCCTCTGAAAAAATGATACCAAAACTTGCGTAAACACTATTTATATGACTTCTTTATTAGATACATTTCTACGATGGAAATGCGTTGTTATACTATGTATTCAGGGGCGGATGCAAGGGGGGGGGGGATTAAGGGGATATATCCCCTCCAGAAATTTTGAGAAAAATACGAAACAAGAAACAAAAATAATATCAATTTTAATTCGTGAATGTACATAGGAATTAGAGAGTTTTCCACGTAAATTCTCTTTGCTAAAGTGTTAAATTCCAAGAACTGCAGGAAGACAAACACAGCATTCTTACTTCAAGAGAGAGAGTCATGAAGAGTATTTTAGGCTTTTAATTTTCCTTCTCTTCTTAGACTATTTCATTAGTCAGCTCAAGGACAGGTTTTTAAATCATAAGGGAATCCTAAAGTCCATACAAACTTTTCTGCCTAAAAACATAGTGCGAGCATCAGATGAAGGTTTAGAAACTGCTGTTCAGGCTGTAGTAAATAAGTGACCCAATGATGTTGATGCATCACCAGAGTCTTTCTTCAATGAATTGAACATGTGGAGAAGAAATTTCCTTGATCAGAAAAATCTTCACCTAATACCTACTGACTTCATATCATCTTTGAACAGGTGCAATGAAATTATTTTTCCCTGCACAAACAAGGCGCTGAAACTTTTCTGCACGTCGCCTGTAACTACAGCAACACCAGAACGGTCGTTCTCAACATTGCGGTATTTGAAGACTTACTTGAGGAGCACGATGGGAACAGACAGATTAAATGGACTGCCCTTGATGTATATACATAAAAATGTAGAAGTAAAAGCTCATGAAGTACTGGATGAAATGTCTAAAAAGCCTCGTCGCCTTCTTCTGCAAATGTCATTCTGTCATTGTTTTTGTATTGCGGTCATTGTAAATGTTAAAATTAAAAAATTATGGTTTATTTAACAACGCTCGCAATTGCCGAGGTTATATCAGCGTCGCCGGTGTGCCGGAATTTCTTCCCTCAGGACTTCTTTTACATGCCAGTAAATCAACTGATATGAGGCCGGTCGCATTTTAACACACTTAAATGCCATCGAGCTGGGTTGGGGTAGAACCCGCAACTTCCAGCACAGAAGGCTATACTGACTACGCTACTCAGGCCAACTTGTAAATGTTTGTGACTCGGAAACAAATTGTGAGTATATAAACTTATTTCTCATTACTCCATTTTTACTATCTCCTCAAATACCTCCCCGAAAAAAAAAAAATCCTGCATCCGCCCCTGTATGTATCTATGGTTGAAAATACAATTCAGACAACTCACTAACGGAAATGACAATGCAAAGTGGCAGAAGAATTATGTCGCCAGCTTACTGCAAACAATTACGAAGCAAAACTCACGCATTGTATGTTGCGCCATGCTGAAATGAAACAACTAAACAGGAAAACTGTATGTGCTACAACCTTGTAACTCGGTAAGAATGTCGAAACTTATATTTGACTAGCTCTGTAAAAACAGACACTAGTAAATGATCATCTTGCAGCTTATAGTAGAAGAAATCTGTCCCTTCTTACATTTGTTTTTTTCAATTTACGGACATTAAAAGAACTGTTCAAGATGCTTGTTATAGATTAGATAGGACGATTTATTACATTCTTTGAATTCAGATACATGTGTCCAAGGATTATTGAATATAGAACAAGCATGAATAACAAAAATAAAACTTACACCTAGGTATGTGCTAATGCAGTTATAGATTGAAAAGCATTTGAACATATACTTTTTGAGAACAGATTTAAATTGATAATCCATTTTGAATCTTGTGTGCACTACTTTTAACACTTGAATATAAGTAATTGATTAACTAGTGCAACTTACTCGTGTTAATTATATAAGTCTGTGCGGCTTACAGCTGTTTCGGTGTATCATCACACCATCTTCAGAGCCTACTAGATCTCGGCGTCATCTCGAACTTCTCTGCCTGTTATGTGGGTGCGTTTGATTGTTGAAAGGTGTTGAATAGTGGAGTCAAATAGTGTGTGTGTACTGAAATTGATCTGTGTGTTGAGAATTTGATCGGGGTATGTTTTAGTTTGTTTGTATATTTCGTATTGTTCTAATGTGTTGAGTTTTTTGTTCTTGGGTTGTATGTATAGGATTTCCATGTCCGCATTTATGTTATTGTATGTATGGTTGGCATTAGTTATGTGATCGGCGTATGTAGATGTATTGTGTCATCTGCGTCCAAACACGCTACAAAGAACACATTAAAGCAATAACCAGGGACACAATACATCTACATACGCCGATCACATAACCAATGCTAACCATATATACAATAACATAAATACGGACATGGAAATCCTACACATACAACCCAAGAACCAAAAACTCAACACATTAGAACAATACGAAATATACAAACACACTAAAACACACCCCGATCAAATTCTCAACACGCAGATCAATTTTAGTACACACACACTATTTGACTCCACTATTCAACACCTTTCAACAATCAAATGCACCCACACAACAGGCAGAGAAGTTCGAGATGACGCCGAGATCTAGTAGGCTCTGAAGATGGTGTGATGATAACACCAAAACAGCTGTAAGCCGCACAGACTTACATAATTAACACGAGTAAGTTGCACTAGTTAATCAATTACTTAGATTTAAATTGAATAATTTCAAGGAAAAATTGTTCTGGGGCTGGGTATCGATCCCGGGACCCTTCGCTTAGTGCACGAATGCTCTCCCAACCGAGCTAACCCACACAGTCACAATTTTTCCCTTTTATCCACACAACTCAAATGGGCTGACAAGACGCCAGAATCCAACTTTGAGTGGACACAAATACTGTGTGATTTAAATTGTGGCTTTCTGTTAACATACCTCCAGTAACGAATATGTTAAACTCCAAAGTGTCGCATCAGAATATAAGCATGTATTTTAAATCAATTCATTCACCAAGTGTTTCGAGTGGTGCAGAACCAGTTCCATCAGGAACATTATCATAATTGTCTGGTATGTACTTTATTATATTTTTTGGCTGTCCGGATTAATAGTGTATCACGCAGGAGTTACGGGTTCAAATCCCATTGAATTGAAATGGAATTTGACAGTATCCAGAGTAGGTTTCTGTAGGTTACTTCCGTTTCCCCTGCTATTACTTCACTATTTCTCCATTTATCATTGTCGTCGTCATAATCATCATCATCATCGTTCATGGTGCAAAGAATATTCATTCTCATGTAGCATTTATCATGGAGTTCATTCCTGTGTTTCAAATAGAGTGGAAAGCTTGGGTCAGTGATGGTAATATAGAAGACTACAGTTTGTCACGAAATCGAAATAAAAACAACTGTGGTATCTTTCGAAATCAGGATTTATGTAAACAAAGAACAAATGGACATGATAAGATTTCGTATTTATAAATCTATATTAGTATTGCTGCTTGTTGCATATGGCAAGCTTTGCTCAGTGATTAAACTGCATTTTTTTTTTGTTCTTGATGAATACTGAATCTTACCATTTCAATGAGCTATTCAGTGATGTCGGTTGTGCTTGAATATTATTTTGTGATAATTATTTAGAATAAGCCTGGTAGGTACTAAGTTTATTGAACATTAAAAGGTCAAGGTAGGAAATGTAGTTGTTGTTATAGCTACGATTTTAGCTGTAAATATAAATAGATATAATGACTAGATTTAAACATGTGATCAGAAACTAATTAGAAAAAAAAAAGTGAAGGTGGTTTATAGCTTAGGCGAAAGTTTAGATCTGACTTTTTCCTTTGCTGTGATATAACAGAAAACGCGACATTGCCGAAGTAAATCCAACCTTCGAAATTGTCTTCTGATTCTTATCAGCAATAATAAAAAGAAATCCCATCTAAACCATTTTATTACTACGCATTTTACCGACATGCCTAAAGAATGTGATAAAGGTGATCTCAGTTCCAATGGACAAACTCTTCAAATTCAGTATATGTTTTGAAAGTAAAATAGACTTAGCCTGTTTAAAATTTGATAAGTATAGGTCAAATCTGGAACATTGTTAATACAATAATTGGTTTCGGTTTTTCATATCATAGTTGGAATGAATTTTGATGACCAAGTGAAGTTTGTGATGGCAATCTAATTCTTTGACTTATTTCAGTGCATTAATATCGATGTTATCTTACTTGTACACTATAGACACTGATTTGACTTCGTGGAGCATATTCTATAATACTAAATAATTACATTATTTTAAACTATTATCATCTTCATTTACGGATTAGGTTATTAGATCTTTTTCTTTAGATATCACTCCGTAGGCCTGCCTACTTCTCACCATCCTTTTGGTTTGTATTACATTATTTGCTTAGTACCGGTATATCTTTCTTCATTCATTCTGTCTATGTGATCTTTGCAATTTTGTCTGTGTGTTTCTGTTTTGTCTGTTATTGCAAATATTTCAAGGTCTTGTCTAATTTCAATTTTGTCTTCCCTTGTACAGTCTTTAATAGAATGTGTGTAAAAATGTTGTTGTTGTTTTCTAATGCCAGGCGTTTGAAAATAAAGTCATTTGACCTCTTGCATTCCAATAATTTTCGAAGATATTGTCATGGTCAGCCACTGAAGCATAGATCTTGAGGTGTTCCGAATTCATTTCTTGGTTTGAGTTGCACAATGGGCAGTTAGGGGACTGATATATTCCAATTCTATGCAGGTGTTTGGCCAAACATTTATGGCCTGTTGCCAATCTAAATGCAGCTACAGACGATTTTCGTGGTAAATCGGGAATTAACTGTGGATTATGATGCAGAGAGTTCGATTTTTTCCCTTGAAATTGTGTTATCAAATTTTGTTTGTTGAAATCTAAGTAAGTTATGTAGATGTAATAAATCTTTTCACGAAGTAATACATAGATTTAATAACAGGTCTGTAAGTAGCAGTGCTGCCCTTCTATGTAAAAATATAAAACATTTAATTTGAAACATTTTGACATATTAGTACTAAGACAGTGATGTGCGGTGCAATTTTATGTTAGGGAAGCAATAATACAAATTTTCATATGTATAATATAAAACTGATAGCAGCCAACACATCTAAATATATTTGAAGACCAAAGCAATTCTTCTCTTTTTAAGAGCAAAATCATTGGTGACCTGTGCATAAAAGTCCTCATTAGTGTGAATGGTTTCCAGTAATTTATTCTCTGTAGAGAATAATGATAATCTGGATAGTCTATCTTTTGCTTGAGAATTTCTGATGTAGATTTTTATTCTTTTTAGTGCAGAAAAAGAATGTTCAACTGAAGCACTACATGCAGGAATTATACCGATCAGTTCACATAATTTTAAGTTGAAATATCCCACTGTCAATCTTCATTGCTTTTAAGTACCTAACACAAAAAGTTCACTCGCATTTTTATTCTTCAAGTCTAATGCAATTACTCACTCAACTCATTTCTTAAACGAGAAAAATCGAAGTGTTGACATAAACTGATTTCAATAATGAAAAAGCAATTTCAGGGAACTCTTTGATGTTATGATTCGGTTTTATTAATTCAAGAACTTTTAACTTCTCTAGGTTCTGAAATGTCGTATCAAATTGATTGATAATATTATCCAGAATTTCAAAATATAATTTTTTGAAGTATTTTTCTACGTCTTCTACATTATCCAACCTTGATCCTTTGCTCTGTGGTTCAGTTTGTTCATCAGAAAAAGTTTCGGAAAATATTTTCTCGAATTTCCCTCTTCTGCTGGTTATATTATCTTTAGTTTCGGTCACTTTATGGATACAAAACGAGATGTCGTTTGATTTTGTTTGTAAAATTTCAAAAAAGGAGAGTAATTACTGAAAACAGATTTTTAAATACAGTAAGCAGAAGGTTAAAATCTTTTAAAACAGAAAGAAACCCTTGAGCAGCAATGTAGGTTTCATTATTCCAACCATCTAGATTTTCAATTGGACGGTGATTAGCAATAGTGATCCAAGCGCCAAAAACCTGTTTCAAGGTATTGGCTATTGAAATAAATGTTTTTTTTTTTTTAATAAAAACATTTTATTATCATCAATAGCTATCAGGGTTTAGGCCATTTGGCCTGTTCTGTCTCAGGTGAAAAGCTGGTCTCTCCATCGCTTCTTCAGGCGTCCACAATCTCGGTATTCAAGAGGTCTGTAATTTAATAATCTACTGGTAGTCTATCATTTGGCATCCGTAGAACATGCTCATGCCAGTTGCTCCGATACTTGTGGATTGTCTCTGTAATGGCTGCGATATTTAGTTCTTGTCGGATGTCTTCATTATATTTATGGTCATAGAGAGTGTAGCCTGCTAGCGGTCTTAGTAATCTCATCTCAGCTGCTTCTATTCTTTTCAGTTGACTAGTTGTTAGAGTCCAAGTTTCTGATCCATATAGCAAAGTTGGAATGGCCATTGTTTTGTAGAATTTCAAAATTGTGTCTTGCCGCACCTTCTTAAACAGTTTATTTCTAATTGTTCTTAGCAGCTGTTGAAATTTGGCTAATTTATTATCTATATCTCGAGAATGAATATAGGAGAGATTACAGCCAAGGTAAGTAAAAGCATTTACTTGCTCTATTCCAGAAAAAAAAAAAAACGTTTTATGCAAGAAATATTATAACATTCATACTATTACAAAAAAATAGCACAAATAATACCAAAAAAGGCTAACAGATTTTTAATAAGAGACCAGCAGTTGAATTAATATTTCAAAGCAGAATAAATAAATGATCCATGTTGAATCTTTCGTACACTTGAATATAAATAACTGATTAAATGGCGATCTTACTCGTGTTAATTGTGTAAGTATGTGCGGCTTACAGCTGTTTCGGTGCTTCTTCACACCATCCTCAGAGCCTACTAGATCTCGGCGTCATCTCGAACTTCGCTGCCTGTTGTGTGGGTGCGTTCGATTGTTGAAAAGTGTTGAAATGTGGTGTCAAATAGTGTGTGTGTTCTGAAATACATCTACATATGCCGAACACATAACTAATGCTAACCACACATACAATAACATAAATACAGACAAACCAAAAACTCAACACACTAGAACAATATGAAATATACAGACACACTAAAACACACCCTGATCAAATTCTCAACACACAGATCAATTTCAGAACACACACACTATTTGACACCACATTTCAACACTTTTCGCATTCTTGATTTTTTTCCGGTTAAATTAGCCTGCCATCAACAGATTTGTGCAAATATCTCTTTTTTTTTTTCTTTCGGTTGGTCTATTATTGCGTATCGGTAACTCCGTCCAATTATATTTTCAGACATTGTGATTAATTCAGATTTATAGTCATACACAGTTTCTACAAGACGACTGTTTTAGTTCCATCGTGTTAGTGTGACTTTCAGAATCCTCTTTTTCACTGCTTGGTCTAAATAATGAGCCTGCTTTAATGATTTTGAGAAAAAAGAAGAGAAACAATTATAAGTTTTGAAAAATACATTACACTCTTTAATGCATGACACGGACTGTGTAAGCACAAGGTTAAGCTTATGAGCCATACAATGAACGAGTATGGCATTCGGAAGCTTGTCTGTGACTTTAGCTTGTAGCCCATTAATTTTACTCGACATGGCTGCCACACTGTCATATGTTTAAGCCATTATTTTACTACCAAAGTCATACTGAACTATACAGTCAATAACCCAAACTATATCTTTCGACAAGAAATATTTTCTACTTTCTGTATGTCACTTGTAATGAGAGGGATTCTATAATCAGTAGATATGGTGCATAAAATACCTATATGTTAATGCTTGCACAAAAGAAAATAGATGCCTTCATTTGTAGAAGAAAAAATGAATATTAATTTTTCAAATGAATACAAAAGCTAAGATTGAACAATAAATGTTTGTTAAGTAAAGAATAAAACGGCATGTACACAGTCAAATTTAAATCATATTTAAACCCCAAATAACTTTTTTTCGTTTGAATCTAAAAATACTTTTCACTGATCACTTAAATACAACTGCTGGTATTTCCATATTCGTATAAGTAGTGCATTCTCTTCATATCCAAGAAATCATTACTGAGTCTTCATTTTTAGATTTTATAATAATTTTTCAGCTTACACATTATTCCAGTGAGTTCATTACTCACTCATCATAATATGTGGAATGAGGTCATGTTGTGATGCTTTTATCCACTTATTCAACTCTTATTATAATGCGTACTTACATTTTGCTTCTGAATGACCTAATTTATTGATATCTTAAAAAAAAAAAATCTGCAGTTAACTCTGGAGACCACCAGAAAGATCAACTGTGAGAGCCTTCAATTCTTATATTTCCAGTATAACAGATTTATTTATGTGTGTTAAAATTGATTTATAACTAGACTCGAAGAATTCATCAGATTATTCTGGTCCTTGCCTAGCCATTATCCTTTATTTTGTTTTTATGAATTTTTATACGTGTGATAATTATTAAGCAGAATCTTGAATGTTAGGTTTTTATTCTAAAATACTTATGAAATTCTATTTTTAATGATTTAAAATTGGAGTGGTTAAAATTAAAATTAATTGAAATTAATTAAATCTGTGCTTCAGTGGCTGATCATGACAATATCTTTGAAAAATATTGGAATGCAAGAGGTCAAATGACTTTATTGTCAAACGCCTGGCATTAGAAAACAACAACAACATGATTTAAAATTTTGTTGGTCCTGCAAATAAAATAAAAACGCAAACTTAAGGCGCGAAAACCAGGACCACCCAGTTCTGAAGAACAGGCTGAAACTAGTCAACAAGGTACCTTACCTAGTATTTAACACGAGAAAGCAATAAACTACATATTCCGAAAACATTATTGGCATGGAAATGGAAGACTTTCATGATAGGATTCGTAAAGGATACACCTCGAACTGGCAGATTGTTATTTTTGGGAACATGCTGCTGTTAAAGAATCAATAAGGCAAGCTCTAGTGAAGTCTACTTGTAAGCATGCTGCCGAATTGAATTTTTTATTTACTTGGTTATTTAACGACGCTGTATCAACTACGAGGTTATTAGCGTCAGTGGGATTGGTGATGGCGAGATGAGGCCGAGGATTCGTCGTAGATTACCTGACATTTGCCTTAAGGTTGGGGAAAACCTCGGAAAAAACCCAAACCAGGTAATCAGCCCAAGCTGGAATCGTACCTGCACAAAATCTAGAGCATATTTACTTTTTTTTTCTCAGAATAAGGAGTCACGTGTTTCTAGTTGCACAATGAAATGAGAGTTATATCATCACCATCATGTCGTCAAGTGTTAGTCCTATTAAGACTTGTTATGGACTCTACATTACAGAATCCTTTTAAATGAAATCTACATTGAGTATTAATTTTGTGTTTTGAGTAGGTAGTTTAAAATTCAGTATCGAGGATCCCACTGGGTTAGACGAATACATTCTGTGCATGTAAATGAATCTCTAAAACTGGTTTCTCTGTGTGGGTTTCCAGACAAACAATCTTATTGTATTCACAAGTGGGAAAGAGACGATCTAAATATTCTTTGAAGATAATCTTTCGTATGTCGATGATTTTTGTTCTTGGTGTGTATGACATAGAAAGTACTCTGGCATTGTGATCTATTACATAATTTGTGATAAATAAAAATATGTGCATGGAAGTAGGCGTGGATGCTTAAAGATTTAACTTTGACCATTCTCTTTCGCAACATCCTGTTGTTTAGATCATCAACATGGCTAGTGGGCCTTATTTGCATTCGGTATAAATAAAATTATATGCACCAAACAGTAAACTTGTAATTTTAAGAAGTGATCTTCATGTTGTTGAGAAATACGGATTAAAATTAGAAATGGCTGACCACAGATAATATAATTGTGTAGCAATAGTCTACTGATTTCGTAATGTAGTAAGAATAATAGGGAAAACACGGGAATTTTACTTGAAGCAAGTAAAGAGATAGGTTTGGAAGTAAGTCCCGAAAAGACAAAGTACCGGTATATAATTATGTCTCGTGACGAGAATATTGTACAAAATGGAAATATACAAATTGGAAATTTATCCTTTGAAGAGGTGGAAAAATTCAAATACCTGGTAGCAACAGTAACAAATATAAATGATACTCGGGAGGAAATTAAACACAGAATAAATATGCGAAATGCCTGTTATTATTCGGTTGAGAAGCTTTTATCATCCAGTCTGCTGTCAAAAAATCTGAAAGTTAGAATTTATAAAAGAGTTATATTACCGTTTGTTCTGTATGGCTGTGAAACTTGGACTCTCACTTTGAGAGAGGAACATAGGTTAAGAGTGTTTGAGAATAAGGTGCTTAGGAAAATATTTGGGGCTAAGAGGGATGAAGTTACAGGAGAATGGAGAAAGTTACACAACACAGAACTGCACACATTGTATTCTTCACCTGACATAATTAGGAACATTAAATCCAGACGTTTGAGATGGGCAGGGCATGTATCACGTATGGGTGAATCCAGAAATGCATATGGAGTGTTAGTTGGGAGGCCGGAGGGAAAAAGACCATTGGGGAGGCCGAGACGTAGATGGGAAGATAATATTAAAATGGATTTGAGGGAGGTGGGATATGATGATAGAGAGTGGATTAATCTTGCTCAGGACAGGGACCGATGGCGGGCTTATGTGAGGGCGGCAATGAACCTCCGGGTTCCTTAAAAGCCAGTAAGTAAGTAAGAATAAGAATATTTAGCTAGCATTGAAATTATCATCACAGAAGACGATCATAATTAAATTTTTTTTATGATAATATTATGCTTGTGGAATTCTTGAAACAGGTCACCTCGCTCAGTTATCTGATCGATTTTCACAAAAGGAACCACTCTCTCACTCTTCCTCTCCCTCTCTCTCTTTTTTTTTTTACTTTCGATGATTCTCGTGAGATTTAAGGTTTACAAAGAGATTGATTTCTTGATAATATAATATAATATTTGTTTTATTCAGTCATGACTTTTTTTAACTAATATTCTTCGATTAAGTTCTAGGAATATAGATACTGTATATAAATACATATTTACATCAAGTTTAGGGATTAATCTTGCCAATGCTGCTATGTATTAGTTATTCTGACAAGTGCGATCTGATTTATGTTACTTATTACCTCGTAACCAGTATTGTTAATACTGTGATAGTCTCGTGGCAGCTATCATTTACAAGTTAACAGACGCACAAGCCTCGATGCTTCTACTTTCAGGCTATATATATATTATGTGTGAGAGTATCTGATGTTCAGGAAGACCAAACATGTCGTTTAACAATTTGTTGAGTGGAAATTTTATGTCCCAGGATTTATTACATTATAATACGACGTAACTTTGGCAGTAAAAGAATAACCAGCAATTAGCAAATGTGTGACTGACACGTTGGGGAGAAATCTCTCGTAGATCCATTTCAACATTAATACATAAAATTAAAGAACGTTTTCGCCCATTCAGGCATCTTCAGGTTCTGTGTACAATATCTCATTATTAATCCGTATGATAATTACAATGATAGTCGATGAGATGGACTGTTTAAAATTAATCATGATATATATAAAATGTACAAACATATGCATAATTAAAATGTAATCATGTTACAAGGTCATAAAATTGTGAAAATTGTGAACACGTAGTGTTTTACATTTTAAACTTCATGTCATAAGACTGAATAAAACAAATATTATATTATATTATCTGTATTAACATTGACAGTCTGAATATTTACAACATGCTTTCTAAGTTATTGATTTCTTGAGTTTTTTAAATTGCTTTATTTTACGACGATTTATCAACTGTGTTGGCTATCTAGCATCTGAATAATATGAAGGTGATAATGCCAGCGAAATGACTCCAGGTTCCAGCACCGAAAGTTGCCCAGCATTTGCTCTTAATGGGTTGAAGGAAAACCTCAAAAAAATCTTACCCAGGTAACATGTCCTAACCAGGTTTTGAACTCAGTCTGGCTCGTTTCACAGTCAGATGCACTAACCATTACTCCACAGCAGTGGACTACCTCAAAGTGTTTCAATTTCTCCTCCCATTCTTATTCCATTCACATTACACTTTATCATCTCACTGATTTTGAATAGTATCGGTATTTGTAATTCAAAGAATTATCTGTCACTTTAAATATAACCATATTTAGTATAGTAATATAGTATTTATTAGCTGTCATTATAGCAAAAGCTAATGACATTGTCAAATTACACATGTGAAATTATCGTGCAAAAATGAAAATTATTCTATTACAACACTAAACATAAAACAAAATGATCACAAATACTCCTTAGAGTTTACAATTGAGAGTCAAGATTATCAAAAATAGGCTAATATCTAGATGAAAATTGTAACACACTGATCACAAATATTATTTGATTTGCTCCATTTCTACTGCCAACCAGTTAATCAAAATTTCAAACCATTTTTTGTGGAGGAAAATGATTCTTGATAAGATTCTTCTTATCTGATCTCATAATGTGTCTCAAAATTCCTTAACTTTTTCGACATTTAAACATTTCGAAGGCTTGTCTAAAATAATGAAATCATGTTTTAATCCCAGTCTCAGACAAACTAAGTGGTCTATGCTGCTTGTCACTAGTGACATCTATGACCCACCTATAGAATTGGGACGAATAATGACAAGTTAAGGGCCATTTAAGTTACACTTGCTCGAGCTATGTGAAGAACTATAATTATTTTGCCGCTTCTTAGTTTCACTTGTAAAACTTCTGTGTGAATCAGTCAGTTTTTACTGCTGACTGAAGATATTTGGAAATTATCGTAGATATCTCTTAAATGAAATGTTATGTTTTATTTAGCGACGCTCGCAACTGCAGAGGTTATATCAGCATCACCAGATGTGCCAGAATTTCGTCCCGCAGGAGTTCTTTTACATGCCAGTAAATCTACTGACATGAGCCTGTCGCATTTAAGCACACTTAAATACCATCGACCTGGCCCGGGATCGAACCCGCAACCTTGGGCATAGAAGGCCAGTGCTATACCAACTTGCCAACCAGGTCGACTCTTAAATGAAAGAATTGAGAATTATGAAATGAAAATAAAGAAATTGAATACAGTGAATCACTATTATTTTAGCTAGACTGAATGTTGTTACTTTTTTTAATACAATCCACATATTAATCATCCTATAATGCTTATTTTTATTTATAACCATGGATTTCGTTATATTACTTTGTCCTCTGGAGTAGCATTTCTAAAGATAGACATACCCATTGGATTTGTGTCATAGAATTAGGTGTAACTTGCATGTTTATTGAAAATAGGCTACACATTTTTTTTCTGAACAGAACCTATAATTCACAGGTTATAAACTTGAACAGAATCTTTTCCATTTCTTACGACTCCTCTAAACGGTATTCTGTCTTATTTTTCATTTGTGTTTGAAGATTTATGCATGGCAGATAGTGTGACTTGAAATTATTTTAGTAGACATTGCTCCAGAATACAAACTGCAGAAATGAGATTCATTAGATATAAAGATGGTTATACAAAATCTGTTTAAAAAAAAGGATTTCTGCAATTAGACAAGCATTAGAAACAGAAGAATTGAATGAAATAATGAATAAGTATAGGGAAAACTGCCAACGACACATAGACAGAATGGTAAATAATAGAATTCCTAAAATGGCCCTTAAATATCAATCCAAAAGCAGAAAAATTCCTGGCAGACCCAGAAAAAGATGGACCAAACAATATGGAGCCGGAACAGATTAAATAGTCCAAACTGTGAAGTAGGAAAAGAAGAATAAGAAGTTATTTTTAGTTTTTCCGTGTTTGCAGTACCGGTATATATTTGAATATATTTTTTTTCTTTACACCCTCAGAGTTCAGTTTTATTGGACTACCGATACTGTGCCTATATCATTCAAAATTAACAAATGAGGGTTGCCAACATCGTTTTCCAAAACTTTTTAATTACTGAATATATTTGAAGTCTCGTGAAATAATTAAAATTCCAACAAACAAATGCATTATCAAAAGTAAATAGGCTAAGTTCTGTTATCTTCATAAAAAAATTGCTAGTTGTCCAGATCGCAGGAACCATTTTGTAGAGACTTCATTTTACTTATCTTCAGTAAATCTAAACATTTTTTAATCGGTTTGTTTTACGACGGTGTATCAATTGCAGTGGTTATCTACAGTCTTCAGCGAAATGAGTCCAGAGTTCAGTGCCAAAAATTATCCAGTATTTGCTCTTAATAGGTTGAGGGAAAATCCTGGAGAAAATCTCAACCAGATAATTTTAGATAACTTGTCCCAACCGGATTTGAACCCAGGTCCATTCATTTTATGGCTAGACATGCTGTTTCTCCATAGCAGTGGACCTACACTTATATTACAAAGTATATTGTGTACAGTATACTGGTGTATGTAGGCCTAATATGCAATTTTCAAAGTATGTTTGTACAGCTCTGGTGTATGTAATACGCAATTTTCACAAGTATAAATAATAATTAATTTAACAATTCCATCTTTGTACTTACAAAATTTCAAGAGAAATATTTTATGTCTTCTTTGTTAGAGCTTCTCATTTCTTTTACAATAATTGAAACTTTCATTGAGTGGAATTTTCCTTTTTCTTCAAAACTAGATTTGAAACTTTCCATATAGCACTGGTAATCATTCTCTTTTCCTTTAATAATAATAATAATAATAATAATAATAATAATAATAATAATAATAATAATAATAATAGTTTTATTTTCCCTGGCAGAGTTAAGGCCATCAGGCCTTCTCTTTCACTTAACCAGGATCAAATCAAATACAAAAAAATACATACCGGTATACAAATATTAACTTAAAAATAATAATAAACATAATTAAGTAAAAAAGAGAGATTGAATACATATGCACAATCAGTATTAACTTAAAAATAATAATAATAAAAAAATATATAATAAAAAAAAGAGACTGAATACATAATCACAAACAGGAAAATACATCTAGTATACAGTATTAACTTAAAAAAAAAAAATAATTAATACATATGAATATAATCTCACAACTAAAGGAATAGTAGAATTAGTATAATCAGCACAGCACGGGTTACATTGAGACAATGACAATTACCTAGATATAAGTGTTAATGGAAAAATAAAGTAATGACTGTGTAAAATAATAATAATAATAATAATAATAATAATAATAATAATAATAAAATAATAATAATAATAAATAACAATTATACCTAAAAAACTAATTCTTTGCATTTAAAATATATCTAAACAACCTAATTTTAAAGAACTGAGGACTAAACTTTGTTTTGTAAAGTAAATTATTATACACATTAGGTTAAACGCACATCTGTCTATTCATTCACGTAATATTTCAAGGGAACCTAAATGACACATATTAAGATTGACAGATTTAGTTAAGGCATGTAGAGTATAAGATATAAAGTGGAATTGATACTTTCTCCATGGAGCTATACTTGGAATTCCTTGCTGATGACACCATACTTATAAGGGGAAAAATTATGTAACATGGGCACTTAAGTTCTTTGAAATATTTATTATGCTCTTTATAAAAAGAACCTTTAGTGTTGTTACCGGCCAGCATGTAGGCGAGGACATCCCTGTGTGGGTTCAGCCAATAGGAGGTTTTCTAGTAGGTGGGTGTACCAATCATTAGAGGTTTTACAGCGTGTGTGGGTAGAAAGAGTGAGCGAGTGTGGGTTGTCCAGTGGTTAGCCTTGGGTTAGTTATGTATCTTGTTTTCATAGTGGATGTTGCATTGACCATTTTTGTCTTTGAGCTAAGGACAGGCATATAGGGTGCATCTAAAGTGTTATCACTGCTTACTGTTTATGAGTAACTGATTTCTGGAATTATGCCCAGTTTTTTTCTTGCTATTCTGTGACCACTGGGAGGAAGTTAAAGGACGACGTTTGATAGTCTTATCAGTTCAGCAAAATGCATGAAGCATTTGTCATACTTTTGATATAATTAACATGGCACAGTTATTTTATCGCCAATTACTTCAAAGCTTAAAATAGACTAAACGTTCTCTTCTTGCTCCCATGTTTATATGTTTGAATATCTATTACTATTTTACAATGATTTTTCGTAGAATTCTCCAATATTTTAAAATAATAATAATAATAATAATAATAATAATAATAATAATAATAATAATAATAATAGTATATATTATTTTATTAGTATATTTATATAACCTACATTATTATTATTATTATTATTATTATTATTATTATTATTATTATTATTATTATTATTATTATTATTATTATTGATGTTTTACAGGCTATGACTTCTGTTGGTCATTGATTCCACAATGTAGTACCAAACAATACTGGTACAATCTTCACGAAACATTCCAGTCATTGATTCTGGAAATTGAAATCGCTCTCTAGATTACTATTCTCTTCGTCGAGGTGTGCCTAAAGGTATTTTTCTTTTTGAAATTCCTTCATCATCATCATCATCATCTCCTTCATGGATTAGATCATTACTGATCTGTTCCGGCTCCAAAGTATAGCTGATCACTCCATCATTTGGTCGTCCTCGACTTCGGTGACCTTGAGGCTTATAATTTAGGATCATATGGGGCAGCCTTTCTTCATTCATTCTGCTGACGTGTTCAAACCATTTATTTCTATATTCTTCTATTTTTGTTACTATGCTGACTATTTGTAGTTCTTTGCGGATATCTTCATTCCTTTTCCTGTCCAAAAGAGTATATCCTGCTACATATCGAAGAAATCTCATTTCTGCTGCTTCCACTCTTCTTATCATGCTTTTATTAAGGGTCCAGCATTCCAAGCCATACATCAATACAGGTAAAGCTAAAACGTTATAGAACTTGAGTACAGTTTCTCTTCTGGTTTTCCTTCCAAGTGTTCTCTCAATTGTACCACAAATATGTTGGAACAGGTTTAATTTTCTGTTAATATCCTTTGTCCTATCATTTCCTAGGAAGACCCCTAAATAGTTAAAATCAGTTACCTGTTCTATTAAAAGATTATTCACTACTATTTTGGCTCTTACTATATTCTTCCCATAGAACGCCATTACGTTGGTTTTACTTGGCGATATCTGTAGGTTATATTCAGCAGCAACTCTTTCTAATTGAAAAATGGCTCTCTGTAAGCTGTCCTCGTCAGTTTCTATCACTGCCTGATTATCTGCAAAGAGGAGTGTATGTAATTTTCTATTATCTACTCTAAACTTTTCTGATAAAATATATTGCCATTTCCTTATGACATCGTCAATATAAAGGTTAAACAGAGCGGGTGCTAAAGGGCACCCTTGTCTCACACCTTGATTTATCTCTATATTGGTAGTTGACTGTCTGTTTCCATTTTTTATTTTTATCATTGTTCCAGCGTACAGGCTTTGAATTGCTCTTATTATGTGACTTGGAAAGCCTCGTAGGTTCATTATATCCCATATTATATTTCTTTTTACTTTATCAAAGGCTTTAACATAATCTATAAATATTGGCAAATTATATTCCTTTCTTTTCTCAAGCAGTTGCATTATTGTAAAAATACAGTCACAACAAGACCTGCCTTTTCTGAACCCCTTCAAATACTTATTTTATTTTCATGATGGTAATCATAATCATAGGTACCATCATTCTTGCAAAACTCGTGATGTTTCGTTGCTGAACAAGCAATGGTATGCGTCATTTTTGTATTTTTACACGAGTTTCACAAATATAAGAGATATTTCCTATCATCATCATTGTATTTTAATCGTGACCTTTCTTGTAGTATTTTCACTGTAAGACCTTCCATTCATGAAAAGACAATTGGACAGTTAAATGATGCACTTAAATTGTGTGAGTGCAAAGAAAGATGAGGTTGCGTTTAGATGAAATAAATTGATTTCCTACACAATTACCCTGACTGTGCAAGTGACAGTATCAATTTCATCAAATTTTTTCGTATCTTTTATTTTCATTCTTCATCCTCTCCGTATCTCTTCCTAGTCCTGTTCCTCTTTCATTCTTTCTGTCATTTCCATGGTAATTTTTAGTCTTCTTGTCCATTAAGTTTGTCTAAGACGATTAATTTTTGGTGTTCTTCCATTAAGTATATTTTGTGTAATTTTTCTTTTTCTTTATGTTCTGTTATGTGTTAAGGCTGTTCCTGGTTCTTGTCTTCTATCGTAATTTCTTTAACAGTCAAATAGCATATATCTGTTGTCGGTTTGAAGTATTTCTACACTTCTTTTAATTGTCCAAGGTTCGCTTTTGTATATTAATTTTGGTGAGTAGGCCTACTCTAACTTTCCGAATTTCCAGCACCTTTTTTTTTCCTATCTTGGATCGTAGTATTTATCTTACTGCAAGTATATCATTGATTTAATTGTTATGTGTTAGCATTCTTGATTTTATTTGGGATGTATATGAATTCAGTCACGGAAAACTACTACCTGTACTCCAATCTGGGGAAGTCACTTGTTTCTTTTTCTTATATAAAATATATTAGGCCTTTTAATAAGTACGAAATTTAGACGCGAAATATATACTCCTTTGATAATTAAATAAGTCCTGCAATTTATGTGATTTCCTTATTCATAGACGATTTATAAACAAGTTTTTTTAGTTGAACGTAAATGGATGTTAATTAATAATTTTTTATTGCTTGTGGCACTATAAATTAATCTTACAGTATTTTTTTTTGTTCGCTAATGCTTTTAAAGGAGCTGAATTTTAATTACAAGCTGTGGTCTTGTTTAGTTGTGTAACAAAATGCGCACGCGAAGAAGCATAAATAGTATTGTTGGCCTTGCAATGTTGGTAATTTTTATGTGACGTGACAGTAATGAAATATACAAGTAGCTGATGTGTGTAGAAGTGAGACAGTACTTTCGCATCTCCATTGAGAATTTCGCTTCAAAGAAAACAGTGTAAGAATTAAGAATGCATCAGTGAAGTATGTCAGTGGGACATTGCAGTTGACTGCTGTGTGACATTTGACCTTGACCTATCTGCATAATATCTGGCATTGAGACGTTTCTTAGGATTTTTCCTTCTTGTATATTCTCTTGAGATTTGTAACTTTCTCTTTCATTATTTGCACACTGGATGTTTTTAGAAGTTCTTGGTCTGTTTCTCCTTATATGTTACATGTAATGACTAAGATTTGTGTGAAGATCTCTTGTCATCATTTCTCAGACGAAGAACATGTTCCTGGTACACAGAAATGGATGAAATCTGTGTCTTTTTTTTTGTAAGTAACAAGAGAAACAGAAATCCTCCATCCAAATGGAAATATAAATGTGATATGTACCAAGCATTGTTAGTATTTAAGTTTTTGTAGATACTTGTGCGAACACATCAGACAAATTCAGACCAAAATATATATCTCAATTTTTATGCTGATTAACGCTATAATTTCTTTACTGCGTTGATATTATAAAAATTACCTGGCTGACTAGTTTCGACGTGGTGTCCGTCATTGTCCGAAACCTAATTTTTATTTTCATAGTTATTAGTATGTTAGGAGAAAATACACAAACGATTAGGGAAAACACGGAAATTTTACTTGAAGCTGGAAGTAAATCCCGAAAACACAAAATATATGATTATGTCTTGTGACCAGAATATTGTACGAAATGGAAATATAAAAATTGGAGATTTATCCTTCGAAGAGGTGGAAAAAGTCAAATATCTTGGAGCAACAGTAACAAATATAAATGACACTCGGGAGGAAATTAAACGCAGAATAAATATGGGAAATGCCTGTTATTATTCGGTTGAGAAGCTCTTATCATCCAGTCTGCTGTCAAAAAATCTGAAAGTTAGAATTTATAAAACAGTTATATTACCGGTTGTTCTGTATGGCTGTGAAACTTGGACTCTCACTCTGAGAGAGGAACATAGGTTAAGGGTGTTTGAGAATAAGGTGCTTAGGAAAATATTTGGGGCTAAGCGGGATGAAGTTACAGGA
Source organism: Periplaneta americana (assembly GCF_040183065.1). Classification (NCBI taxonomy): domain Eukaryota; kingdom Metazoa; phylum Arthropoda; class Insecta; order Blattodea; family Blattidae; genus Periplaneta; species Periplaneta americana. The sequence goes on from NC_091121.1 coordinate 194,641,318, forward strand.
GAATGGAGAAAGTTACACAACACAGAACTGCACGCATTGTATTGTCCACCTGACATAATTAGGAACATTAAATCCAGACGTTTGAGATGGGCAGGGCATGTAGCACGTATGGGCGAATCCAGAAATGCATATAGAGTGTTAGTTGGGAGACCGGAGGGAAAAAGACCTTTAGGGAGGTCGAGACGTAGATGGGAGGATAATATTAAAATGGATTTGAGGGAGGTGGGGTATGATGATAGAGACTGGATTAATCTTGCACAGGATAGGGACCGCTGGCGGGCTTATGTGAGAGCTGCAATGAACCTCCGGGTTCCTTAAAAGCCATTTGTAAGTAAGTAAGTATTAAACTTCTCTTACATTACCACTTTCATTTAACTTATGGAAACATTTGCCTAGGTTTATATATATATATATATATATATATATATATATATATATATATATAAGTATTATTTCTCAGTGCTTTTGATGTATTTTAATTTGGTAAACGGCTGTAGTTCGTCTGTAATGTGAGTGATTTATAATATGTTATCTTTTAAAGTGAGGAAGTCCAATTGCATTCTATTTCTTCCTACTTCATTTTCTGATTAATGTGCCAGAGGTCTCTGCGGTGTCATGAAATGATATCTTCTATTCTTCACTCAATAAAAAAATTGTATTCCAATGGATACCATCCCATTGTGGAATCCTGGGAAACGAGAATGTGGATGCTTTAGCAAAGAAGGGCAGCACTGCTACTTACACACCTGTTACTAAATCTGTGAAAATATTTATTAAATTTATATACTTAGACTTCAACAAACAAAATTTGATAATACAATCTCAAGGGAAAAAATGGAACTCTCTGCATCATAATCCACAGTTAATTCCCAATTTACCACGCAAATCGTCTGTAGCTGCATTTAGATTGGCAAAAGGTCATGACTGTTTGGCCAAACACCTGCATAGAATTGGAATATATCAGTCCCCTAACTGCCCATTGTGCAACTCAAACCAAGAAATGGATTCGGAACACCTCAAAATCTGTGCTTTAGTGGCTGACCATGATAATATCTTTGAAAAATATTGGAGTACACGAGGTCAAATGACTTTGTCAAACGCCTGGCATTAGAAAACAACAGCAACAACAGATTTGTCTATGGGCTCAATCGAGATTTTAGCTCGCAGAAATGTCATCTGTTTGCAAAAGGGAGTAGCTAGTTAGTAATTTTTTCCCCGAGTCGAATTTCATCTCTCCTTGAAAGTCAAGAGTGGCTTTGAGTTTGAATTCATGATACCTGGTTCCAGAGATAAGCTGATAACCATCGAACTGCTAAGGATAATTCTTCTAGTTCATAACTTCATTAACTAAGTTGCAGTAAAATTTGTGACATTTCGTTATTATGTAAAGTTAATCAGGAACATTACATAGTTTATATAATTACGGTATGTAGAAAAACACAAGTAACGGACATAAAATTCTTTGGTTTTATATCAGATTTTCTATTTGAATTGAATATGTTGAACTTTCTTACTACCCAGAACACAACTTTTTGTTCCATATTTCATATTTTCATGTTTTATTTATATGTTTACTTATAACATATTTAACAAAAGTATGAACAAATTACTATTGAAATTATATTAAATTAAAACAAAAGAATAGTACCAGTATGCTAAAACTATTGAATACATTATTAATTAAAACATAAAATTACAGTAAGTTAAATGTGTTTACACTTTCATTCTTTACAGAGTACATTATAATTCTCACTTTATACTTGGTGCTGATATAAATATCTACTACGACACGTAATAACTTTACTCAAATGCGACCTTGGTAGTTTTTGACCTTTGTCATTAATCTTCTGTCCTGACTTACTCGTGAATTGAATGTAGCTACAGGTTGTTTGTTTATGTTTTCATAAATCCCAGTTACATTACTTTGGTGATTTCTATTCTGAAATATTTACAATTACATTTTTATGTTTAGTTTAGCTGTTTTAAAATACAGATCATCACACTTTTTCCAACTTGGGACACACATACTTTTCAAATAATATTATTGTCCAACCAGAAATACCGCATTTTGTTTTTTACTTGAATTCTGTATGCCTGTATATCAAATGGCATTTTAATTAGCATTGGATATAGAAGTAGTTGAATTCTTTCAGTGAATGCAGAAAGTGTACCAGTACAATAATAAACTATTTGCATCATATTTGTGTGCCATATTTAAATAATGTACGGTACTGGTACGGTCCAGAGAAACTAGTTAGTATTCAGTCTACACTTTTAAATACCGGAAATAACACGTATTAGGCCTGCTCTGTCATATCACGAAAGTTTTGGTGTCACATGCTATCGAATTACGCTTTGCTTTGCATTATGTCAGCAGATATTTGTAATCAAAGAAAGCATTGTTCACACGTTAAGTAATTTATTTGATAAACTTTCAATTTCATTTTTGATTTAGTATACAAGTTTATTGGCGCTTTTATTTGTCTTTAATATGGTTTCATGTTCTTTATGACTGAAATTTGTCGGCCTGGGTGGCGCAGTCGGTAGAGTGCCCGAGGTTGCGGGTTCGATCCTGATCCAGGTCAATGGCATTTAAGTATGCTTAAATGCGAAAGGCTCGTGTTAGTAGATTTACTGGCATGTAAAATAATTCCTGCGGGACAAAATTCTGGCACACTGGTGACGCTGATGTAACCTCGGCAGTTGTGTCATTAAATAAAGAATAATTTTAATTTTTGAGCACATCATAAATTGAATCCTGTGCACTGAATTTGAATTTAATTTTTATAACTTAATCTTGGTATAAGTATTCTTGTATTTTTTTTCCAGAAAGTAAAAGGTGCCATGTAAATGTAAATTACCACACATAATACTCTTTTCTTGTGCACTTTATACAGTGACTAATGTAAATATAATTTTACATAAACTTGTCAAATTAGCTGTGCGCAATCACTGTCCTACAGATCTGCAGTCATCACAACGCAGTTACATCTAAATGAACCTTGGACTTAAAAGAAATCAACAAACATAAGGTTCTTTACATGCACTGATCTCTATTTATTTGCTATATTGAGTGGGGTACGGTAACTATTCTGTGAACCTAACCTGTACAAAGAAGGAACTGTGTTGTTTTCAAAATGATCACAATACTGGTACATTAGTTGTACCAAAATTCAGAGAAATAGTTAGTACCGGTATCTTAAATTTGTGTGAAAATTTGAAGTGTTCAGCTTTTTTATTTGGAAACACTTCTAAACTATACAAAGTTATTTTTCTTACTTAATTCTCATATTCTTATAAATTTACAAGTCAGAGTTTTTCATGTTCTGGAGAGATAATTGATTTGTACCTTTCCACTACATTTTCAAACGTATTTTAATGAAAGCGAAATCAAGTTTAGTGTCCCCTTTAACTACAGGGCAAATATATCTAGGCCTACTATGGAAATTTAGACGTACAAAATTCTAGTTAAGCAATATCTCTTGTCATTGCAAGCACGAAGAATGGATTTTATCAGTCTTAAAGTTAATAATTTCACAAGTAATGCTTGTAGAAGTTGAAATTTTTAGTTTCCTTACCCCATTTACTCCTGTCCATGCGTAGGCGAACTTCTTTATTAATGACGTTCATTAGGTACTATGAACCCACAAAAGGTAGACAAGTTTCGTGTTGAACTTAATAAACCAAGTAGGTGGGTTTCCTTTCACTACGATTTTACGTCCCTAGTTGATTTTTTTTTATCAAACCATTGTTGCAATGTTACGACTCATAGACAGCAATAAATGATATGTAATGTCGAGTAGAAATATCCAATTAATTAAAAAGATAGTGAATACCATTTACCAAATAACTTACTAAAAGCATCTGTAACAAATAGTTAACCCTTGTACCTATGTGCTATCGAAAATTTACTGTTAATAAAATGAGTGCAAAGAAGTTTTTTGTTTTGTACATTTTATGAACTTTGTTGTTGTATTACGATATGCATATGTAATGGGTCTTATTTAATTCCCTAATTTTATTCTTTCGTCTTTATTATATTCATTACAGTACTGAAAAATTACTCATTGATGAGTGATGTACCGTAGTAATGTTAAATTTATTTTTTTCTATTCAATTGCTTGAAAAAATGTTTTGTAATTTAACGGCAAAAGTTTAAATATGAACTGAGAATGCAAATGTAGACATTATATAGGTACATAAATTAAATCTTATTTAGAAATTTCTGAATCGTCATCTGGGATATTAGTAGTTAACTTGATATCCATTTACTTAGTTGTGATTGTTACTGATGTAGCTACTACATCTTTATGTAAGATGTTCTGAAAAGTAGTCTTCATTAATTTATATGTATTTGATATTCACTGTCGGTGATTTTGGTCTTATAATCAACTTGCTTACATGTCTTTTCCTGTCGGTTTTAGTGCTGTGCTAATTTTTGTGTTTCTGTTTCTTGCATTCTTTGAATTTGATGAATCCAATTATTGCTGATATTATCATTTAATGGATACATTAATTCTTTTTGCTTATTTTTATACGAGCTCTTGTTATAGTACTGATAATAAAAGGAATACACTATTTTTTTTATTATCTTTCTAAGCTGTTTACCACAAAAAAAAATTGATCTTACCACGATAAAGATAAGAAGTTGGAATTCATTTTAAGACTAATTAGATTATTATACTTAAATTCGGATATTCTTACATAGATTTCATAATTTATTTGCATTTAAATTATTAAACTGGAGGTTTCACATCGCATCATATACATAACAATGAAATATGGTACAAGAATGTTCATTTTCATTGCATTTGCCAAGAAGAAAGTTATGAAATGTCTTTATTAAAAAGACAGTTTGTTAATTCTCATGTAAAAATTGTAATCTTTAGCTGAAAACAGTGAAAGTTGTATAATTAGCTTAATTTAAACTTCGCAAATGGTTGATTCTGGTAGGATTTCTATAAAATATGAGTAGGTGATTTACATTTATGTAAGTGGGCCTACAGTTTCTTATTCTTAGAAGTAAATTTTACATGAACATATTGACTTGAGATGAATAAACAACAAACCCACCAACACTCCAATGGTTTGTAGTGGGAGAGAGAAGAGGGGAAGGGGTAAAGCCCACACAGATACAGTAAGCATGCAGACAATCCCATCTGATGCCGGTAAGAACTGCCTGAAGACATTTCAGTCTCTCACAGAAGCTTGCCGGTGTGTGTGGTGTAATGAATCAGTGAGTGATGTCACAGTGTGATTGCAAGTGTTAAGTTTTCGTAATGGTTTGAGCAGTGGTGTTACGAAGATTACATTCGCAATGAAGAAATCAAAAGTAGACAATTCCTCTGTCAGGAGAAAGTCCAAGGAAAGCAGTTTCTCTGCTTCTAAGAAGTCAAAGGTGATTTCTTTAATTGAAATGTCAGTTAACTAGTGCAGTTTTATTAAGTCGAACTTCAATTATTCTTTTTAAGTGAATAGTAGACTCTTACATACGTACAATGCTATGGGGGGATACAGTTGTTAGTTCAGAAACCTGAAATATATATCACAAAGTAAAGTAGGTAGAGAATTGATGTAACAGAAGCATGCTCTTTTTTTCTTTAGTTAACATACTGTATAAATCATCATCATCATCATCATCATCATCATCTGTCCACATCTATGGAGTAACGGCTAGCGCGTCTGGCCGCGAAACCAGGTGGCCCGGGTTCGATTCCCGGTCAGGGCAAGTTACCTGGTTGAGGTTTTTTCTGGGATTTTCCCTCAACCTAATATGAGCAAATGCTGGGTAACTTTCGGTGCTGGACCCCAGACTCATTTCACTGACATTATCACCTCCATCTTATTCAGATGCTAAATAACCTAAGATGTTGATAAAGCATCGTAAAATAACCTAAAAAAATTAATAAATCATCATCATCATAATCATCATCATCATAGCAGCAGTTGTTATGGTTACTTATTTATTTTATTTTGATTTGTCTCTACTATAATTAAACGTAGTTTGTTAATCTCCTCCTTGGACGGCCGAAGTCTCCTTCCTTTAAGTCAGTGTATGTCAAAGTAGGGGTCGCGACCTCCTGGTGAGTCCTGTAAAGATCTGAAGAGGGTTGCGAGATGATTTACAAACTAAAACAAAAAAATCTTATTTATACATTTATTTTACATTTAGAAATATAAACAACGTTAAACATAAAAATAAAAAAATCTTTCAGCAGTTATAAATTAAAAAATAATTCATATAATCAGTGTGCCTGTTTTTCAGATCATAGCGTCTCAAATCCAGACTAAGTATTCAGTACATACACAGTGATATCATTTTCAAGTTAGAGATTTTTCGCTTTTGTTTTGTTGATAATCATAGACGAAAAAACTTAATTTGCATGAATACGTGGTTGTACATATTTCAGTGAGTATTTCCTTAATTTGTTTTGGAATTTCAGTCAGTTGAACGCAATAGATTCACTATCCATTTGTAACTGTCGTAATTGTTTTGAGTTTTTTCCGAAAAATATAAAAAAATCTGTTTTTTAAATCATAGTTCGGGTGGTATTCACTGGTTTTGAGTTAAAATTATAGCTGTTCACGATTTTACAGGGATTTGTATTTTTGGAATGGAGTCGAGAATCGGTAGAGCAGTGGGGGGGGGGGAACTGAAGTCTCGCCCAAAAGTGGGCCACGCCCTCAAAAAGTTTGGGAACCATCGCTTTAAGTAGTAATATAATTTTGAACGGCTGTTGTTATCTTACATCCTTGAAACTTGCTATACCGTACTGTTAGATTTTCAAGATTCCATATATTACAATAAAATTGTTTTATGAGAAAAGTGGTCTTGAAATTCCTCGTGCATGTTGTATTAAATTATTTGAAGGTGTTTGGAGTCACCAGTTCTGTGCTTTAGTCACTTTTTTAAATAGATACGTCACTCCCCCTACATGAAAATTCTGCTAGAAGAAGGTATGTTCATTTGATACAGACTCTTTAGAGTTCCTGACGTTTGTCTTATCTAATTGAATAATTCTGGGAGTTCCTAAAGTACGGTATATAACTTTTTCCATGTTAAAAATATTTAATTTTTACTTCTTTATAACTTGCAATCAACCAAGATGGTACCCATTTCAAGCTGCTTCAACCCCAAGAGGGCTATAATATATATATCTAGCCCTCTTGTTCAATCCCTTTTCACATATGCTGGCGTAATACATAATATGATGGTGAATTTTATGTAAAAAAATGTGTATGCAGGTGATATAGTTCAGCATTTGTCAAAAGCTGAGTTTTATCTGAGCCATGATATCATCATGTGAAAAGTTGAAAACTTGCTTCTATTGTCGCCTCTTTTTCACAATTTCACTCATTTATTCGGAAGGAATGAACTTGGTTGTTATATGTTGTGATTACATACTAAATTTGATTATGACTCTTCTTTCTCGGAGTATTTTATATGTTTTGATTACGTACTAAATTTGATTATGACTCTTCTTTCTCGGAGTATTTTATATGTTTTGATTACGTACTAAATTTGATTATGACTCTTCTTTCTCGGAGTATTTTATATGTTTTGATTACGTACTAAATTTGATTATGACTCTTCTTTCTCGGAGTATTTTATATGTTTTGATTACGTACTAAATTTGATTATGACTCTTCTTTCTCGAAATATTTAAGTGTCGTAATTGATTGCACATCAAAGTTCAATTAGATGACAAGACTTGATTGACTGAAATCCATCTTGTGCTGAGAACTATGTCATATTTATTTACGACATGATGTCATGTAACTATTTGTGTGTGTGCGTATAGAATTTATGATTAGCACATTCTTCTAAAAGCTATAACATTTATAAAGCGAGCAGTGAGTAGTGGAGCCGAAGTATTAATCTTAAGTAAAATTTGCTTCAGTGTGTCTCAAAGGATTTCTTAAAGAGTTAGGCTACATAGCACTTATTTTGTATCTTCACTGGTAGGCCTACATTTAGTGACAATATTTTGGTAATAAAATATATTATATGTTATCTTACTGTATATAAAGGAAACTTTATTTTAAATAGGTTATAGTGTCGCATTGTTTCGAAAACGAATTGTATTGTGTATTGGACTGTTATAACTAAATTGTGTAGATTAATATAAGAATGGCATAACAATAGATTTAAAAAACCTATTCTTTCTTCTTCTGTTATTTTAAATATACCGATAATTAAACAATATTAAGAAATAGCCTAGTAGCAAATTTGCGGGAAAAGAATGGGCCGATTCTTGGTCATTAGAAATGCAAAGTTCTATCACACTGTTCACATGTGAAAGCAAACTGCACTTGAAGGCATTGTTGTGATGTTTGTTCATTGAAGATCGTCCGTCTACAATATAGTCAACCTTACGAGGTACGAGGTGTGTGTGACGAAGGGGTAAGACGACTGTTTTTATATTAAAGGTTGTGAGTTCGACTCCCAGTGCAATAAAATATATTTTTATTTTAGTTTTTAGTTGATTTATTTTTAAATGTTTAATGACATTTGAAGAGTCCACTGCAAGAATGATGGATGTCATTTGGAATACATTTTTCAGGAGAAATGATTGAAAGTTTGAAATGCTTAGCGCTCAAAGCTTAACTGTGATTTTCCGATCATTACTGGACAATGACTATCAGTGTTAATGCCATATAACTCTCTATGTACAGTACATATGTCTTAAGCTATGCATTGACAGTCTTGGTTCATTTTCGACAAGAAAGTGACATCCATCATTCTTGCAGTGGACTCTTCATTTGTTAATCAACATTATGACGAAGTGAAGAGAAGCGAATAGAAGGATTTGAAATGTGGATGTGGAGAAGAATGGAGCGTGAGAAATAGACAGACAGAATAAGAAATGAAGCTGCGTTGGAAAGAGGAATGATGCTGAAATTGATCAGGAGGAGGAAAAGAAATTGACTGAGAAGAAACTGCCTACTGAAGGATGCACTGGAAGGAATGGTGAACGGGAGAAGAGTTCAGGGCAGAAAAAGATATCAAGTGATAGAAGATATTAAGATATATGGATCATATGTGGAGACAAAGAGGAAGGCAGGAAATAGGAAAGATTGGAGAATGCTGGGTTTGCAGTGAAAGACCTGTTCTTGGGCAGAAAACTATGAATGAATGAATGTATGTCTGTTTTGTAAAAATATTATTGGCCATCATCTGTAGGCTATTATTAGGCGAGACCTGGTCTGTATAAACAAAAATAATAATAGTTTCACTTCTTAAAAAACTGGAAGCACATAAGATATAAATACATAAGGTGAATGTTACTTATGTCCCGCCGACTATAGGAGACATAGGCCAGTTTTACACTAATGCTAAACATCTTGACGCGATAATAAAAACCTAAACTAACCTAACCTAAGTGCGTCGGTGTCTATTCCAAAATCGGCCGAAGTCGCTCAATGCTCCTTTAACCAATATTCATTCAGTGGACGGTGGATACTCTACATTGACCCGATAAATACATACATCTTGATTACACAACTTTTAACACTGTATCACTTCGGAATATGTATGGTAAGACTTTCCTGTGTTAAATTTCAACGTACCTCGTTTACATGTTTCGACCTATATGGGTCATCTTCAGAACTGGTCGTCGTTGGTCTTGGCGCCACTTGTTCTGTTTCCTGTGAGGGTGTGTTCCTGTGGTATAGTGTAGAGTCAAAGAGTGTGTGTGTTTTGAAGATGACCCATAAATAGGTCGAGACATGTAAACGAGGTACGTTGAAATTTAACACAGGAAAGTCATACCATACATATTCCGAAATAAATATAAACACAAAATTCCTGTGGTAGGTACTAATATCTCGTCCATGAACCACCTTTGTCAACAACTGCCCTCATTCTGCTCGGCATAGAACTCCTGAGGATTTTGGAACACGACTCCAATCACTCTGGCTGCAATGATTTGTTGACGGAATTGTTGCATATCTGTCATATTCAAGAGTATTTGGACATATACCGTAATGTAATAGACGTTGCTACATAAATCTAGCTTTGCGAGACACATGATGAGGAAATTTGTAACTTATAAAATTAATATTCTTGGAGACTCGGAACTTTGAACTAATAGGCTACCTACTATTCACTCATTCTGTAGACCCATGCTATAATGATCTACGCTCTTTAAACTGATAATACCAGATCGCGTAATAAGTGGTTTCTCTGATCATTTGCTTCGATTGATTTTGTATTTATCTCCTACATTATTATCTCTTCAGAGGCTCTGGTATCAAAAATCAATCATGTTATAACATATTTCAGACTCTTAAACAAAATACAGAGAATTTAAATGGTTTAATTATGTGTTATCTGGCGAACAGCATCTTTGACGAGACGAGCATGTGCAGTATTATGTATCTGGAACTTATAAATTGTCGGCGGCCCATTCTTTTTGCCGTGAAATGTACATTGGTACTTAATAGGTTTATTGTTCCCCTTCAGGGTAGTATTGAGATTTATTCTTTACTCTTTAGTTGGACAGAAAGAATTGGAAAATGAACAGCAAAAGGATAAAAATTTAACAGATTTCTCGTGCAGGCTGCAGTGTAACATTGGTAAAATCAATCACATTTTTTAGGTCACACTAAGTGAATCTTGAATCTTATGTACTATAAGACTCAACTAAGAAAATAGCTGTCATAATTTAAAGAAATACCATCGACTCCTGATAATTCGCGGTAATTAATGCACGATTTTCCGCGAAATATGGAAAATCGCGAATTATTAGCATTTTTTTTTATTATTATTACTAGCCATACCCGTGCGCTCTGCTGCACCCGTTAGAAATAAATATAAAGTAATTACATAATTAAAATAGGACATTTGATCCAGGGAACATTCGTGTTTGATAGAAGGATAAATCTTTTATTATGTTACTTAATTTAAATTGTATTAAAAAATTAAAGTGCGGTCATTTTGTTCCAGAGACCACTCATTTGGTCATAAAAATTATTTAGGAAATACAGGAAATGAATGCCTATCAAGTTTTCTGTGAATAAGAAGCTGTTTTAATCTTACCTGTCCTCGATTCACTGAAAAGTTACTGTAATAACATTATAGGCATAGCATTATGTCCATCTAGAGAAACTACACTTTCCAATGGTGAATTAATAATTAATTATACAAATCGGTTAATTTAGCTTCCGATATTACTTCACACAAACACAAACATCTGTAGGCTATGTGAGAGAGTGTAAATCGAGTAAAAACAGAAATGACGTTACTTTGCCCCCCCCCTCCCCAAATAAAGATCGCAAATTATCGGAAGCCGACTGTATAAAATACAGCAACATTTCAAAACAGTTGTTTACAAAGAGAAGTAGTAAATCACTGGAGATCAGAAACTGAGAGAGTCAGGTGGCTTGTACTTGTACATATAATAGTCAACTCAGCAAGAGAGTGGAGTATATATGTTAAGAACCTGCCAGATTGTGCTGAATATTATTATACTGTTCTGATGATCATTATTCCCAGAAAATAAAGATTTTATATTGACCACTCAAAATATATGGTTAATTCGAGAAATATATTAATACAACTAATTAAAATTTTGGATTTATAAGAAAAAAGTCTAATCGTGTTGGAATTGGATACATAACCATACCAGAAACTCGCCATCCATACTGTTACATATAAACTGTTGCTTCTTATTGTTGGCATTGACTTTAGTAAGTGACACAGTTGCTTGCTCAATGGGAATTTTGTTGTGGGTTCATCTGAAATAAATCTTCTAGGAAGATGATGTAATTTGGTAGTTTCCCGTTGCTCCCTGCACCATTGGTGCATTATAAATATATTCTAATAGAATGGTGACATGAAAGGCGTCATTACCCCAAGAAAACTTGTTACTTTATTGTCTTTGTCTACTACAAAATTTACTCTGAATCATTACTGCTTGAACCCTGATTCCTACTATGAAAAACTAACAGTTGAATGTTCAGCTAGCACTTCATCACTGTTACAGATAGAAGTTTAATGTGTTAAAAAAATATAACAGTCTTCATTCCAAGAAGATAGTAATCATTTGCGGTGTAGGCCTATGTGTTTTATATGCTTATAATTATAAAATCAACTTAAGGGTTTAGTTATAACAACTTTCAGGCGTTATTATAACTAAATTCTTAAATGATACCAAATGTTACAAGTGTGTAATCAAGATGTATAAAATTGATTTCATAATATCCCTGTGATTGTTCACAAAGATTATTTGGATTCCATCAATACATACATACATATATACATATTCTGCATGTGATCCATCTTCTCTTCTGCTAATAATGCCATATATCAGCAAATCTTATCTTCTTCTTCCTACCATCACCCCTCCCATGTTATGGAAACAGTTTTTGACCAAATCCTCCAAGTAGATGTTGAACAGGGTAGGTGATAAAGGACATCCTTGTCGTACTCCTCTACCTATTTGACTTCCTTCAGACATTTCTTCTCCTATCCTGACTTTGACTCATTTTCATATAAAGATTACTGATCAGCCTCGTTTCTTTCCAATCCACACCTATTTTCTTCAGGATATCCATCAGTTTGTTCCAATTCACTTTGTCAAACGCCTTTTCTAAGTCCACAAATGCTATCTTATACTGGTACACTTCTTTATTCTTCTCTAGGCATCTGTCCACACCTGTGGAGTAACGGTTAGCGTGTCTGGCCGCGAAACCAGGTGGCCCGGGTTCGATTCCTGGTCGGGGCAAGTTACCTGGTTGAGATTTTTTCCGGGGTTTTCCCTCAACCCAATATGAGCAAATGCTGGGTAACTTTCGGAGCTGGACCCTGGATTCATTTCACCGGCATTATCACCTTCATCTCATTCAGACGCTAAATAACCTAAGCTGTTGATAAAGCGTCATAAAATAACGTACTAAAATAAAAAAAAAAAATCTAGGCATCTTTTGCCGATTGTTTATAGTAGTCCAATTGCATCCCTTGCACCTTTTCTCTTCCTGAAGTCAAACTGCTCTTCTTCCAACTGTTCTTCCATCTTAGAATATAAACGTAGTTTCGGTATTCACAGAAGAATTTTTGCCAAGTGCGATATCAGACTGATAGTCCTGAACTCGTTACATTTCTTGGTATTATTTTTCTTCAGTATTGGAAGCAACATGTTTCCTCAAAATCTTCAGCCCATTCGCCTTTCTCATATATTTCGTTGCATAATAGTACAATTTTCTTCTTATCTTCATCCAATCATTTATGGAGATTCCATCAACTTCTGTTAAATTCTCGAAGAGAAGAAAAATACAGGAGCCAGGACACTATTGAAAATTAGTGCCAAATACGGGAAATTGCTGGAAATACGAGAGGATTGGCAACCATAGTGGTTCATGTTAATGTATTTTACTTATATTTATTACTGAGTACTTAAATATTATTGCTTGTCCCATTAAAACGTTTTCTTTGTTAACAGCTGCTTGTCACACAAATGGAACCACGACAAATGAGAACATTCCGAACGGAATTCAACATCTTCGAATCATCAATGGACTCTGCGGAATCCAGGACCTACTCCAGTAGCAGCCACTATGCAACACAATCGGAGTGAGTACTACAAGAAAATATTACTTGATTTTAGAGTACACTGTTTATTTCAGTGTTTATTTTGTCTGGTATACTGTTCTTTTGTTTCATAAGTAAGACTGAGATTTATGTTTTCATATGAAATGTACTCCCTCTAGAACAGGGGCGGGCGTAATGTTCCCATGCAGGCACTTTTCACACATAAACAGTGCTCGTGTGGGAACATTACGTCCATCCCTGCTCTAGAATATTAAGATACTGTTTGGTTTACTCTCCTTCTCGTTCTGTCTTTATCTATTCTGTTCTTGAAATGATTCTCTACTTTTATGTTCGTAATTATCCCTGTTTTGTAATAATTGCGTTGGTTTTGTAATTTTATTGAATCTTTGTTATGTTCCCATTTAGTACAAAATAGTTATTTATGGAAAATGCCCCTGAACATGAACCTGTTTGCTACATTCATAATATTGATGGCCTAGATCTATGTGATTTTTCCAAAATTTTTAAGAAAGACATAGAACTGTTTATTTATACAGTCTATATATTTGAACCACTGAAAAGCACAATAATACCATAATAGATATGAAGGGTTTAGAACTATAGTGGGCCAAGTGCCATTTACTAAAACCGTAGAAAACAAGGGTTAAAATGGAGTTATTACCATAATTCAATGGAAACCTATAGCAAGTAGTATAAAGTACAGTATACACATTAAAACTAAATGATATGTCAATTTTCATTAAACTATGGTATTCACTTAATTTTAATCCTTGCTTTCTCCGTTTTTAAAAAATGACAATTGGCCCACTATGGCTCTGAACCCTTCATATATTCTGTAGAACCAAAAATTAATCTTTACGTAGATTCTTCGCCCAGCAGTGCATATTACTGTGGAATCCCGGCCACCAAGTCACTCAGTTGAGTGTGCTCCTTGTATAATGGCAGTTAACTTAATATATGTCAACATATATGTCGAACTTGGAGTCAGGCCACAAAGGGAAAAACACTAGAGGAGAGGGATTCGATCTGATCCTGTGGATTGAACTTCGGCGTAGCTCAGTGGTTAGAGCACTTGGTACATAGAACCAAGGACCCAGGTTCGATCCCTGGCGCCAGAGCGAATTTTTCTCCTCTAATAATCATTGTTACCATAATTTTTTGTCTATCTATTGTGGAAATACAACTATGTGCGCAGTTTCAGGGAGACTTCTACATCTCATGAGAAGTGATCATGTGATATTTCTGTTCCATTATATTTATGACGAAACATGTCAAAACATCTAATGCAGTAAATCATTCTTGAAAGCATACACCTGTATTTGTCATCCTTATTGATTGCTGATTTGCAGTGTTCAGTTGGATCCCCATGTTAACGTTGGCTAAGTTTAAAATCAGTCGCATTGTTATTTGAGATTTTGAAGACTTCTGCTTTGAAATTATTTCAGATAAATGCTTTATGTAAGTTATCCCAACTTTCGTGTTGGAATACTGTTCTTGTTGAAGTATCAGTTGGTGTGTTTGCCAAAACCTTTATATATACGGTACTAATTGAGCAACAGACATGTCAACCAAGTTGGGTCCCCGTGTTAACATTGGCTAAGTTTATTGTTATTTATGATTTTGAAGGCTCCTGCTTTGAAATTCTTTCAGATAAATGTTTTATGTAAGTTAGCCCAATTTTCGTCTTGGAATACTATTCTTATTGAAGTAGGCCTATCAGTATGTTTGCCAAAACCTTCAGTGGCCCCAACTTATATGGGCCCCATGAGGCCTGAGTCCACCCAATAATTTATCATCATCATCATCATTATCATCTCCTTTTCCATTCTTTCCTGGCTTAGTTACCTCAAGAGTGATACCTTACTGGTGTCATTTATGAGGTACAAACCTGTCTTCGGACAGTTGACTAAACAAGAACATGATATGTGATGGTTGCTTATTGAAATCAGTAAATTACAGTAAGTAAAATTTCAATAAGTAAGGATGGATTGTTGGTGTGCACTTTATTCATCTCTCCTAGTACCATATAAGGATAGTGCTGAAAAGTTTGATTTAGAAGATGTTTGTATTGTGCTACGTAATAGCGAGTCCATTTTCGTATTATCAATTTACAGTTAGAAAGAATTGAAGTCCCCAAGTTAAAATGTTCTTAGAATTGTAACATTCTATTTAATTACTATAAATGGATATTATGCAGAACAGCTATGCACAAGATAATGCGGAGATGTTTTTGTATATAGCTACTAGTATGAAGGAACTAATTGGTATTCACATAAAATCCAAAAGAATGTTGCCTACAAGTAAATGGAACATAGCCCTTGGACCTTATACTAACTACATACATTACAAAATCGTTCTTAGATCTCCATTTTGTTATTTTTAGCATTCTACAATATATTGTATAGACCTATACTATCCGTAGTCACATCTATATTATGAAAAATAGTATTATTACAGTGAGGATTTATGAGATTCTTTTGGGAAATTATGATCCAGTGTTTGAGCCCATCCAATGTTTTTAAAAAGTTGGCGCTACTGAAAACCTTTATATACTGATTAACAGACATGTCAACTCTTCTTATTCCAGTCTTTTTAGGTATTTACAATTTTCATTTCATCTTGGGGATTAAGTTATTTATAATCTTCTGGAAATTGGACAGTGAAGGATTCGTTCTCCAAGTCGAGCAATAAGAGCATAATGATAACTACTCATATTGTTAGTGTTAATCTTACATTTCTGTTTCTTTGCCCTGCCTACCATTTTGCAGTGTTTAATCGTTCTGTAATTGCATCATTGAACTATAATTTTCTAAGTCATAACTTTTCATATACAGGGTTGTTTCCGATTTCTGATAACGAATTTGAATGACATCATGTGCATCGGGAGTCCCACGGCAGCTGAACTGTGACGCGAGGTGACAGACCTGTAGTGAGTGATCTCATAGTCAGAGTGTTTAGCAGAAATTCCCAAGAAAATCAAGCCTTTTTGGGAGGGGTACATAACAACCCTTTCCGATACCAAGTACAGTTAAGTGAAAATAATAGAAGCCTACAATAAACGAGGTTTCGCTGTTTCCAAGAAAGACATCTTCTGTGTACTTAATAAGATTGGTAAAGCTCGAATGGAATTAATTTGTATCATCTCGTGGGATGCGGCGACTTGTGACGGGGGGTGGATTTGCTTGCTTTTTTCACTCTGGAATTAATCCCATCCGAGCTTTGCCAGTCTCATTAGGTACACACAAGATGCCTTTCTTGGAAATAACGAAACCACGGTTTTTGCAGGCTCCTATGATTTTCTCATAACTGTACTTGGCATCGGAAAAGGTTGTTATGTACCGCTCCCAAAAAGGCTTGATTTTCTTGGGCATTGCTACTGTGATACACCGTGCACTCTGATTATGAAATCACTCACTACTGGTCTGTCACTTCTCGCCACAATTAAGCTGTCGGTGTGATTCCTGATGCACATGACATCATTCAAATTCGTTATCAGAGATTGGAAACAACTCTGTACTTTTGTTCTCATGTAACATTAGTTGATAAGTCTCTAAAATATTGTAACTTCAGAGAAGTATTTGCAATGCAGATTTTTTTTTGTATCTTGTAATGCTTTTAAATGTTTCACTTATATTTTATTTTTGTACTTTTAGGTACGGTATTCATTTATATTTTTTGTACTTTTAGGTACGGTATTAATTTACCTCGTAGTTATTTCTCCAACATCAGATTAACATTTTAATAATTACAATAATCCAGTATAAAGTTTTCTTAATGTGTTGTATTTTTAGTGTTGTGCAAAATGTACCGTACCTCAATATAAAGACAAATAATAATTATTCTTTTAAAAGAAACTGAAAATGTTCCAGTGTTCATATGAAGAATTGGATTAAGTTTTTTTTTAATACCGGTACCTTTATTGAAAATGCACTAGACTGTGTATAGGGCCTAATCAGATTTCTGGTTATTTTATAATTTTTGTAATTCATGGAAGATTAGGAATGGAATATGAACGTAGTGCTAATTATATCAATTTGTTGTTTATGTATGTATGCAGATTTTTAAGAAAACTGGACGAAAGTTTAATTATTTATAAGGCACACTTATGTGTTGTTTTTCATTTGGTAAGGAGAGAGAATTAATTTATTTATACAGAAGAAAATTAAATTCAGATACTTCACATAGCACTTAATAATTTTTTAAGAAAACTGGACGAAAATTTAATTATTTATAAGGCACACTTATGTGTTGTTTTTCATTTGGTAAGAAGAGAGAATTAATTTACTTTTATGGAAGAAAATTAAATTCATATACTTCACATAGCACTTAATAATGCTATACTGAATTCTTTATTTGTTAGGTTTGTTCAGCATATGGCTACATCATCTCATCACGACATCACCGACAGTATAAAGGCATTCGACAATGACCCTCATAAAAACTCTACATCAATAGCAACTGTAACTGTCACCACTTCAAGTGGTTCACCTACGAAGAAATGTTCTAAACCAGATTCCGAAACATTTAACTCAGCAGCACAGTCAAGAGGGGGGACCAGCAACTATCCTAGTGCTGTTATTTCAACGAATGGTGAGGCTGGACTGAGTCCAACGAAGATCCGTAAGGATTCACCCACAAAGTGGTCGGGAAGCTCAATGCAGTTTTCAGAAATACGATCTCTGAAGAGAGTACACAAAGTGGAAGAAGGAATAGGGACTGACAACATTATAGAGACTTTGGGAATCATTCATCCTTCTACAGGTGAAATACTGACTGTTGGTGATGCAATAAGTCTTCGAATACTAGATGTACGCACAGGAAGGATAGCAACTTCACCTGATGGACGATCGCCAACAGTTAGTATTGAAGAAGCAGCGGCTAGGGGTCTGGTAGATCCAGCTCTAGCAGAACGGTTGCTTGGACCATGCGGAATTATAGAAGAGGATGGACAGTCTGGACGACAGTTATCTCTATTAGAGGCCATACAACGGGAGCTATTCGACGCAGAACGCGGTTTTGTGACATCGGTGGAAGAACGGGTAAAGGTAACGTATACATCTGATGTGGATCAACCCAAAAGAATTAGCATTGCTGAAGCGATTGCAAAAGGGATGGTTGATCCAGAAACAGGGCAGTTTACAAATCCAATAGGTGGGGAAAAAATTACCCTAAAGGAAGCATATGCAAGGAATTTAATTGACAGGGAACCAGCAGGAGAAAAGGGAAAGAAGAAACCAAGCAATGCAGGGATCTGTTTAGCAGATGCAATTTCTCAAGGCTTAGTAGATGATCGAAGTGGACAGATTGTGGATCGGAACTCTGGGGACAAGTTCCCACTCACAGATGCCATTAAAAAGGGAGTCATTGATTCTGGTGTGAGAGAAATTGTGGATGCATCTACAGATAATAAACTGACCATTTCTCAAGCTATTACTAGTGGTATTCTAGATCCAAAGCAAGGGAAATATATACATGGAATCTCTCAAGAAGTTCTTCCTTTACGGGAGGCAAGGAGGAGACAGTTAATTGTTAAACCACTGACGCTAAAAGACTGCTGTGATTTGCAACTTATAGATAACACAGGAAAAATTCTTAGTCCATTACACAGAGAGAAACTTCCAATTTTGGAATGCATATCCAGAGGTGTCCTTGATGCAGATAATGCTAAAAGCATAACAAACACAAAGACTGATGATTTGCTCACTCTGTCTGAGGCTCTAGCTGAAGAAATAATCCTCCCAGAAGGAAAATTCCAGGATGCATCAACAGGAGAAATTTGTACAATACCAGAGGCAGTAGATAGAGGATTAATAACTTCAGTATCTGTGAAATCAATTTTTGATATTGATGGATTTAAAGATCCTGACAGCAATGATTTTGTTAGTCTCAACACAGCCCTCGCAAAAGGTGCTGTCACCACAAAAACTGGTGTAGCTATGTATGTTGTTGACCCAAAATTGGGAAAAACAGTTACAATGGATCAAGCTGTAAAACAAAATCTTGTTCGACCAGAAGTTCTAGAAATGCTGAATAGAAAAATTGGCATCAAAGACAAAGGGCGTGAACTCACTGTTTTAGAAGCAGTTGCAAAATATTACCTCGACCCAAAGACAGGCCAGGTATTGGATCCAAAAACCAGGAAACCTCTGCCACTTGACGAAGCAGTTCGACGAAGACTTATTACTCCTGAGGGTGCAGCTTTGTTGGGAAGTCTCTTGGCTATCACAGTCACAACACAAACTGTTACAAAAACAATAAAACGTTATGTTACAATTACTTCTAGTGGTGTCACCACATCTGATATTAAGATGACCTTTGGGGAAGCAATACGACGAGGTTTAATTGATGAAGTGAAACAAACTTTCCGAGATCCTGATTCAGGGAGAGTACTTTCTGTCCAGGAAGCAATGAATGAAGGTCTGATTGGCTATGCATCTCCTGATAGTAGTCCAAATCGTTCTCCAACAAGACAGAGAACTTCAGGTACAACTTCGCCTACAAAATCTCAGGGGGGAAGCCCAATAAAAAGTAGAAGTCCAGGCAGTACATCTCCAGTAAAAGAGAAATCATTTGATCGTGTACAACCTACAGTAAAAGCCCGTACTTCAGGAAGCACATCACCTATAAAGGAGAGAAGTTTTGAACACAGCCCTGTTGGCTCTCCTGTGAAAGGTAGAACCCCTGCAGGGTCTCCTGTGAAAGAGAAACCAAGTTTTGATGTAAGTATCAGCAAGGGAAGAAGTCCTTCACCCAAAAAGGAACCATCATCTCCTGGAAGAGCTTCTCCTACAAAGCGAGTGCCCCAGCTTTCAACAGATGTGCTTGATTCATCACTTAACCAGTCAGCAGTTTTAGTAAATGTGCCTTCTAATAAATTAGATTCTGCAGACTTCTTAAACAATGAACGACAAGCAGCAGCAGCAATGGAGAAGCAAGTATTTGAACTTCCTCCAGATGGTTGGTACCTTTCCGAGGCAATTGAACAAAAACTTTTTGATCCTGTTACTGGCTTATTCATTATACCTGGCACAGACAGACTTGTATCATTTGAAGAGTGTGTGAAACTTGAAATTATAAATCCAGCTTCTGCTACTGTTGTTGATCCAAATAATGGGAGGAAGATTTCTTTGATCAGGAGTTTAGACAAAAGGGTACTAGATGCCACAGGGCATTACACGAGTGGTGGAAAGAAACTGCCAATGAAAGAGGCAATTGCACGAAATTTCCTAATATTAGAAGGACGAATGGAGCATGATCAGTCATCGTCAAGACTCATTCAGATCACGAAAATCACAGGAAAACCTGATTTGGTCGAGCTGTCGGATGTTGTTAGTGGTTCTCCTGGAAGTCCACCAACATTTATAGAAATAAAGGGTTCTGAGGTAGACGTATCTTTGTTGGAACCCTTACAAGTTGCACCAGGCATTATATACGATCCTGCCACTGCATTAGTAATTTTCACAGAGTCTGGTAAAGCTGACAATCTTCTTGCAGCAGTAAAGGATGGAAAAATAGAGCCTAGAATGGTCAAAGTGAAAGATCCGTATACTGGGAAAAGTCTGAATATTAATGAAGCGATGAGAAAAGGAATTGTGGACAAAGAAACAGGGGATTACAAAGATAAAGCAGGTCGTAAAATTCCATTAGCAGAAGCTGCCAAGTTTGGAGTGTTAGCAGTAGTAGGTGCACCTCTTGTTGCTGCCACAAAAGCTGTCAAACTGATCAAAAAAGCATTGGTAGTTGATCCAAAAACTGGTGAGGAAGTTCCCATAGAAGTAGCCTATGAACGAGGCCTTATTGATGATGAAACATTGCGTAGTTACGAGGCAGCAACGGAATGTTTTGTGGAAGGAACTTCTCCCGAACATGTAGTTACTACAAAAACTGAAATAGTATCCACATCTGTTGTAATTCAGGATCCAACTACAGGGAAGGAAATAACAGCTGAGCAAGCTGTTCAGAAAGGTCTTATAACTTCAGAGGACTTGAAGCAATTAACAGCAGCTGCCAAGGAAGGAATGGAAAGAGGACAAGTTAAGACACTAAGTACAACATCGATACCATTAGATGATGATGACAGACCATCTGCTGGTGAACGTACACGGGGGCGAGTAACAACAGAACCAAAGTATAAAGTAGCAATAGGCAGAGCAAGATCTTTTTCACAGAGTCCTGAACGTGAAGCAAAGCCTGTTGTTCTACAAAAAATGCGTAAGAAAATTGTGAAACCATGTGATGCTGTTGAGACTGGAATGATTGACAAGGAGACAGCTGACATTTTAGAGAAACCAGAACTTTTCAAAGGTTCAGATGGTGAAAGTTTGAGCTTAGCAGAAGCTGTAAGTTGTAACAAGCTAGATGGTAATAAGGGAGCAATATTGGATCCACAGCGAGGAGATGTGCTGACTATCAAAGAAGCAATGGACCGTGGAATATTGGATCCTTCAGGACCTCCTGGACGTCTTCTAGTTCCTGTAGCTCGTAGTTTATCAATTCCAGGACTGTTAGAACAGGGTCTGATTGATCCAGAGGCAAAGAAAATAGTTCATCCAGAAACTGGTACACATCTTTCTTTACGTGAAGCAATTGTCTGTGAAATTGTCGATCCTTTATCAAAAATTGTTGAGCCATCAAGTGGTACTAAAGTGACACTAGAAGAAGCTATTGCTAAAGGCTGTATAGATGAGGATAAATCGTTAATTAATACTCCAAGTGGCTCTGTTGATTTACTAACTGCAGCACAGAATTTGAATGTGTTTGAGAAGTCTCCATCCCATGAAGGTTCAGTTAAAGGACTGCCACCTGCTGGCATGACATTCCCAGTAGCTCTCAGACGAGGTTTGGTGGATCCAGTAACAAAAGAAATTTTGCATCCCATCACAGGTGCCAGATTACCCGTAGAAAAAGCAATTGAAGATGACTTCATTATGGCTTTGCCATATCCTGTATCACCATTTAGTGTAGAAGTAACACAAGCATTGGAACGTAACCTAATTGATGGCGAGAAAGGAACATTTAAAAACCCAAAAACAGGGGAAGTGATTCCTGTGTCAGAAGCTGTTGAAAGTGGTGTGTTGGTGATCAAACCAGTACCTCAACTCGTTAGTTTTGAACCATCAGGAACAGTAACTGCAATTACTGAAACAGTAACATCATATCATACAATCACAACTAAAACAATAGAATTGAAGCATGGCTACATATTAATTGGACCAGATGAAGTTAAGCACACTCAGACAGGCGAAATCATACCTCTCGATGAAGCTAGGAGACGGGGTATAGTGAAAGATGAGTCAGAAACAAAAGAGGAATTCACAACAAGAGAGATAAAGATGTCATTTTCAGATGCTGTAGCTCAAGGATATGTAGATTTGGATGCTGGCACATACACAAATCCTGCTACAGGAGAGATAATGAGTATTTCAGAAGCCATAAAAGATGGTTTGCTGGACACAACTACACCAACTCAAGTTTCAGAAGATCCTTCGAAGTCTCCCACGGGTAAAAAGAAGAAGAAATTAAATCCAGTTGATGCATTTGACACACTTTATGATGACAAAACTAAGAAATTCCGAGATCCAAGTTCTCCTACAAAGACTTACACATTCAAAGAAGCTTTAGATAAGGGAATTATTGATGCTGATGCTGTAATGTATGATGTGGTAAGTGGAAAACCAGTTACAACTCGAGAAGCTGTTGAAAAGGGATTGATAGATCCAAGAACGGGCCGAGTTAAGGATGCCAAGACAGGAAACAGTCTCAGTGTAAAGGAAGCAGCGAAAATGGGTCTTTTGGCGGTTGTTGGTGCACCTGTGCTGGCTGGAATAGCAGTGGTGGATGCTGTGAAAAGTCTGAAGAATAAAGCTGATAAGAAAACTCCTGATAAACCTGCCAAGCCTTCGAGTCCTGTGAAGGAAAAGATCAGTCCATTGAAGACATCACCTACTCATAGTGTGAGTCCTGTGAAGGAAGCCACCATCACACCGAGCAAGAAGAGCCCTTCAAAATCTCCTGAACGTCAAAAGAGTCCAACAAAGTCGCCAGAAAAGGAGAAGACTCCACCAATCATAACTATTCAAACAAAAGCCAGAACACCATCCCCAGTCAAGGATACTGCTGCAGGATTAAAGATGCCATTAAGAGAAGCTATTTATGATGGACATATTGAACCAGAAAGTTGCAATATTACTATCCCAATCTCGGATGGAGGAGAGGAACAGATGACTGTACAAGATGCATTAGATGAAAATGCTGTGACTCTAAAGGATGTTGTTGAAGTGTTTAGTAAAGCAAAGGTTGGTTTGGTAGAAGAGAAAACAAAGTTCAAAGTTAAAGTGACCAAACATCTTAATGCTGAAAACTTGGCAAATGATGGTGTTTATAATTTGGATTCTGATGCATTTACAGACCCATTAACAGGAGAGGCAATAAGATTTGAAGATTTAGTACTTCGATATGATGTATTTGATCCTGATTCTGTTGAAGTAAAAGATCTAGCAAGACATCCTGAGACTTACATCACTCTAAGGGAAGCTTTGGAGGTGCCAGTTATCGACAGAATCACTGGTCACATGGTGGATCCTCGAACAGGAAAACGTGTACCTTTCTTTGAGGCTGTAAAACTGGGATGGATTGTTGAAAAACCCACAAAAACCAAGCCAACTAAAGTTGATGGTGCATCCAAAAAGCCTCGACCAACCCTTTCATTCCAAGAAGCCGTGGATGGCGGTCTGTATGATCCTAAAACTGGAGAAGTACAAGATCCTAAGACAGGAAATACTTTTAATTTTGTAGATGCTCTAACACATGGTGTATTGGACCCTGTATCTGTGAGCATCAGAAATCCAGAAAATGACGATATTCTTCCCTTGTCAGAAGCAGTTGAAATTGGAATTGTTGATTTGAATCGTGGTGTAATAGTAAATGTAGAAACTAGAAAGGAAGTGGAATTCAAAGTGGCATTCCTGCAAGGGTATGTTGTAGCAGGACCAAGGAAACCAGTATCATTAGAGGCTGTGATAAAGAAAGGACTTTATGATCCAAAGACTGGCATGATTACTGATCCTTTGACAAGACAAAGTATAGACGTAGAAGAGTCCGTAAAGAGAGGATTGGTAGATGCTTTTGTGACAGAATGTAAAGACACAAGAGCTGACTCTTTCATTTCACTTGATGATGCTTTGTCAACCAAGCTAGTTAATCCTAAGACTGGAAAATTGCGCAATACAGCCAATGGCAATCTCATGACACTAGATGTGGCTCTTGATAAGGAGTTAATAATTACCAACAAATTCAGCATTACACTAATTGAAGCCATTGTTCAGGAATACTATTCTCCAAGAACTGGAAGAGTATCAGATCCTGCTTCTGGAGATGAACTTACTGTTCAAGAGGCCATTGAATGTGGCTTTGTGGATTGTTCGTCTGTAAGAGTAAAAGATTCACATCAGGACAAGATAGTCACTGTTAAAGACGCCACTGCTACAGGTCTTCTAGATACACAGAAAGGAGTACTGACTTATCCAACACCAATGACATTAGATATAGCATTTGAGAAAGGTTATATATTGACAACACGTAAACCTTGGTCACTTCAGGAAGCTCTTGCTCAAGGTTGCTATGATCCTAAGACAGGATTAATGATCATCAATGGAGATGGAGAAAGAATAACACTGGAGGAAGCAATGAAGAGAGGAGAGATAAATAGAGATTCTCTCACTGTTAAGGATCCTCGTTCTGGAGATATTATCACCTTGGGTGAAGCTATTAAGATTGGTGTCATTGATCCAAAATTGGGAACTGCAACAGATCCAACCAATGGTGCAGAGATGCACTTCTATGATGCTCTAGAACGTGGACTAATTGTACCTGCCAAGAGGAAATTTTCACTTCCAGAAGCAGTATTCAAAGGATTTTATGATCCAAAATCAGGAAAATTTACAAGCCCTGAAACAAGAGAGAAACTTCCAACAGATCGTGCAATACGAAGAGGCATTATTGACCCTGCTTCAACATTGGTGAAAACTAATGGTGGAAAGGTTACTACTTTCGGTAATGCTGTTGAAGAAGGGCTTGTGGATTCAAGAACGGGAACCATTGCAGGAGCTGGGCGATTTGGCAGAAAATTAGATTTTCAAGAGGCATTTGAACAAGGTCTCTTAATTGAGGTTCGAAGACCAATGTCACTGAGTGAAGCTCTACTGAAAGGTGTATTTGACGAAGAAAAAGGTCAGTTTTTGGATCCATCTACTGGAGATTATCTTACTTTGGCAGAGGCAATAGAGAAAAACCTAATTGATTCTGATTCCGTCCATGTGAAGGATACACGAAGTGGATTTTGGAAAAAAGTGTCTCTTGCAGAAGCCATCAAGCTTGGATTTGTGGATGGAGAAACTGCGAAGGTCAAGGACTTCACACATGGAAATGTCGAAGTGACAATATCAGAAGCATTTGATTTAGGACTTATTATTGACAGTAAAGCAGCAGTATCAATACAAAGAGCTATTCATCAAGGTCTTTATGATGATTCAACCGGTAAATTCACTGATCCCAACACAGGTAGAAAAATAACTCTCCATGAAGCAATTCGACGATTTATCATTAATCCTCAGCTTCCTTGTTATTGGGAAAAGAAATCTGAACGTCTTCTGTCATTAGTAGAAACATGTCGAGCAGGAATCATTGATAGGCGGGCAGGCACTTTCAGGGAACCTGGTGCAAATTGTACAATCTCTCTCTCTGACGCCATGGAACTTGGACTTATTGTTGATATTGAAAGTGCAGGATTTGGCCTCTATGAAGCAATTGCTATGGGTTTGTATGACGCAGACTCTGGACGATTTGTTCATCCATCTACTGGTAGAAAACTTACACTGTCTGACGCTTGTAAAGAAGAATTAATAAATCCCCTGACATCAATAGTGAAACATTCCAAATCTAGTAAATATTTCAAACTTCCTGAAGCAACAGAGAATGGTCTGATAGATGAAGAACGAGGCATCTACAAGGTACCTGACAGTAAGAAGACACTGTCTCTGAAGGAAGCTAAAGAGAAAGGACTCATTGTAACATCGAAAAAACCATTGTCTATTGAAGAAGCAGTGAGGAGTGGATTGTACCGTCCTGATACTGGAAGATTCACTGATCCTGACGTGGGAGATCAATTGGATATTGCACAAGCTTTAATTCACGGCTTAATAGATGCAAATACAACAGCATTGAAGGATCCATCTACTGGCCAGCTGAAGAGTGTCAATTCTGGAATTGAAGATGGCTCAATAGATGTGCCTCGAGGTCGTGTCGTTGATCCTAAGACAAAGAGGGCATATACAATTGATGCTGCTTTAGAAAGAGGCTTACTAGTCACTGTCGAACGGCCTATAACCTTCCAGCAAGCAGTACGCCGTGGCTCCATTGACTTCCAGCGTGGAACATTCAAGGACCCAAGAACAATGAGAGAATGTACATTAGAAGAAGCTATAAGGTATGAGTTAATTGATCCTGAATCAGCAGTTGTTAAGGACCCACAAACAGGACGTTTCCGCACACTCAAGAAAGCAATAACAGATGGAGTGATTGATATGAACAAGAGAGCAGCGTTTGATCCACAGACAGGAAAAGTAAAGCCTCTGTGTATTATTTTCGAGCAAGGTACTGTTGTGTTTCTTCGAGAACCCCTTACTTTTGATGCTGCTATCGAACAAGGACACCTCAATATTGGCACTGGGAAATTCACCGATCCACAATCTAAAGAAATTCTTACATTAAAAGAAACAGTCTCCCTTGGCCTCATCGATCCAGATTCCGCTCTTATTAAGGACAGCACAAAGAAGAAACTCGTTAAACTCCCTGAAGCTTTCCGTAAAGGACTCATGGATGCAGAGAAAGGTAATGTTCTGGACTCAGCAACATCACGTTTATATTCCCTGTCAGCTGCTATTGATTCAGGTCTTCTCACAACACCACGACGAGGTCTCTCTCTTATAGAAGGTCTACAGTTTGGTCTGTATAACCCAACAACAGGTGGGTTTACAGATCCATTCTTTTCTACTGGAGTTATTGACAGGCGCAGGTTGAGACTTGAGGAAGCCATCGAGTCTGGATTAATTGACCCATCAACCACAGTGGTGAAGGATGCTGCCAGTGGCAACATATCTTCTCTGACTGATGCCATTTCAGTCACAAAGATTGTGGATGCTGCAGCAGGACGAATGCTGGAGACCTCTACAGGAAAGAGCATCGACCTGATAAAAGCACTTGACAGAGGTTACATTCTCACCGCGGAAGCACGAGTAAGTACTTGTATTGTTCTATTTATTATTTTAGGAATATTACTAGCTGTTTGTGATGGCTTACACACTGTTATTTTATTTAATCATGGATGTTTAATTAAACTTAATTTTACAGCCTTGGCTCTCCAAAATTTAATTAAACTTAATTTTACAACCTTGGCTCTCCAAAGAGACAGATTATTTTATTTAATCATGTTTGTTTAGTTAAACTTAATTTTACAACCTTGGCGAAACCTTGGTTCTCCAAAAACACATTATTTTATTTAATCATGGATGTTTAATTAAACTTAATTTTACAATCTTGGCTGTCCAAAATTAATTAAACTTAATTTTACAACCTTGGCTCTACAAAAACACATTATTTTATTTAATCATTGATGTTTAATTAAACTTAATTTTACAACCTTGGCTGTCCAAAATGTAATTAAACTTAATTTTACAACCTTGGCTCTCCAAAGTGACAGATTCTTTTATTTAATCATGTTTGTTTAGTTAAACTTAATTTTAAAACCTTGGCGAAACCTTGGCTCTCCAAAAACACATTATTTTATTTAATCATGGATGTTTAATTAAACTTAATTTTACAACTTTGGCTTTCCAAAATTTAATTAAACTTAATTTTACAACCTTGGCTCCCCAAAAACACATTATTTTATTTAATCATTGATGTTTAATTAAACTTAATTTTATAACATTGACCTTCTAAGTATAATCAGTACAGTCACTGAGCATTTGCAGCTCAGATTTTTTTAAATTTTGTTAGAAAAAATTATATTACCATAATTACATTTAATATATTCTCCTGGTTTATTCAGTTTGGTTAGTTCATGAATTCTTTTTATTTCTTTTTGAGGACGAGGAAATATATAATCTGTTACTAAGTATTTGAAAAATATATTCATTGAAATTTGTTTTTATATATTATGAGACCAAAGTGTCTACATTAGATTTTGTGTTATATAATCAGAAAAAGAAAAACAACCATTCTTAAGCTCCATCCACAAATATACATATATCTACAAAGTATATGGTTTAGTTTCCTTTCCGTTTTTTTTAGCATTCTATACTTAACAATAAACTGTATTGTATGAACTTTATTATTACCCTTTGTCGCTGTTTTGCCTTAATCACTTTTTATTTCATAGTTATGTTTCCTATAAAAAAAAGTAGATACGAGAGTTTTTGTTGTTCATGTTTTAATAATTTTATTATTGTCAAGGTCTTTAAGTTTAGTCACCACTGTAATAAGATTGCAACCTCTTTTATTCAGATAATATTTGTCTTAGCTTGTGAATTCTTCCCTCATATGTGCATTGATATGTGGATCTGAAGGCACAAATACCAGCTTTTCTGCACGTTTGGGGAGTTCTGTTTCTGAGAAACATGCTTGAGGCTGCTATAGCTTTTGCGCATTATCCTCTATGAACACTGCATTAAAAATATGCATTTCTTGCATCGAGAGTAAATAAATTTTAGTTATCCTTAGGCTGAAACTAAATAACCAGAAATATTGCACCTAGCCTAACATAATTTAATATTAATTCTTGAATGTTGCTCAGAAAATAGTTGTTAGAAAAATATGTAACATATTTTTTTAGGTGCCATAGGGTAACTTGTTACAACCACAGTTATTTTAAATAGGTAAAGTGTTCAGTTGAGCTGCATCTATTGGCTTCATCATATGTGACTAAATCAGTTAAAAATTTCTTGCACAAACGCATATCTTGGACTATGATAGTTTGATATGTGTTTTGTGGGAAACGAAAAAACCAAGCTTCCACATGTAATTTTGAACATGTTTTGAACTACAAAATACTTCAACATTAAAAATTAAAACCTAAAGGTGGACTACAGATACCTTGTGTTAGTATTTGTGTTTCTGTGAGAGTTTGGTTTAAGGACTTGTGCATTTGTCTTGTTTAATAATGGCTTTAAATACAAGAAGCTTAATTATGCATGGCAAAAGGATTGGGTAATATGTGTTGTGTGTTAGATCAGTTAACAAAAATAAACTCTAATCACATCTTAAATGTAACGTCATAAATGAGGGAGAAAGAAATGGTAGATTATTCAGAAAGGAAGTAGCTTAGACTTTTTCCACTGTTGTTGAAGTATACAAAAACTGCAGCATTTCGAAGGTTGGATCTGTCTTCGTGTGCAGAACAACAGAGTATCATACTGTTGGGTTAGTCACATGGATTAGTTATTTGTAAAAAACCCAACAGAAAGAATACCTTTGTATCCTTTTGTTCATCTGAAGACGAAGATATATCCAATGCTCGAAAAGTTATGAGTTTTTATGTACAAGGGTCAGTCAAATGAAAACGAGAAATAATTTTTTTCTATGCAGAGGAATTTTATTTCTCAAAATAATCTCCAGCAGTGTTTAGGCACTTATCCCACCTGCTCACAAGATTTTTGATACCTTGTTCATAAAAGTCTTTTGGCTGCTGGTGGCACCACTGCTGCACTGCCTCAGTCACGGCATGTCTGTCGCAAACTGGCGCCCTCCCAGGTCACTTTTGAGCTTGTCGAAAATCTGGAAGTTGCAAGGTGACAAGTCCGGGCTGTAAGGGGGATGTTCGACCACCTCCCAGCACAGGTCACGAATGATGTCCATGGTGTGCCGAGCTGTGTATGGTCATGCATTGTCATGTAACAAAATGACACCTTCACGCAAACGTCCAGGTCGCTTGTTTTTGATGACACGATGCAATTCAGTACAGAGGATTTTGGAGTTCGAGTGGAGGTGACAGATTCTCCTCTCTCCTTGAAGTGGCAGAGTAATGGACCCTCTGAGCCAAAGAACAGCATGAGCATCACCTTGCCTGCGATTGTGAAATTTCTGAACTTTTTTGAGCGTGCTGATGTATGCTGTATCGCTTGCTCTGCGGTTTGTAGTGTTTGCACCATGTTTCATACACTGTCACAATACGTTCCAAGAAAGCCTCCCCCTTCTGTTCATAATGCATCAGATGTTGCAAACTCAGTCCCATTCGGTGTTGTTTCTGTTCACCTGTGAGACATTTTAGCACCCACTTTGTGCACACTTTACGATACTTCATCGGTCGTGGATTATTGAGTATGCAGATCCATGACTGATAATCAGGTCTTGAGCCACTTCGTCCACTGTACACCTCTGATCTGCCCGGATGAGATTGTCTGCTGCAACAACATTTTCTTCCGTGATGACTGTGTGAGACTGGCCAGGGCGCAGGTCGTCCTCCAGTGATGTTCGCCCTTGTTGGTATCACTTTGTCCACTCATATACTCGGACACACGACATGCAATTGTTCACATACACCTCTTCATACGGCGATGACTTTCAATTGGTAAAATGCCTTCGATGGCTAGAAACTGCACCACACTATGCTGCGAGAACTTAGACTCTCCTGTTACTGTGAACATCATCTTTGTCTTGTTGCTGCACATCACTCCCTGTGCATGCAGGTTGCCAAACCTCTGACAATAGAGTTCTCAATCAGTAGTATCAACTACAAAAAACTTTCCCCCCTGGTGGCGTGTAACCTATAGTCCCGTCGCTCTTATTTCCGGCAGCCAATTGTATTGCAGGTCGGCTACATTTAAACGTGTGCGTCTTGTGATTTGCTGATGAAGACGTTATTCATTTCTTAAGACTCGATAAATACTTAATATAATCGCCCGCCATTTTGGCTCTTTCGTTGGCGTTCGCAGAAAGCACACGAAGATGTTATTTGCCACTCAATTATTTGCTGAATTACAGTGCGTTTGATTTACTATTTTATTTTTAGTAGGTTATTTTACGACGCTTTATCAACATCTAAGGTTATTTAGCGTCTGAATGAGATGAAGGTGATGATGCCGGTGAAATGAGTCCGGAGTCCAACACCGAAAATTACCCTGCATTTGCTCATATTGGGTTGAGGGAAAACCCCGGAAAAAACATCAACCGGGTAACTTGTCCCAACCGGGAATCGAACCCTGTCCACCTGATTTCGCGGCCAGACGCGCTAACCGTTACTCCACAGGTGTGGACTTGATTTGCTATCATAGGAGATACGACATGATAATGTTTAACGGTGTGGCAAACAGATTCCTCGTATGGTAGCTCGGCAACGAAAGAACAAAAATGGCGAACGATACTACCTACCTAGACTTTATAGAGCCTTCACTTCCTAAGACGTAAGCAAAGAGGGGGAGTCACACCGGGAATAACAGCATCGCGACTATAATTTCTGGCAGCTGATTTCTCGTTTTCATTTGACTGACCCTCATACTTCACCAGCAATGCAAACTTCACCAAACTACACCTTTTCTGAAAATCATAAGTGTGCCGTAGACATTTTTGTAGCTGAAACATGATAGTGGCATATGTCAGTGTTCAGTCCTTTGTCTTTATTTTGCTTCCGGTGCATATTGTTTCAATGTACGTACCTTTCCACCAAGGTAATGATGTGCATGATGAATGTACCCTACTGTTTCAGAAGCATATTTTTTTTTTTTTTTTGGAACAGACATTAGCCACTTTTGCTTGTGAATTTATGTTTCTATTTAAATATGGGAATTTTTAATCTGATCAAATCTCTTTCAGTTTTTTAGTTTCAGGTGTTTCGTGACATAGTGTCAGACTAATATATTGAAAATATAATACCTGTCTTTGGTGATTGGATACCTGAAGGAAAATACATGAGAAAAGACCTACAATATTTTTGGGGGCAAAAATAATAATATCCACGATCAATAATGCAAAGTGGAGAATGTGCTTGCTTCCGCACGTAAAAGCATGAAGAGAGCGTGGAAACTAACCTTGAACCCCAGTTGTGATAAAGCTGCTCGGCAATGCTAATTCTCTTGTTAACCATTGTGCTAACCTTTATAGTAAGACTCTACTAACTCATAAACTATGATGTTAAATGTTTGAAAGTGTTGTTTTAACTTGTTACATGTTTTTGTAGTATTTATTCAGATACACATGAATATCACTATTCTTTGATTGTATCATCATTCATTGAATAGTTTAACAAAGATCTGAATAAGTCCACAGTTTAAATTATTTTATTTGATATTAATGATTTTGACTTGTTCCTGTTTTCCAGGTTTTAAATTGGTTATTTTCAGTTGTGACATAAATGTTTCTAATAATAACACTAATAATAAATCTACTAATTTTAACATATATAAACATATTTGTCTAAATTAGAATAGGAATGGTTGTTGGTGTGAGTGATGAGTGTTTTGGTGTGTGGTTTATGTGTAGCTAGAAATTTTCTGTGTGTTTATCTCTCTAAATAGCAATAACTGTCACATGTTCTTTGCATGAAAAGCAGGTTTTGTAGCAGGTATGTTGACATGTTTCTGGTACCTTAAATTGATTTAAAAGTTGCTCATTTTCTGGTATTGTCCTGGCAGATTGGAATTTAAAATAGACTGACCATCAAATCTATATCTTATTTCTATCTGGTGCACCACACTGCATGCAGGTGGAGGGAGTGTCATCTTGTGGAGATTTAGATTTGTTGGTCAGGTGCTTGTGTGTCTCTTAATGTTAACATGAACAGAGAGGTTAGAAATTTATACGAGATTGTAAATTCAGTAAATTAAAGACCATAAAATCAGTTATTTACTACTACAATATGATCCTGAAGAAAAGAATTACTGCTTAATAACTGCTATTTACTATATTTATGAAACGATATTTAATCATATACATTAGTTAGTTTACAATTATTAGACATATTGTTAAATAATAG
Source organism: Periplaneta americana (assembly GCF_040183065.1). Classification (NCBI taxonomy): domain Eukaryota; kingdom Metazoa; phylum Arthropoda; class Insecta; order Blattodea; family Blattidae; genus Periplaneta; species Periplaneta americana. The sequence continues at coordinate 194,674,893 of NC_091121.1, forward strand.
ACGTATTAAATAGTTGCTATACTTCTAAGCTTGCTAAGCATTTAGCTGCAAGAATTGGCTTGAGTCTGTCTATGCTTTGGCATGTAAGGTCTTCAATACACCTCAGTACAGTTAATTTCAAAGTTTAATAGTGTTAGTGTTTTCTGAGCTAATTTTAGCATTATTGATGTTCGAATTTGTAAACAGTATTAATATTCACCAACTGAAAATTTTCCATTTGTTTGAAAGATTTATCAAAAAGGAACTATTACCATTTATTCTGGAAAATGTTAGAAAACTTCTTGCCACATACTTCAAAATTAGCTCAGATTCACACAGGTAACCGGTACTCTATTATAAGGTGATAGAGATTGTTGAAACTTACATATTTGTTTTATGTTTAATGTAGCAAGCGGTAGAAGAGAAGTATAAACATTGTGATGAAACTTTATCGAAACTCTTGTCCTGGATTGGAGAAATTGAAGACAAGCTGGCAACTCAGGATATTGTCCAAGAAGATGCAGATGAACTGCGCAATCAGATCAACATCATGAAGGTGAGATTCTGTCAGTGGACATTTTCTTTCACGTGCTTCTTCTTGTAGCTGATTATTTTTACGAGTACATTATATCATTTAAATGAAAAACAGTATTTAGATAATAATTCAGAAAGAAAATTATTACGACTACTTTAAATAAAATAACGATTTGAAAATATTAGCATATAAAGAAATTCGTGTATTCCTTGTGCTAAAACTGAAGTTTTATTTAATGTTTTATTTAGAAATAAGTAGTATGCATATGATTTCATAGTCTGTCCTTATGCCACTTGATGTAAAACATTGCCATGGATGAATATATAGTAGGATGCGACACTTACTGAGTTTCCTGTAACACATGCTAGAGGCGCTAATGTAGAAATGATCATGCTGCAATCTGTTGGACGGTGGAGAACATATTACATCTAGCAGCGCACCAAGTAGCAAAAACAAAAATTAATTACTCCATGCATTTAGCAGAGCACCTGGTGACGAAAATGTTAAACTATGCAGAAAATATTCTTTCCCTCCCACCCTCGTCGATATTTTCAACTAACTCAAATTAAAATAAAACATTTACATTTTAATTTCTCACATCTTCCACTGAAAATTCTTACCGGAGCCAACAGGAAGATAAAAGAGACGATCTATTTTACACTACCCAATTAAAATATAACCAAACAGAGACAAAATAAAGCAAAAGGTTAGATAATTGGGATTGTATTCTTTGGGTATTTAGTGTACAGAGCAATGGAAAAGTCTGCAAAAAGTACTTAGGTAGTTCAATTTATTATATTATTATTACTTTACAATACATTCAACAACACTATTTCTACAACGTCCATAAACATCACTGTTTAACATACACTGCTTAAACACACACTTAATATCACTTATGTCCACTCATTAGCGAGTTTCTGGCTGCCATCTTGTCTTCTCGAGCATTTCTGTATGTCTCGAACGAATGGATAAATAGAGAACTCTGGGTAATCTACCCAACACGTAGTTATAATGTTCATCACCCACGACATCGGGCGCTGATCATCTTATTTGAACCCCCTTCTGTCAGATGGTGCTGACCGCAGTTTCGCATCTTATATATTCATCCATAGACATTGCACTTAGAACTGATAAGATTTGCAGGATTCCTACAGCTTAATTCTGAAACATGTTTGGTCCCAAGGGTTTCCAGTAAAAGAAATTGTACACTTGAATTTACTTGTGCATCATACACAAAGGACAAGACTGTACGATATTGTCAAAACATTATTGCAGCAAGTGAAGGATGACTTGGATTCCCACTCAAGACCCGTGGCATCATGCCTAGACCAGGTACGACAGGTGGTTGCAACAGGTGGTGACGTTCTGTCCAGTGATGAAGTATCTACTCTAGAAAAGAATGGTCGATCACTCAAGTCTCGTTATGAGCGCTCCATGGACAGGACAGACAGACTGCTCAAACGCCTCACTGCTGCTCGTGATGAACTCAGCAAATTCAGGTATGTCTACTAATATGTTTTAAAGGTAAAGAACTATTGATTTATTTTTCAAATGGCAGGACTTGACTGTTGAGTCAATTTTCCTTCAACTTTTCACTGTAAGTAGAAATTGTTTCTGATTTATTGGGCTTCACAGCTTTAGTACAGTTCAGCAAATATTATATTTTATCCGTGATGTCATTTAGATTGTTGCACAATACACATCAATATTTTTTGTTATTGGTAGATGCCAGTTCAACAAATGTGATAAGAATGGCCCAAATTTTGATTACCTAAAAGTGTTTTAAAAATGACAGGAAAAACCTAGTAACATTCCTTAAAATTTCAGAAATTACCCAAAAATCTGAAATGTATTTACTTATTTAAAGAGTTGTTGTTGTTTTCCGATGCGAGGTGTTTGACAATAAAGTCATTTGACCTCTTGCACTTCAATATTTTACAAAGTTATTGGAGTGGTTAAATGGCAAGTTGTAGCCGATTTAAGTGAACACCATATTTTAACGTTTTGGTGGCTACTTCATTCACACACAACCCCCAGAATGTCTGGAGGACCACACCTGCTGTTGGTCGACGAGTCCATTGAACCTAGCTGGGAGATCTTGTTGATCAGCAGCTTTCCCTCCTTAAGCCACTGGAGGACGATTTTAGTGCCATAGCAGGTCAGCACTAGGAACAGAAAAGTAGAAAGAGGAGGAAGGAAAGTGAAATGAACCCCTAGGCTTATTTAAAGAGTAAAAGTGTACGTAGTTAAAGTAATCGGTAATATACAATGATATGAAAACAAATGACATTTGCAGTCCATACAAACAAAATAATTGAATATCTGCTTGTTTTCAAATTGAACAAATTCCTATATAAATATATATTATTAAAATATTACACAACCACTGGAATAAACCATAGCCAGAGTTATGGGCCAAGATTATGCAACTCTCTTTTGATAATAAATCCTGTTCTAGGTTATTTTGAGTTTAATAAATTTAAGAAAATTTAAGCAAATTATTTACACTGCTTTTCCTTTTTTCTTTTTCTTAATTTCAATATAGTACCGGTATTTATTCATTCCAACTTACATTCTATTCTTGATTTGATTCGCTATTTTTATCTTCGTAATTATCCCTGTTTTGTAATAATTATATTGGTTTTTGTAATTTTATTGAATGTTTGTTATGTCCTTTAGTACAAAATAGTTATTTATAGGAACCGCCCTCGAACATAAGCTTGCTGTAACTGATGTGCACTACTTAAATAATATGTATTTATTTTGTATTTTATGTAGAAATAAATACTAAATACTAATTCGAAAATATCAGAAAAGAAAAAGAATTTAAGTATTGGTTAGTCGAACACCTGAACAACAATGCAATCTCTAAGTCGAAAATATCTGAAACGTAAAAGAAGTAGTCAAACACATTATAGGATGGTGAAAATCTTATTATCTTCATTTGCAGGAATGAACTGTCCACTTTCTGCACTTGGCTTGATAAAGCCCGACGAACTCTGGAAGATAAGGAAAAGTCTCTCTCCAATTTGAACAAACTCAGCAGCAATGCTGATAGCACCAGGGAGTTCGTGAGTGATGTGATTGCCCATCAAGCAGATCTCCGCTTCATCACCATGTCTGCACAGAAGTTTGTTGATGAATCTAAAGTAAGTAAATTTAATCATTGTGGTCATTGTCATCATCACAATCATCAGTCGTTTCATTTCTTCTTCCTCCCCTCCTCCTCCTCCTCGTTGTTGTTGGTGTTGTTGTTGTTGTTGTTGTTGTTCTTCTTCTTCTCTTTCTTCTTCTTCTTCTCTATCATCATCTTATTCTTCATTTTAGTCATGATTATCATATTAATCATCATAACCATCAACTTATTCACGTTTATCATAGTTTTCTTAATAAATTCATATTCTTAATCATTATTTTCATGATTATCGTCTTAATTACAGTATTACCTCAGCTGTGTCAGATCGATATTTCGAACTTCATTATCACAAAATCCACTTGAAAAGTATTCCTTAAAAGCGGGATTATCCTTAAACCTGTTTCCTTAAAAGCTGGAACTAATATTAAATTATTCTTATGGCAATTTGGCTGGGACTTCACAAATTATTCCTTTTAAAACGGGAACGTTAAAATGGAGTTTCACTGTATTTCTAAAAAAAAATCTGAATTGTATAGTTCTATCAAGAATGATAGTTTGAAACCATACTTTATTTTCAGTCAAATTCAATGACGATCATACAATATTTCTATGTGAAACAAAAAAATTATTCTGTTATTATTTATTGCAGGAATATCTTTCGTCACTGAATGAATTCCGAACGAGTCTACCACAACGCCTGCCTCACATCGAACCTCCCCAAGACTCTGTTGTCAGGAATGAAGTGTCGACCGTTACTGCACAGTATCGAGATCTGCTCTCACGTGCTAATGGCTTGTCAGACCGTCTATCAGGCGTAGGAGGACGGCAGAGAGAATACCGAGATGCTTTGGATAAGGCTCGAGCATGGCTGCGTGAAGCTGAGCCTAGAGCCAATAAAGTTCTGTCGGAACCTGTTGGAGCTGAGCCCAAGACTGTAGAAGAACAGCTTAGTAGAGCCAAGGGACTGAACAACGAGTTCGTGGCACAAGGAAGGCTTATAGATTCAGCCAAACAGGTAATGCAAATTGATTTTGAATTTCTTTTGTATATCTATAAATATATCTTATTATTTACTGTGAGTTTGCAGTCATAATTTATCCAATTATTCATTATTCTATGCATACACGCGCAATAAGTTGTCACAAGAAAGGAATTAGTATGTCTGTCATGTTCTGGTGTCAGGTATTGGTAATTAACAACTTTCTATTTTAACTTCTCCTACTGGTATATGGGAAGAAGATATTGTGTTCTGTTTTTTTCTTAGTAGAGCAATGTGCGCAAGTTGAATTATCGATTAACTTCAATTAAGGTATTTTTTGTGATAGTGTGGCCAATTCGAGCTCGAGTAGGAAGTGGAATTTATGTCGGTACATGTTAGAAGTTAGATTTCAATGTATTAGAAATAATAAATTAACAGGAGAAAATTCTTTTATTTTTAAAGTTTGGCAGACTTTCATTTGTGCATGTGTATGAAGTTATAATTGGCATATACAGTATATATATATATGATCTAAAGAGATATGGGAAATAAGTTTAGGTAGGCTACTTTCATTATTTGATCAAATGTATTTTAAAATATACTTAATGTTTCAAGAGACATGTTGTTGTTTTCTAATGCCAGGCATTTGACAATAAAGTCATTTGACCTCTTGCACTCCAATATTTTTCAAAGATATTATCATGGCCAGCCACTAAAGCACAGATTTTGAGGTGTCCCGAATCCATTTCTTGGTTTCGAGTAGCAAGTGGAATTTATGTCGGTACATGTTAGAAGTTAGATTTCAATGTATTAGAAATAATAAATTAACAGGAGAAAATTCTTTTATTTTTAAAGTTTGGCAGACTTTCATTTGTGCATGTGTATGAAGTTATAATTGGCATATACAGTATATATATATATATATATATATATATATATATATATATATATATGATCTAAAGAGATATGGGAAATAAGTTTAGGTAGGCTACTTTCATTATTTGATCAAATGTATTTTAAAATATACTTAATGTTTCAAGAGACATGTTGTTGTTTTCTAATGCCAGGCATTTGACAATAAAGTCATTTGACCTCTTGCACTCCAATATTTTTCAAAGATATTATCATGGCCAGCCACTAAAGCACAGATTTTGAGGTGTCCCGAATCCATTTCTTGGTTTCGAGTAGGAAGTGGAATTTATGTCGGTACATGTTAGAAGTTAGATTTCAATGTATTAGAAATAATAAATTAACAGGAGAAAATTCTTTTATTTTTAAAGTTTGGCAGACTTTCATTTGTGCATGTGTATGAAGTTATAATTGGCATATACAGTATATATATATATGATCTAAAGAGATATGGGAAATAAGTTTAGGTAGGCTAATTTCATTATTTGATCAAATGTATTTTAAAATACACTTAATGTTTCAAGAGACATGTTGTTGTTTTCTAATGCCAGGCATTTGACAATAAAGTCATTTGACCTCTTGCACTCCAATATTTTTCAAAGATATTATCATGGCCAGCCACTAAAGCACAGATTTTGAGGTGTCCCGAATCCATTTCTTGGTTTCGAGTAGGAAGTGGAATTTATGTCGGTACATGTTAGAAGTTAGATTTCAATGTATTAGAAATAATAAATTAACAGGAGAAAATTCTTTTATTTTTAAAGTTTGGCAGACTTTCATTTGTGCATGTGTATGAAGTTATAATTGGCATATACAGTATATATATATATATATATATATATATATATATATATATATATATATGATCTAAAGAGATATGGGAAATAAGTTTAGGTAGGCTACTTTCATTATTTGATCAAATGTATTTTAAAATATACTTAATGTTTCAAGAGACATGTTGTTGTTTTCTAATGCCAGGCATTTGACAATAAAGTCATTTGACCTCTTGCACTCCAATATTTTTCAAAGATATTATCATGGCCAGCCACTAAAGCACAGATTTTGAGGTGTCCCGAATCCATTTCTTGGTTTCGAGTAGCAAGTGGAATTTATGTCGGTACATGTTAGAAGTTAGATTTCAATGTATTAGAAATAATAAATTAACAGAAGAAAATTCTTTTATTTTTAAAGTTTGGCAGACTTTCATTTGTGCATGTGTATGAAGTTATAATTGGCATATACAGTATATATATATATATATATATATATATATATATATATATATATATATATATATGATCTAAAGAGATATGGGAAATAAGTTTAGGTAGGCTACTTTCATTATTTGATCAAATGTATTTTAAAATATACTTAATGTTTCAAGAGACATGTTGTTGTTTTCTAATGCCAGGCATTTGACAATAAAGTCATTTGACCTCTTGCACTCCAATATTTTTCAAAGATATTATCATGGCCAGCCACTAAAGCACAGATTTTGAGGTGTCCCGAATCCATTTCTTGGTTTCGAGTAGCAAGTGGAATTTATGTCGGTACATGTTAGAAGTTAGATTTCAATGTATTAGAAATAATAAATTAACAGGAGAAAATTCTTTTATTTTTAAAGTTTGGCAGACTTTCATTTGTGCATGTGTATGAAGTTATAATTGGCATATACAGTATATATATATGATCTAAAGAGATATGGGAAATAAGTTTAGGTAGGCTACTTTCATTATTTGATCAAATGTATTTTAAAATATACTTAATGTTTCAAGAGACATGTTGTTGTTTTCTAATGCCAGGCATTTGACAATAAAGTCATTTGACCTCTTGCACTCCAATATTTTTCAAAGATATTATCATGGCCAGCCACTAAAGCACAGATTTTGAGGTGTCCCAAATCCATTTCTTGGTTTGAGTTGCACAATGGGCAGTTAGGAGACTGATATATTCCAATTCTATGCAGATGCTTGGCCAAACAATCATACCCTGTTGCCAATCTAAATGCAGCTACAGACGATTTTCGTGGTAAATCGGGAATTAACTGTGGATTATGATGCAGAGAGTTCCATTTTTTCTCTTGAGATTTTATTATCAAATTTTATTTGTTTTGAAGTCTAAGTATGTAGATTTAATAAATCTTTTCACAGAGGAATACGTATATTTAGTAACAGGTCTGTAAGTAGCAGTGCTGCTCTTCTTTGCTAAAGCATCCGAATTCTCGTTTCCCAGGATTCCACAATGGGATGGTATCCATTGGAATACAATTCTTTTATTGAGTGATATTAATTGAGAGAGCATTTTAGTTATTTCTGCTGTTTGAGATGAAAGTGTGTGTTTAGAGACTATTGATAGAATAGCTGCTTTGGAGTCTGACAATATAACTGCATTCTTAAATTTATTGATGTGGCATAGAGACATAAGTTGAATCATTCTTAACATTTCATCGATTTAAAAGCAAAACAAAAGTCAGAAGTATTAATTCTGAGAAAAAGACGTATTTAATATATAAAATTAGAATAGGAAAATTAAATACATATAAAGAGAAACAACTTACTCAAGATAATATTTTGAGGATTCAGTTTTCTCAAAAACTTTGAAATGCCTTTTTCTCAGAAGTAATATTTTTTACTTAATGTGTTTTTACTTAATGTGACGATTTGTACCCAGTTCACTTCACTTTTAATACATTAAGGTATGGTCACACATCGCTACTTTTGCAGCGCAACTTTTGTACTGCAGCTGCAAAAGTTGCGTGTCGTGTTCACACGTAAGCCAAAAGTAGCGCGCTGCACGCTACTTTTCGTGCTGCGCAACCCGAGTGCAGCAAAAGTTGCAACTGGAGGTTGCGAGTCTGTTCACACACAAGGCGCTACTTTTGCAGCCGCAGTCATGCTGCAGGTTTCCATCTCCGTGTTGACTTCTCAATATATATTTTGTGGTTATGTTCGCATTATTAAGAAACTCATGCGAAAGCTTCCTTATCTATTATTTGCTTTTCTGTCGTATCTAGTATTCATAAATTGACATTATTTTTACTATAAAGCCTTTAAAAACGCCTATATACTTAAATGATAACCAACAGTATATTCACGTAATCAATGTTGGCAACCCTCCTGTTTGGAACTACGCTACGGAAAATTTAAAAAATGAATTATATCGTCAGCAATTATGCTCACACTGTGTTGTGTATTTAATAAATGTTACAAATAATTTATTTTCATCACATTTAACATTAAAATATATCCAAACAATAAAAGTATCATTGGCACATTTGGGTGGCAACACTGGTTGCAAAAGTAGCGACGTGTGACCATACCTTTATTATGAAAGTAAATGCAAATCCCAAAGTGAAGTTGTACAATATTTCGTGTTGTAATTACTTGTAAATATTTTACTTATTTTTAAGTACTGTATATTTGTTAAAACAAATAATTATCATTGATATGTAATATTATTTGCAGAGTGTAGCGGCACTCATGAGGTCTCTCGAAGGACAGCAGACTCCAGCAGAAAGAGCTGCGCTAGAAACCCCTGTTGTGGAGCTAGATGACAAGTACAACCAGCTGTCTGAAGCCCTTGCTGAGAAGTGCCGTGCTTTGGACACCGCCCTCGTCCAGAGCCAGGGTGTACAGGACGCGTTGGATAGCCTTGTGCAGTGGTTAAATGCGACAGAGAACCAGCTCAAGTAAGTTGAGCATATGTGTAAAATTCACATATCAAATCATTATGTGACAACAAAGATATCCTCGTCTTTAAAAAGGACTTTGTGATATGTTAATAACATTTTCTTTTACTTAAATATATTATTAAAATATCTTTCAGATCACTTATGCGTCCAGCAAGTCTCCAGAAAGAACGTCTTGAAGAGCAATTACGAGAGCATCGACTGCTGCAGTCAGATGTCGACAATCATCGGCCAAGTGTTGAGAGCGTAGCTCAGTCGGCACAGGAACTTGTTGCCACAGCCAGCAATGTACGACTGGCCAAAAAGATAGAAACTAAACTGCGAGATGTTACATCAAGGTAAAGAGTCAATATTTTCCACCGTTTTTATTAAGATTTTAAATATCTGTAATTAATTTAAAACTTAGTACTGCAATTTAGTGCTTTCTGATTATTTTATTTGAAATATTTAATATAATATCAGAAGAAATAAGTTTGTACCAATACCTGTCAAGGTTTTCTTCTTTCCTCCTTCTTCTCCCCTCTCTCTCTCCACCTTCAAAATTTGCAGATTGTTTTAAATTTGCTTACTAAGATTTTTATTTGTAATCTTGTACTTGTCTCGCTCCGTCTAATTTTAATCTTACTTCTATTCCTTTCCTTTTTAATTTCTGTTATTTGGTAACTACACTTCATATTATGCAAAGTAATAACATTCTCTCTGTCTCTTGTGACATCCATTTATTATCTTCTCCTGTTTCTTCCCCTCTTCATCCAGTTTCATTTCCTCATCATCCACCTCTTTTTTGGTGCTGTTCTTCTGTATTTCATATTGTTTGTGATATTAGTAACAGAAAAGTAACTAACAATAGTACATTATGCAACGAGCCTATAATGGTAGTAATTAAGACGCGAGTATGTTTATGAAACGAGTGCAAGCGAGTTTCATAATTTTCATACGAGCGTCTTAATTACCATTATAGGCAAGACGACTTTTTATGCTCGACCATATTTCTAACTTGAAATTATTCATAAGTATTCATATTATTCTTATCTGGCTGGGGAGCGGAAGTGACCTTGTGCAATATCTCGTAAATTGTGAGATGTGTGCAGACGCGAAAGTATTGATTTTTTCCGAGGAACAAATATCATTGACCTTGATATAATCTAGAGAGTAAAATGAATATTGATCTTGATATAACCTGGAAATTGATTTAGACATTGAAAAACGAGATGACAAATTGAATTTATTTGAATATTATTTACAATTAACGCTAATTATTATAGTAACAGAACATAACCTTCTGCGACAGTATTGAATTTCCAGCCTCCGTGACGTGTCACTGGTTGTCTTTCGATTGCATATCCGAGAATAATCGATACTTGCGCTTTCATATTGCTTTCTGATTGGTGGAAAACCTGAACTTTAATGAATCTGTACTTTAATGAGGTGCATTAAAGGGCTGCTACCAGGTGTATAATTACTACATTTCGGCATGGTCGAGCATAAAATATAAAATAAATCACACGTTGTTAACTTTTATGAAAAAACATTTAAACTCATGTTCAGACAACATAAAACTTTTTTTAATCTTTTGCAGGTTTGACAAACTCCAGGACAGAACTGTGAAGCGTGGAGAACTACTTGAAGAAGTGCATTCCGCACTCATGGTGTTCTCCAATGCAACTGTTCAGTTTGAGTTGTGGTACTGTGAATTGCTTGATGCTGTGGAGTCACGAGAGATAGTAAAATTAGAAATTGTAGAATATGGAGTTAAAATTGATGAGATTGTTGCCAAACGTGATTCTAAGAGAGAAGAATTTGATGACATTGTTCGTAATGGGAAGAATCTCGTCTCCAAGAAAGATGTCACAGATACTGTTCCAGTCAGAGACAAGATTAAGGCAAGTTTCAATATGATACAGTTCAGTGTTTGTTTTTTTTTTAATACATTTTTCTTTGTTATTCAGGGTGTCCCATTTATTTTGCTCACCCAAAATAAATTGTTTCTTAGGTACCAAATGAAAAATTATTTCAAACATAAGTACAATGGGGAATAATAGTACTATGGGCAGATTTTTCTTATAACTTTTTTCATATTGAAAAGTTTAACTATTAATTCACATTGATATATCTTCTACTTTATACAGGCTTTGGAAGGTCAGTGGAAAGATCTCAATGCACTCTTGGAAGAGAAACAGAAGTTAAGCAAAGCCCGAGCTGATCAGTTGGGTGCATATGAGAAATTGCGCGATCAAGTTCTGGAGTGGTTGACAGCAATGGAAACTAGAGTAGTGAGACTTGAGCCTGTAGCTGTTGAAATTGACACCCTCAAACGGCAGACAGAAGAACTCAAGGTAATTATATGTTTTTTTTTTTTTTTTTAATTTGTTGTTCATTAAGATAGTAGAGTTTGATTGATATTAGCTTGAAATGTTAAAAGATACTTTTATTATTCCCGTGAAGAGCCTTTTTTCCCCCCATTTTTATATATCTTTTATGACTTCAAATTATTTAATAATAATTTTGAAATATATCTGAAATTGCTTTGAAATTACTTTCGAGTTTCTCAAATTACCTGGTTAAATTATTTTAATATTACTTTCAAATTCCTATTGGCCTTGATAGTCTGTAGTTACCATACTTGTCCTTGGATCCAGTGTACATGGGCTTAAATCTTGCCATTGGAAATAAATTCTAGGTGTGGCTTCAGTGTACATGTGATCACTCTTTTTTATTTCTTTCATAAATAAAAATGACTAATGAAAAAAATCTTAGGAATGAAATATATGTATATTACTTTCACGTGTTAATTTTAACTAAGTTTAAAAAAAAAAATACTAGTTGACTAGTTTCGGTTTGGTAGCCATCTTCAGAACTGTGTGATCCTTGTGTCTTCTGGTGTCTTCACTCCCTTGAAGATGCGTTTGTGTTGTGTAGTGTGAAGTCCAATAGTGTGTGTGTTCTGAAATTCAGTTGTGTGTTGAGAAATTGTTGTGGGTGTGTTTTTGTGTATCTGTATATTTCGTATTGTTCTAGTTTACGTATTTTTAAACTTACCGATAGTTCAAATTAACACATGAAAATAATACACCGTACATATACTTTATTCCTAAGTGATGTAGTGTTAAAAGTTGTGTAATCAAGATGTAGAATAAAATTCGTTATGTCATTTTCAACTCTGGGTGACAAATCGATGGTGTTCAGGTAAAGGGGATTAAGTCATTTTTTGTGCAAATTGAGTTTTGTTCCCCAGGTGAATACACAAGTTAAATTCTACAAGTGGGTGTGCAAAAAACGAAAGAATAGTAGGGTTTGATGTATTTTATTTGTGTAGAAAATTATTTTCAATAAGTTTTCGAAGTTTATTTTTATTTCTCTTTGAACTCATTTTTATCACTTAATTCCCTTTATCCAAACACCATCGAAATATCAATACAATAATGATTGCAGATGCCTTTAGTATAGAAGAGTGGGAACATGTCAATTAAAAATGTCACCAACCAAGCAATTCAGCTCGAACTTTATCACGTTGTAATGATTTAAAAAGTTGTTGTATTTGAGATTTACTGTATTTCGGCTTTTTGTTCTTCTATTCCCTTTGGACTACTAGTTCTGTATCATGCAGTAGAATTACAATAGTTTTTAATATAGAAGAAATAAAATACTTGACAACATATGAGGCGCATCCAGAAAGTAAGTTTCCAGATTTTTCCCCTTGAAAGTAAACGTAATTAGCTGTGTCAATTGTGCATGCATAACAGATCTATAACGTATCAATCATATGCCAGCCGGACAGGTCCCGCCTGATGCCAGTAGCATGGCAGCAGTGATCTGAAATGGAAGCTGTTATTCCTTCTCCCGCTGCCTGCGAGGTTCGGTCGGTGATAAAGTTCTTAAATGCACAAAGCATTGCGCCAATTGAAATTCATCGACAGCCCTGTCAGGTCTATGGGCCGAACATCATGAGTAAGCAGATGGTGCGTCGCTGGTTTAGGCAGTTTTCCGAAGGTCGTCAAAGTGTCCTTGATGAAGAACGCAGTGGGCGACCGTCCCTCATCAATGATGATCGTGTTGAGCTGGTGCGGCAGTGCATCATGGAGAACCGTCGCTTCACGATTACGGAGCTGAGCAGCCATTTTCCGCAGATATCGCGATCCTTGTTGCATGAGATTGTCACTAAGCACGTGCTGTTCAAAAAAGTGTGTGCCAGGTGGGTGCCGAAAAACCTGACAACCGAACACAAATTGCAACGTTTAGGAGCAGCACTGACATTTCTGCAACGGTATCACGATGATGGCGACGAGTTCCTCGACATGATCGTCACGGGCGATGAGACTTGGATTTCGCACTTCACCCCGGAAACCAAGCAGCAGTCAATGCATTGGCAGCGTAGTGGGTCTCCGGTCAGGACGAAATTCAAACAGACGCTGTCGGTACGGAAAGTGATGTGCACGGTGTTCTGGGACAGGAAGGGCATTCTGCTCATTGACTTCCTTCCAAGAGGTGAAACAGTGAACGCTGACCGTTACTATGAAACACTGCGAAAATTGCGACGTGCCATTCAAAACAAGAGGCGTGGAATGCTTACTGCAGGTGTTGTGCTTCTCCATGACAATGCTCGTCCACATACGGCTCGGCGCACAGCAGCTGTTTTGACGGAATTTGGCTGGGAGTTGTTTGATCATTCACCCTACAGTCCTGATCTTGCTCCCAGCGATTTTCACGTTTTCTTGCACTTCAAGAAATTCCTGTCCTTCGGTGAGCATTTTGGCAATGACAAAGAGCTGAAGACATCTGTCGCACGCTGGTTCCAGTCACAGGCGGCAGAGTTCTACGACAGAGGGATACAAAAGTTGATCCCACGATACGACAAGTGTCTCAATTCTGATGGTGACTATGTTGAAAAATAGCTGAAACATTGCTGTACCTGTTGCCAATAAATGTTTTCCTGAAAGTGTGTGTTCTTTTTTTTTTTTAAATAGAGAAACTTACTTTCTGGATGCGCCTCGTATTTATTCGTAGGCACAATATAATATATTCCCTGATAAAAAGGTTGGGGAGAGGAAGTGTCATTTTGTGATATGTTTCTTTCTTATTATTAAAACTCATATAATTATTTGTTTACAGCCTTTGATGAAGGAATACAGAGATTATGGTAACACCATTGACAAAGTTAATGACTTGGGTAACATATATGACGGACTGCTAAGAGGAGAAAGACCAGAGAGCCCAGCACGCAGACGTAGCTCAGCCTACAGTCCCACAAAGAGAACATCTGTCACAGCTAGCCCACGTGAGTTACTTAGTTGCAAACATGTATACTTCAATTTTATTGTGAAAAACTAGATCGTTTTAACTCGCATAATTATGTCCCCCCCCCCCACCAAAACTGTTAGACATGTTTTTTTTTTTTTTCAAAATTTGATTTTCCTCCTTAATTTTCACCTCTTACATTAAACAAAATTGTACACTCATATTCCCATCAAGAACATCTTTCTTGAAGATTCAGAACATCAAAAAAAATGAGAATGGAAAACATAATGTCATTATTAATCCTTTTTGTAGTGTGAAACGTCTATGATTCCTCTGTTGACACGGAAATTGATGTAGATTTGACTGCGGTAAATAGTGTGAAATACATGAATGTTTGTTTTCTTTACGTAATTAAGAAGTTAATTTTTTGATAGGAATATTTTACATGTGAAGTTCAACACCCTGATCTGAGATTAGTCATACTGACGTACAGTAGTACAAAGAAATGTCGCAAAATTGTTCATAATTACTCAAATTGTATGTACAGTGGATTCCGCTTAATAGGACCACATTGGGACCATGCATTTTGGTCCAATAATGTGGCTGGTCCTCTTAACCAGAATTAGATACATACATATTGACGTCTACTTTATTTGTCACTCTAAGTTTGGTTCTAATATGCAGCTGGTCTTACTAATCGCAGGACCTATTACACGGAATCCACTGTGTATATTTTTGGCTGAACTTGGATTTAATTAGTATATGAAATGTTTAATATTTATGATGAAATTATTCTTGATATTGCGTAGTCCTCATGTAATTTCCCTCTCCCTCGATTTTTCGTCTCCGAACTTTTAGAAAAAAGGAGAGAATTATGCGAGTAAATACAGGAGTTTAATTTTCATTGTTTTCCACTGTCTCGTAATGAAGCAAAATGAATAGCAGCTAGCCAGTTATTAATCCCAATCAGGAACAAGGTCAGATCAGTAAAAGACGATCTAGGCCTCAGAGTACCAGGGATCTACCGCATCCCGTGTGAATGTGATGCGGCTTACATTGGACAGACTGGACGCACAATAGCGATGTGTCTTTCGGAACATCAAAGAAGCATCAGATTAATGCAGCCCGAAAAATCCGGATTGGCTGAACATTGTTTTGAAAAAAGCCATAGGGCTAATTTCAATAACACCGAGGTCCTGGTAAAGTGTGCGGGCTATTGGGATAGAAGAGTAAAAGAAACCCTGGCCATAGCGGCGGAATGCGGTAACCTGAACCGGGACTCGGGTCTCCAACTAAGCACGGCTTGGTCACCGGCTATTAAATTTCTCACCGCCCGGACGACGGGCCGTCATCAGCGGAGAACTCGTCCGCCGAGCCCACCGTGAGACCCAAGGTCATTCAGCCGGAAAGCACAAAGTAAGACGACACGTCGGCAATGTTCTCGCCGCGGTCCGCACTAATAACAGCCAATCGGCGCACAGCTCCTCGGCTGACTCCATCTGGCACTATAAATTAAGGAGCTAGGTACCCTCAGATATCACTTAACCCTGAAGATGAGGAAGATGAACATCCTCGAAACGTCGGTGGATCACCAACTTATGACCTGGCTGGAAGCCCGAGAAAATTTCGAATTATCACGTCGCCAGGAAAGCTTCAGTAGTTATTTCAAATTATTCTGTGTTTCAATTTTAGTGCGCCGGACATCTCAAGAAGCAAGATCTCCCTCTCCAACCAAGTCGAGCAGTGGTGGTTTTTCAGTTCAGAGTCCCGTGTCTCCAGGTGGTTCCAGTGGATTTAGTAGTCGTCGTTCCTCCCAGGATGGTTTCCATCTTGAAGGTAACTTATATACAATGTTTTCTGCTCTCTCCTTCCATTCCCCTGGAACACAAAAAGCTACTAGGTGCTAAATCTCTCATTCCCAATAGGAGTCTAATATATTAATGTCATTAATAATAATGTCGTGGGAATCTATTAGAGTAGGAGAATACTGAATTTCTAACTATAACATTACCTTATATCTAAGAACTGTAGTTTTAAGTCTTCACCATCTAATTCTTTTGAAATAATTCTTTTCTCAAACCTTCTTTTACTCCTCTTCACTTCCATCCTCCTCATACTCTTTTTTTATTTTGTCTTTTCTTTCTTGCTTTCTTTCTCTTCATTTTCGTTTTCTCCCATCTCTTTTCTTTTTCTTTATTCTCTCCATCCCTTCCTCTTCCTTTCCTTCTTCTGTTACTTCTCATTTGGGCTAGGATTCTTAGTAAATAAATATTTTATTTGCACTGTAATAGAAACTCGTAATTGTGTTTTGAGTTTCGGACAAGGTCACCTGAGCATATATTTTAAATTTTATTTCACATAAAAACACGTATTTTGATTTTTTTTTAATGTAAACACATATTTTTAAATATTCACATAAAAATTAAGTTTTCGTCAATTTTCGACAAAAGCCCCATTTCAGATTAATCATCACCCGAATGTTCAGTGCAGTTGCTTAGACGTGACAGCTGTCTACTGTTTTTCGGAATTGCCTATTTGTGGACCTGTGGAACGGCATTCTGCTCTCTCACCACAAGCAATAAGAGCTATCACCACTAAAAAATTGTACTGTGACACACACAAACATTGATGTGTCATTTAGGAGGGCCTTGTAAGTTATTATAACGCTGATTCAGGAACAATCATATACATGTCTCTAGGGAGTGCGTATTGTTTCTCAATAACCAGAGCGCTCTTCTTCCCAGTACAAGGCAGTATTCCGCGATAATCGTCAGTGATTTGTGATGGACAACTTGAGAATGACTCTCACTATATACTGTAATTCTTCAGCAGTTGGCAATACAGCA
The DNA here is from genome assembly GCF_040183065.1 of Periplaneta americana. Lineage (NCBI taxonomy): Eukaryota > Metazoa > Arthropoda > Insecta > Blattodea > Blattidae > Periplaneta > Periplaneta americana. The sequence continues at coordinate 194,692,203 of NC_091121.1, forward strand.
TAATTTATATTGGGGAGTACTGCATATTGCTTATATTCACATGAAATAATTGAAACATAATGAAATATTTTTCCTTTTTTGTCACATATTTTCCCGATTTTTAGCACCTAAAAATACTACTAATCATTGGATTATAATCATAATAATTTTTATTATTATTATTATTATTATTATTATTATTATTTTATATATATTTTTTTTGCATAACCTAAGCCAGTCAAGCCTGTTTTAACGTTAACAGTGTTCTGTGTTAAACATTTTCTGAAGACTGTAAATATACCCATTGTTGGATTAGAGTCCATCTGCTTTTACTTACACAAATTGCCTTCTGTCCAACTCTAAAGTATCCTACATGATGAAGTCATTTCCAGAGTGAAATAAATTTATTTATGTTAAATGTAGAAAAGTTTGATATAGAATTTATGTAATTTTAATATTTTCAGAGAGAATGTAACAGCTTTTGTTTTAGAATTTATGTAATTTTAATATTTACAGGGAGAATGTAACAGCTTTTGTTTGATGTTTTCAGAATTGTCACCTGTGCAACAACAACTGACAGAAATTAACAACCGCTATGGCCTGCTTGGAGTACGCCTGTCAGACAGACAAACAGAACTTGACAACATTCGTGAAGAGGTGAAGAAACATTTCGATAACTTGCGCAACCTTGGTCAGTTCTTAGACAAAGTTCAACGCAACCTTCCAAAGGAGACTGTTCCACACACAAAGGAAGATGCTGATAAGACAGCCAAGCAGATGAAGAGCGTAGTGGAGGACATGTATGAGAAGCAGTCCTTGTTGGACAGCACTAAGAGCCAAGTGAACGATCTGCTGAGACGGAAACCAGGAGCTCTTGGGGCTGACACACTGCAGGATGAGCTGACAGATGTTGTATCGCGCTGGAAGAGCCTCCATGATCGATGCAAGGACAGGTATGATCTATTCTTAATTAGGTACTAAGATGTGCTCATTGTGTAATGTACTGTTACTACTTCACACATTCATGCCAAATCAAGAAATATGAAAACTATTGGTCATGCATTCTATCATATTATTTTTCTCTTGAAATTATTCAAGTCCTCTTCACAGGGAGCTATACCTGAAAGCCAGATTTGTATAGTACACATCACTGTTCATTAACAGAAAATCACAAATTTAAATCACAGAGAGCTTGGTGTGCACTCAGTGCTGGGACTCTGACATCTTGTCAACCCACTTGAGGTCTGTGGATATAAAAGGAATAATTGAGCTTGGGTCTGGTAGAGTTCCTGGGTAGCTCAGTTGGTAGAGCATTGGCGCGCTCAGCCAAAGGTTATAGGGTCGATATCTGGCCCCAGAACAATTTTTCCCTTGAAATTATTCAATACAGTGCCTTGTTGAGAATTTTGTATACAACACTAATAACTGATAGAAAGTTACAAGATTCTTTTATGTACCACATAGTTTGTGTGACATAAAACCTCCAGATTTATTTCTCCGTTTAATGTTGTTGTTGTTTTCTAATGCCAGGTGTTTGACAATAAAGTCATTTGACCTCTTGCACTCCAATATTTTTGTTGATTCTGTACCATTAAAGTAGTCCCATCCTGTAGATCCAATTGGGGGACTATTTTACCTCCGGATAATTTTACCTTAATGGTACTCATTTCATATTGGAGTGGTTAAATGGAAAGTTGTAGCCAATTTAAGTGAACACCATATTTTAACGTTTTGGTGGCTATTTCATTCACACACAACCCCTAGAATGTCTGGAGGACCACACCTGCTGTTGGTCGTCGGGTCCATTGGACCTAGCTGGGAGATCTTGCTGATCACCAGCTTTCCCTCCTTAAGCCACTGGAGGACGATTTTAGTGCCATAGCAGGTCAGCACTAGGAACAGAAAAGTAGAAAGAGGAGGAAGGAAAGTGAAATGAACCCCTAGGCCTCGAATGCTCTAATGCCGTCGGGGTCGAAGAAAGTAGAGTTCAGTCAAGACGACTGGATAGGAAAGCGTAAAGAGGGAATTAGGTATTGAATAGAGGAAAATTATACCAAATTCGGTCATTAACTCATCAAGCTGACCAGTGCCAATTGAAGAGTAGCCCCTCCCTTTAGTTCAGCTTGTAAAATTATGCTTACTAACAGCTGCACCACGGGAAGGTAGAGATGGGACATTGGGTATTTGTCCAGGTTGGTTCCTTAAAGCCTTCAATAGAAAGGATTAATGGCTCCCCACCCTGTATTCGACAAATATCCTTTTGGAGCTGTTTAATGTATGTATGTATGTATCTAATGCTCTGAATTTGACAATAAAGTCATTCTTCTGTTCGCCTCCCAATATTTAGAGATGGGGTCTTTAAATATTAAAAGTGCATCATATATTATTAATAAATGTATCTCATCCATTTCTTCTTCCTTTGAACACAAAAGGCAATTTAGCGATACAAATACTCCGATTTTATGCAGGTGTTTGCCTAGGAAATCGTGACCAGTAACAAGTCTGAACATTGCTACAGATGATTTGCGGGAAAGTCTGGAATCATTTTACGTTCAGTTATCAGTTTATTCCACTGAGCATTTTCATTATTGCTTTTATTTTGAAATTGATAGGTTTAATTGATCTTTCTTTTGACAATTCGTTTTATTGATTCATATGCAAATTTTGTCGGATTCTTTGTTTGATTTTGCTCCTTTTTTCGCCAACATATCTTCTGTCTCATTGCCAGTCACTCCACAATGAGTCAGGATCCATTGTAATATGATGTTTTTCTTCAGATTTTGAATTTGTTGAATCATGGCATGTGTTTTTTTTTTATTTTATTTTTTTTTTTTTTGCATTTTAGAGTAGCTGATGCATGCTATAGTTTGAATAGCAGCTTTGGATTCTGATAATATTACAAAATTATTGCATTTGTTTATTCAGTTAGAGATATTCTGTGTTGATGTGTATATTGCTTCTCCTTTTTGCCCAAAAAGTCTTTACCTTCTATCATATTTGAACCCATTATATTTGGATCCTGTGGCTAGTCATGATAATATCTTTGGAAAATATTGGAGTGCAAGAGGTCAAATGACTTTATTGTCAAACGCCTGGCATTAGAAAACAACAACAACAACATATTTGGATCCAGTGACAAATACATGAACCAATAAACCACCAAGAGTGACTAAATAATAATAATAATAATAATAATAATAATAATAATAATAATAATAATAATATTTGTATTCCAGAATAAAGTTCATGGAGGATATGAAGGATTTCCATGATACACATGATAACTTGAGTGCATGGTTGAGTGCAAAGGACCGGATGATGACAGTCCTGGGGCCAATCTCCTCCGACTCACGCATGGTGCAGAGTCAGGTGCAACAAGTGCAAGTTCTGCGTGAGGAATTCCGCACCCAGCAGCCACAACTGTCACACCTCTCAGAGGTCGGCGAATCTGTCCTTGCCCGCCTGGATCCTGACACTCCTGATGCCCAGCGTGTGTCTGCACGTCTCCAATCAATCTTGCAGCGCTGGGCCGACCTTCTGGGACGCCTGGAAGAAAGAGCAGACAGCTTGGGAGCTGCTGCTGACACTAGTCGTGAATTCGATGCGGGACTCAATAGGCTCAGGGACGCATTACAAGGAATATCAGACCAGTTGGATGATCTCCCGCTGGATAAGGATCCCGAAGAACAACTGAGAAAAATTGAGGTTAGTAAACAACTAGATTCCTTATTAATTCCTATTATAGTTACATAGCTGATCTTGAACATCATGATTGTTACATTTAACATTATCCGAGCTGTTACTCTTCATTTCATTTCAAACAGAACTTCTAAAAACAAGGAATCTCATGATGAATCCTCGACCCCATCTTGCCAAATATAATCTCGACATCACCAGTTCCCTCCACGCGAAATAACTTACTATGTATGCAACGTCGTTAAATAACCAACTCTCCCCCTCCCCCAAAAAATAATAGTTTTTTTAATACAAACATGAAATTAAATGGATATATCTTTTTTGGGTTTTCGGCGTAATAGATCTACTATTGATCAGATTTTTTGTATTCGACAGATAATGGAGAAAAAATGGGAGTATAAGGGTACAGTGCATCAGTTATTCATAGATTTCAAAAAGGCATATGACTCGGTTAAGAGGGAAGTATTATATGATATTCTTATTGAATTTGGTATTCCCAAGAAACTAGTTCGATTAATTAAAATGTGTCTCAGTGAAACATACAGCAGAGTCCGTATAGGTCAGTTTCTATCTGATGCTTTTCCAATTCACTGCAGGCTGAAGCAGGGAGATGCACTATCACCTTTACTTTTTAACTTCGCTTTAGAATATGCCATTAGGAAAGTTCAGGATAACAGAGAGGGTTTGGAATTGAACAGGTTACATCAGCTTCTTGTCTATGCGGATGACGTGAATATGTTAGGAGAAAATACACAAACGATTAGGGAAAACACGGAAATTTTACTGGAAGCAAGTAAAGCGATCGGTTTGGAAGTAAATCCCGAAAAGACAAAGTATATGATTATGTCTCGTGACCAGAATATTGCACGAAATGGAAATATAAAAATTGGAGATTTATCCTTCGAAAAGGTGGAAAAATTCAAATATCTTGGAGCAACAGTAACAAATATAAATGACACTCGGGAGGAAATTAAACGCAGAATAAATATGGGAAATGCCTGTTATTATTCGGTTGAGAAGCTCTTATCATCCAGTCTGCCGTCCAAAAATCTGAAAGTTAGAATTTATAAAACAGTTATATTACCGGTTGTTCTGTATGGTTGTGAAACTTGGACTCTCACTCTGAGAGAGGAACATAGGTTAAAGGTGTTTGAGAATAAGGTTCTTAGGAAAATATTTGGGGCTAAGCGGGATGAAGTTACAGGAGAATGCAGAAAGTTACACAACACAGAACTGCACGCATTGTATTCTTCACCTGACATAATTAGGAACATTAAATCCAGACGTTTGAGATGGGCAGGGCATGTAGCACGTATGGGCGAATCCAGAAATGCATATAGAGTGTTAGTTGGGAGACCGGAGGGAAAAAGACCTTTAGGGAGGCCGAGACGTAGATGGGAGGATAATATTAAAATGGATTTGAGAGAGGTGGGATATGATGATAGAGACTGGATTAATCTTGCACAGGATAGGGACCAATGGCAGGCTTATGTGAGGGCAGCAATGAACCTTCAGATTCCTTAAAAGCCATTTGTAAGTAAGTAAGTATCTTTTTTTGTAGAATTTGGAGCGCCAATTGGAGGGTCAGCGTCCTCTTCTCGCAGATGCTGAAGCAGCTGGTGCACAGCTGTGTGAAGTGTTGAGTGACCCAGCATCACGGGCAGAAATCCAGGCCAAGCTGGCGGCTGTGGGCCGACAGTACAATAACCTCCAGAAGAAGCTTGATCATCGTAAAGCTGAAATTGAAGGATCTCTCAGGTAAATAAGCAGCATAACCTAGATGTTGATACAGCGTCGTAAAATAACCCAATAAAAAAAAAATAAGCAGCAGTTATAAAACAAATTATATTTATTTTATAAATTATGAAATTTCAACATGTATTGATTTAATATATTCTAGGAATAGAAAATTACTTACGTTCTTACGTTATTACTTTCTTTCTAAAGGGATGGTCGGCAATTCGAAGCTTCATGTGCTAAAACATTGGGCTGGTTGGCAGATGAGTTGGGTGGTATGTCCGAAAGGCTTCTGGTATCTGCAGATAGGGATGTTCTCCAACAACAAGTGGATCATCATGAGGTACTTAATTTTCATTGATATTGTATAATTATTGTTAAGATGGTTTCAATTAAGGGGATAATCTGGTGAAAAATGGGGGGGGGGATTATTTCAATTTAAGAATCTCCTGACGTTTATCCTTCATGCGATATGGCTATTTTTGATATTTACAGTATTGGAATGCAGTTTCTGCTCAGGTAATAGGGTTGACATATTAAAATCCTTATATTTAGTATTACCAATAAACTTTTCTCTTCATAATGTGATGCTCTGTGCATCTTAACTCAGTTAAATGATGGCTACTTATTATAGAACCATAATTCGACTCTCTGGCAATATAATTTTTAGCATTATCTGTTGTTTTTGAAAGTGAATAAGTAATTATTGAATAATATATTGCAGCAGAATGGAGAATTTTCAGGTATTGTTGCATGTCTAATTGATAATGGTTTTGTTTAGCCTGTCTATAAAGACGTGATGAGCAAGGAACACGAAGTCATCATGCTGCTGAATAAGGGCCGTGATATGCTCTCACGATCAGCACATCGCAATAGCACCAGCAGCGATACCAGGAACTTGCAGCGTGACCTGGATAAGATACAGCAACAGTGGGATAGACTGCGTAAAGATACAGTGGAGAGGCATACAAGACTGCAGACATGCATGGTGAGTGCCACTTTATAATGTGCCCCTTTTTGTATTTTTTCTGTGTTGTTTTATAAAAGATCATCTTCTTCTCCTCCTCCCCCCCCCCCCTTTCAAGAGAATTATGTTGAAATTTTCTGACAATTTTTAATAATAATTATTTATTACATATAGGCTATGTAAATTCATACTGGCAAACATTTTGAATTACAACAGATCAATTATGATTTTATTAATAACAAAGTATTCAAATGAACAAAAACTAAAACCTACATTACTTCAACGATATCATTTCTTCTTTATAAGAGCAAAACCTGTGCTGTCAAATGGGGTGTTATCGCAGAGTTTTTACATATATATATATATATATATATATATATATATATATATATATATATATTAAGATATTACTTGTGTATTGATTTGCGTTTTTTTGTGATTATACACCATTATGTATCTCTAGAATGCGATAATCTACAAATGATGTGCTGGCATTCAGAAATGAGCATAATACAATAATTTAAAAACTTTCCAGTGTCACCCCATAGTCGAAGTAATTTTATTTAAAAATCCATGTATGCTATTTTGTACCTCAGCCTACCACAAGTGAATATTAGTACATTATGCAACGAGCCTATAATGGTAGTAATTAAGACGCCAGTATGTTTATGAAATGAGCTTAAGCGAGTTTCATAATTTTCATACGAGCGTCTTAATTACCATTATAGGCAAGTTTCATACGACTTTTTATGCTCGACCATATTTCTAACTTGAAATTATTCATAAGTTTTCATATTATTGTTATCTGACTGGGGAGCGGAACTGACCTTGTGCAATATCTCGTAAAATGTGAGATGTGCGCAGACACGAAAGTATTGAAGGGGTGCTATCAGGTGTATAATTACTACATTTCGGCATGGTCGAGCATAAAAAATATTTGAAAATGTTCTTTTGTAAGCAAATTTTAAGTTCTTTCTTATTAAATAAATATTGTGCCTAATATTGATATGATATTTTTAGGAACACTGTCGCAAGTACTATCGGGCGCAGGAGAGTTTCTTGCCTTGGCTGACTCAGGCTGAAGACAAACTAGAGACTTTGCAGCCTGCTAGTTTCAAGCGGAAGGACATTGAGCGACAACTGAAGGAACTTGCAACATTCCGTAATGAAGTGTGGAAGCGCTCAGGAGAGTATGAGAACCATAGAATGCTCGGAGACACTTTCATTGCTGCTTGCGACATTGACAAAGAAGTTGTCAAGAGTGAACTTACAGCAATGAAACAACGATGGGACAAACTTAATAATGGTGAGTCTAATCCTGTATTAGGAGTAGGTTTCGAAAGAGTAATATATATAAAAGACCCCATTAAAATGTTGCAGTTATTAATTTATACAAGAATCTAATTTTCTTAGGATATTGTAGTCATGTTATTGTATACGTTTATTGAGTATATTACCAGTCTAGGTCACCAGTATTACAATTTTTTTTACCATGATTCTATACAGAATGATACACAAAATTATACTAGCACTTGCAGAGCTTCATGAGCTCATTTTGAGGTGTGGGAATTATGGGAAATCATATGTACATACATGATGTAGCACCTTAAAAAGTTTACTAGAATCATTTCTATAACATGTTAATTGTTTATATGTTTATGTAGCGTTTTATTTTATATGTAGATCTTTTGGAACGCACACAATCTCTGGAGGACACAGCTCGACGTCTGTCAGATTTCACAGAGAATTTACGAGATCTTCAGCACTCATTACAGCGTTGTGAAGACAAGTTGGCTTCCCATGATGCTCTTGGTGGAGCTGCAAAAGATCCAAAATTATTGGAGCGAATAAAGGCAAGGAATTTAAGTTCTGCCCTATACATTGTTATAAGTCTTTATGTTGAGAATTTACAATTACCCATTGAGTGATTGATTTGCGTAAATTGGGTCAGTTATTAAAATCATTGTTCTTAAATCTAACTCATTCTGAACATACTATCAACAAGAATTATTTCTTGTATTTCTTTTCTCCTTCTCATTTTTCTTGACAATCGTCGTCATCATCATAAATCACAGATTAGCTGATAAATTGGCCTGTTCTAGGCTCCAAAACTGTTTCCATCAATCTTCTTAAATGAGATGTTTGCTTTTCCTTTTTCTTGGTTGATATTCTGTTAGTTGCTTAGGCCAATTATTTGGCATTCTCTAAGCACAAGGAAACCATTGAGCTCAATAAATGTTCACTTGGTGCTAAGTATAACAGCCCTTTCTTCAATTGATCAAATTTACATATATTTTTTAAAAACAATTATCAATACCATCATTTGAAATAAAAAAATCATCTGCCAAATTCTTAAAGATTCCCTGCAGATTATACAGTTTCATTTATACCATTCAGAAGGTCGTAATTAAGGATATGCCATATGATAATTTTAACTAAAATCTTATAAAAGTTTAATTTTAAGATTTTATTTTGTAATTGATATCAGTGGTGCTTAATTATTACAATTTTCATTTTAACAACAATATTCATCTTTAATTCATTATATTTGCTATCAATTTCCGGATCCTCGTGGTTATCCTTAATTAAGGTCAGACAATTTGTTTTTCTTTAAATTTCTCTCTCACTCTCTCTGGAGCTATGTTTAATTCTTTAAAATATAAATTCAAGTAACATACCTTTTCATTCGTCTTTTTATTGACATTCATTACTAGCAATAATCCCAATTTGTAATGTTCTCATTTCAAACATAATTGATTTAATACGATGAAAGAGTAATAATAATAATAATAATAATAATAATAATAATAATAATGATTTATTTTAGCTGGCAGAGTTAAGGCCGTAAGGCCTTCTCTTCCACTCAACCAGCAAAAAGTGTATATACATATGCATGAACTTACAAAGAATTCAACAATTTGATTTAGATGAGAGTTACATGTATACAAAAGTTATTTACAAATTAAACAACAAAATACTATGAACTATTAATTAAACACTGAAATAAACTGTGTAATGGAACGGAGAAAAATTCTCTCCGGCACTGGGATTTGAACCCAGGTTTTCAGCTCTGCGTGCTGATGCTTTATCCACTAAGCCACACACTACGTCATAGATGTCTATGAATGTAGGACCGAAGTCCACACATGTGCTGAGGTGCACTTGTTATGAGTGACTAGTTGGCTGGGATCCGATGGAATAAGCGCCGTCTTAAATCACGAAGTGATTTACGCATATCATATATATTATTTTAATGTACCGAAGTACATATGATATTTCCATGCAGATATTCTGCGTCATCATATGATGAAAGAGTAATGGAACAGAGAAAAATTCTCTCCGGCATCGGGATTTGAACCCGGGTTTTCAGCTCTACGTGCTGATGCTTTATCCACTAAGCCACACCGGATACCCATCCTGGTGCCAGACAGAATCGTCTCAGTTTAAGTTCCAACTCTTGGGTTCCCTCTAGAGGCCACCCTCTGCACTACATCATAGAAGTCTATGAACGTAGGACTGAAGAGAATTTTTCTCCGTTCCATTACTCTTTCATCGTATGATGACGCAGAATATCTGCATGGAAATATCATATGTACTTCGGTACATTAAAATAATATATAATTGATTTAATCTTTATAGTAAAACATTTTAGTTTAATGTCTTTGCATATTTAAAGTTAGTGATTATATTTCTTGCTGTGCACACTCGAACCAGTAGAAAGTAATTATTGTCTTCCAAAGAATCTGTTAACATGGAAATGATGTCTAGTATAAAGAAATCAATAGCAATGCCTGTATGTGATGTGAGCATTTCCTTTCCTTCGTCCTTGTGTTTAAGTGGTGTTTATATGACAGGCACTCCGGGAAGAGACTGGTGGATTGAAGAAGCCTTTGCAGTCAGTTCGCCAGCTGGCTGGTGATCTGGTGAATGAGGCTGGTGAGCATGGTGTAGATGCAACTCATCTTCAAGATGAAGTGGACAACCTGGCTGATCGTCTAGATGACTTGCAGGCCAAGTTGGATGACCGCTGCAGTGAACTACAATCAGCTGCAACTGCAGTCACCCAGTTCAATGTTAGTATTTTACTAGAACACATAGGATATGAGAAAGTAAGATATTGGGGAAAACATGAAAATTATATCACGAGACTTAGATTTTGGGGCATCATCATACAAGTTATTTTTTTTTTCTCAAAATCAGGTGTATTATAATGTTAATGAGACTTTACATGTAAAAAATATATATATATATATATATATATATATATATATATTAATGGAGAAAAATTCGCTCGAGCACCAAAGTTCAACCCACCACACTGGATCAAATTTTTCTCCATTAATAACAAATGGTAATCATCACAGATAATTCTGTAGGACCAAAAATTAATCTTTACCTAACAAATTTTTTTTGGAAAGAAAATCACAGCGTACAAAACTGATAAATGAGGCTCATTTAAAACTGTGGTTTATTCATCTGAGGAGAAAAATTCAGATAATCTCCATGAGTGGATTGTTGTAACTTGTGAAACAATACACACATTCTGTGAGAATATCAGAGTCCTAACTCAGGGCTGAAGATGAAACTTTGAGTTTGTAAGGTAACAACTTTCTGTTAATATCAATGTGTAAATAAATCTTCATAACTAAAAACAATTTTCGGACCAGTTTAACAATTTTTCATGTTTTCTGTATGCTGAACACATTCCTAAAGATTTTCCTAACATTTTTTGGACATTGTGTGTATAGATAATGCAATATTCAAATGGAAAACAAATATGTTGTTGTCTAGTGCCTTGCATTTGGCAATGAAGCCATAGCAGAGGAAAACAAATATTATAGGAGGACTATGACTGACTAAGGGACAATTTTAAATTCAATTTTATATGCTGACGGCATGATGCTTCTTTTCTAAAGAAGTAGTGATCTTCAGAAAGGTACCGTATTTATATTTTAAGCCAAGTATTCAAGGGCTCTGTCATGAAAATATCTAAAAGCAAAATGAAGGTAATGGCCTTTTCTGAGAAAGACTGTAGAAGAAATGAAATTGTTTTGGACGAGAATGCATGAGAAAAGGTTTCCTATTTTAACTATGTGGGATGTGATATATCCTATGAATTTTACAAGGATATAGAAAACAAAAATAAATTCGGAAATATATGTGGAACAGTCAATAGGCTTTGGAAATATGAAACTAGAAAGGACACAATACTGAAACTTTCCCGAACTTTGGCAATCCCAATACTGCTATGTGAACATGAAACATGGCTAACAGTCAATTCAAAAATAAAATCTAGATGACAGGAATGAGATTCGTGAGATCAATCAAAGCTGTACAAAAGCAGATAGGCTTAAGAATGTTGACATTCGACAGTAATTAAATATTTTCAGCAAAGAATAAACGAATATAAAATGAAATGAATAGATCATTGAAATAGGATATCCAATCATCATCTAACAGTGAGGATAAAGAACTACAATCCGGACAGGATAAAAAAATCTGGGTAGACCGAGGAAAGTATGGGAATCGTGACTATCTAAGATCCTAGAAGAGGAAGTGAAAAATAAGAAGAAAGTTGGTTTGCCGACAGTTTTCTTATTAAGAATATCAGTAGACAGATGGTTTTTTGTTAATTGTATTTTAAGAGCTGTGTTATTTCTTTTATAGGACCAGGTGAAGAGTCTGAGCCATGATCTTTCAGACTTAGAACACGAGCTTGATGCAATGAAACCTCCAGGCCGAGATCTGAAAACAGTCAGAGGACAATTGGATGACACTGGAAAACTTCTTAAGAAGGTTTGTGGTATTTTAATTCTCTCACTGAATTGGAGAGAAAAGCAAAAAACAGTATTTCTTATTTCCAAACCACAATCGTGAAAAGTTCGTTAGAACATATTGGAGATATCTATTTCTTAGACATGGAACAGATATAGTATCTTGTACTAAATGTTTATTACTATTTACACATTCAAATAGTAATTAATCTATGTCCTTTTTCTTCAGATTGCAAAAGCTGCAGATGACGTTGCTAATACAGTATCTGCTGGAGAACATCTGGTGGACAGTGGATTTGCTCCTGATACAGTGGCAACCCGTGAGCAAGTGGAATTGTTGCGACGACAACTTGGTCGCTTGGATGAGCGTGCGAAGTCACGTGAAGAAGAGCTTGATTCAGCACTGGGTCGTCTTGAATCATTCTACCAGATTCATTCAGCTGTCACCGAGGACATAGCAGAGGTGGGCTTACAAGTATTATTATTGCGGTTTATTTGAATATTCACAGAAATCATAAGACGCAAGTAACTTTGACATTTAATAGTGATCTCTCTGTGTATTTATTTCTCTCTCTTATGCTAAACAAAATTGTCTGAAATGTCTGTTTTCCAGTTGTTAATGTAAATTATTATTTTTCAGTCTTTGAGAAGCAGATATGTGATTATTGAACGGCTGACACTCTAGCAAATAGCTAATTCCTTCTACATTTCTTACATATAATTTTTCTCTTAAAATTTTACCATTAAAAAAAGTAGTTGCATTATATGTTAATCCTACATACATAGTGAGAAGTTGATTTTTAGTGAAGCAGAAGATATTGGTAAAGTAGTATTATTGTAATATAATATTTAATATATGTTTGTTTATTCTGTTTCTTTATTTTTTATTTTATTTTAACTCCTCATTGCTACAATGACAGGACATTTTGCATTATAATCTTCTTAATAAGAATTATTTCATTTTCTAGAAAATACAAAATGAAACTTTTGTGCCTGAAATTAATAGCATTTTCTCTAATATTAAGAATAGAGTTCATGTATTCTGACAGATTACCAGTCATTTTTTAATTGAAAATTCATAGGAGTATATAAAAATCTGAATCATTAAATTCATTGCGGTATTTTTATGCAGTGGTCGAGAATTAATTGTCAGCTTTATAGAAATGAATCAATTGATTTTAATATAGTGAAGACGTGGCAGTGGTAGTAACGAAGTATATGTTGTGACCTTACGACCTATTTAGATTTTATGTGGATCTTTCCATTTTTATGTAGGCTATTTTTGGTTTAAAATGCAACAATTTTTTTTATATTCTTTCTTCTTCCATTTTTTGTTTGAGGAAATTGAATTCAGTCATCACCTGCGAAAATCTCGTCTTATCGGAATGGATTTTACTTTTCTCAGCTCTATTTCATATCTATAGATGAGCATAGGGACTGTCATTATTCATAAGATACTGAGTTTCTCTCCATATCTTTTATGTATAAAATTGTATTTTTATATACAGTATGCTCTTATCACTGTAGGACTATTTCAATAACTGTTGCATGTGCCAAATAAGAAGTGCAGTCTTAGAATATTTGTGAAAATCTGAGTTTCTTTTTTTTTTTTAACTGATGTTTCGTTATCATTCATAAGTTGCCTATTTTTCAGTATATACTTTTTTGTGTTATATTATTAGGACCTAATATAACACAAACCCATCATTCAGTTGTGCAGCTTAAATGTTTATGTATAACTAGCCATACCCGTGCGCTCCGCTGCACCCGTTAGAAATAAATATAAAGTAATTACATAATTAAAATAGGACATTTGATCCAGGGAACATTCGTGTTTGATAGAAGGATAAATCGTTTATTATGTTACTTGATATAAATTGTATTTAAATAATTAAAATTCGATCATTTTGATCCAGAGAACACTCATTTGGTCATAAAAATTATTTTAGGAAATACAGGAAACGAATGCCTATCAAGTTTTCTGTGCATAAGAAGCTATTTTAACCTTATCTGTCCTCTATTCACTCAGAAGTTACTGTAATAACATTACAGCATTTTTGTCCATCTAGAGAAACTACACTTTCCAATGGTGAATTCGTAATTAATTATACAAATCGGTTAATTTAGCTTCTGATATTACTTCATACAAACACAGAAACATTCTCTGTAGGCTACCGTATGTTTCATAGCTTTCGATTGTTGTTGTCCAAGGCCCCTTATAGACGAAGTCATTTGTTTTTTATTTCATTACACCGCCTTAGATGGTGTTGTTATTGTAATTTTGAAACTCATTTATCTGATTAAATATCTGTCCTATCAAAATTTTGCATGGAATGAAACTTATCAGAAATTATTTTTAAAGAAACTTTTGTTATGTAATATTTTTCATGAAAATTAATAATAAGGGAGATATTTCGATTTATTTAATTCATGCCCCCTTATAACCCCCCCCCCTTTTAAATAAAATATTTTGAATGCCATATAGCCTAAATTCTAAGTTACAACGAACTTAATTTATATTCCAATTTTCATATAAATCAGTTCAGCCATTATCGCGTGAAAAGGTAACAAACATCCAGACAGACATACAAACAAAAATTTCAAAAATGCGATTTTCGGTTTCAGGTCAGTTAATTATATATGTTAGGACCAATTATTTTTGGAAAATCGAAAATTACCAGAAAAATTTCGGCTACAGATTTATTATTAGTACCGGTATAGATGATAATGGAATACCAGTAATCTCTCTTTCTCTTACAGGCTAGTGAACGTGTACGCAAACTGAAGCCTGTTGGTTCAGAAGTTGAAAGCATAAGAGCTCAACAAGAAGAATTTAGAGCGTTCCAAACCTCACACATTGAACCACTGTCACACCAAGTTGAGGAATGCAATCGGTTAGGCCAGGGACTAATCCAGTCTGCAGCAGGAGGTGTGAATACAACCAGTCTCGAGAAGGACCTAGAGAAGATGAATGACAAGTGGAACGACCTGAAGGACAGGGTACTGCATAGTTTTAATTGCATTCCTACTTCTTTAAATTGACAATTTTTTTACCATTGCTCCAAATTTCAATAGAAGATAGTGAAGTATGTGATATTTTTGTATTAATTTATCAAGAACGAGATGATTTATTTGTATTTCTTCAGTTACTGAAAATGTGTTCTGCATAAATATATCTCAACATATTCTACTTTAATAACGAACTGAGTAGCTGAAAATGAACTGAAATCTAAAGTCTTTGTGACATTGCAGTTAAGAGATATGTTTTTTGACTATCTCTTGCCAGATTGCCAGTGATGATATCTTATATTTCCTGAAGGAATAGGTAAAAGATTCTAGACTATGTTGTTGATATAGATCTTTAGAATATTTCTGTAAAAGAATCCTGAAGATATTTAATTATTTGTAGATTTTATTATGTTGTATATTTTATTTTAGTCATTTTATGCTCGACCATGCCGAAATGTAGTAATTATACACCTGGTAACAGTCCTTTAATGCATGTCATTAAAGTACACCTATTCATTAAAGTTAAGGTTTTCTATTATTCTTGGATATGCAATGGAAAGACAACTAGCAAAACGTCACGCAGGCTGGAAATCCAATACTGTCGCAGAAGGTTATGTTCTGTTACTATAATAATTAGCATTAATTGTAAATAATATTCAAATAAATTCAATTTGTCATCTCGTTTTTCAATGTCGAATTCAATTTCAAGGTTATATCAAGTTTAACGTTTATCTTACTCTCTAAATTATATCAAGGTCGTCGACATTCGTTGCCCGGAAAAAATCAATACTTTCGCGTCTGCGCACATCTCACAATTTACGAGATTGCACAAGGTCTGTTCACTCCCCAGTCACATAAGAAGAACATGAATACTTACGAATAATTTTAAGTTAGAAATATGGTCGAGCATAAAAAGTCGTATGAAACTTCCCTATAATGGTAATTAAGACTCTTGGCCTCGTTTCATGAACATCCTCGCATCTTAATTACTGTCATTAAAGCCTCTTTGCATAATGTACTATTAATATTCTGAATAATGTTTCATAAAGTGTAATGTATGTATATTAAGCATGAAAAGTTTTGTTCATTTAGTTTTTATAGTAGCTGAGATATTAAAAAAAAAAGAATTTCACTAAATTTTTGCAGGCCAATGATGTACCTCCCCCTTAAGTAAAAGATAATTTTGACTTAAATATAACTTGTCATTAGTCTGTTTTCATAGTTCTTTACTTCTACACATTATACAATTGTATGTATATGCATTGCTACAAATAACAAGTCACTTCGTTGGCATTTCAGTTGAATGAACGTGACCGTAAATTGGATGTTGGGCTCCTGCAGTCAGGCAAATTCCAAGAAGCATTGGATGGTCTGGCGAAATGGCTTGCAGATACTGAGGAGATGGTAGCTAACCAGAAACCACCGTCAGCTGACTACAAGGTTGTCAAGGCACAGTTGCAGGAACAAAAGGTATACTAATTACCATTGAGAAAAAGTTTAAATGTATTTTGAAATGAGTATTTAGTTATACCCAATAATGAGGAGGAATATTAATGTACAGTTTCAAGTAAAATCGCCATAACATAAAAATATGGTGCCTACATTAAAAGATATAGTAATACTTTTTGCTACATCACTCTGCTGAATTGGAAAGTAAGAGAATTAATGACTTTATTGCCAAAGCATTAGTTAACAGCTATAAAACAACTTTATCTTCGTTCATGAATTGAGTTCTTTGAATCATCCCATACTCACAAATTTTAAATCCCTGCGTTCTAACCGGGAATCGAACCCAGGACCTCATGAACTGTAGCCAGAATGGTCAAATTTGAAATATAATTGTAATTATATGTGATTTTTACAATCACATTTTTTTACGAAATTCACCACTTTAAATGTAAGACTTATGCTAAATATTTTTTTTTTTTTAATCCAGTGCCACCAGGTTGTCTTTTCGACATTTCTGGTCTTCTCTCCTGGCCGTGGCTTAGTTGTAACCCACTTCTGAGGTTGGGGCGCCTGGAAGGCGGAGTTACATTATCCCGATGATGTGATAGGATGATTATGATAATGTGGTGCCAGGAGAGGTCTTAAATCTAAACTTAACCTAAATTCCAGACCATGGACGAACACAGGAATAATCCCCTTTAAGGAAAAATTCCTGTGCTCTAACTGGGAATCGAACCCGGGACCTCATGAACTATAGCCAGAAGCTCTGACCACTAGACCATGAGGCTGGTCTTATGCTGAATATAGGAGTACTGTAATACAATACGATATTTACATAAAATCAGGTTTTTGGTTTCATATTAAAAATAAATGAAATTAAAAATACAGAACCACATTAAATGGAAATAAATTTGAAATGAAAGAGAAGTGAAAATTTATTTCTCAAAAAAAGAACCCAATTCTTGAAGTGGATGATGCTTGTGACGACGAAATGATATTCATATATACTGTATTTGCAGTCATTGATTGGTTCTGACAACTCTTTGGTACGAACAGATATTTGAGGAGCATGTTTTCTCTATTGCACAGTTTCTCAAGAAAATGTTGCTTGATCGGCAAAATTCTATGTCATCGCTGTTTGCTATGGGCAATGAAGTGGCAGCTGGTGCTGATCCTGTGGAGCGTAAGGGTATTGAACGCCAGTTGAGAGAATTAATGGAACGTTTCGACAACTTGACAACTGGTGCCTCCCAGCGTTATGAGGATCTACAGCAGGCCATGGCTGTGGCGAAGGACTTCCAAGTAAGTATCAGACATTTTAGATTTTTTTATTTTAATTGGTATTGTAAAATGTTTATAATTTCATGTGAAGAATTGTATTTGAAAATGTCTTCATTTTTAAGTACTGCACATGAAATAAGCCAAAATAAAAACAAAATATGTGTATATTATATGTATATTTCTTTAACTACTGTTGTTAATAATGTTAATTAAGAACTTTCTGATTTTATGATTGGCTGTAAAATATAGTTTCCTATTTTCATTTGTAAAGAAACAATACAAAAATCTGAATTTGTCTGCTAAATTTACGTGTAGCTAAGCAGAATGCAAGTAAAAGTCATTGTATATTTTGTGTTACTCATTATTTTATGTACACGATTATTTTCGCATTATATATTATAATTACTCAGTTCTAAAGAAGCATAAATGTTACTGGCAAGACATAAAGTATCTATTTAACATTTACATGTACTTTTTTTCTGTATTTATACATGTTTTATTTGTGCAGTAACAGTCTCAAGCTTCTTATTGTGCATTGTAAAAAAGAATCATAGCTATGCAAAATTACTTTAAACTTTTCTTTGTGTGTGTATGGTTAGATAATACATGGAGTTATAGGATTCAGTTAATTTTATAATGAAAGACAGAAGTATAATAACACGAAGGAAAATGTTTCCAAAAATCGAGTCCACCACTGTGGGGTAACTGTTAGCATGCCCGACCGTGAAACGAGCGGGCCTGGGTTCAAATCCTGGTTAGGACAAGTTACCTGGTTGAGGTTTTTGCCGGGTTTCTCCCTCAACCCATTAAGAGCAAATGTTGAGTAACTTTTAGCATTGGACCTTGGACTCATTTCACTGGCATTATCACTTTCATCTCACTCAGATGCTAGATAAGCATAGTAGTTGATAAAGCACTGTAAAATAGCCGATAAAAAAAATTGATGAATGTTTAGTAATAATAATAATTATCTTAGTCAGGTTCTTTAAATTTCTGGAATTACTGTATATGTGTTATATATTGTAGATTGTTTTGAGTGACAGACTTGTTGAAGATTATATTAATTAAATCCTAGATTTGACCTACAAATGACAAATTGCTGTACCAACAGTTGATGCTATTTAAGATTATTATTTTTGCGTTGTTATTATTTTATATTCTAAAGAATTGTAAGGGATTTGGTTTTTATATCAGTTGTTGATGTTTAGTGTCAGCACGAAATGATTTATGTTACTGGCAATGTTATATATTTGTATATTATTTCATCAGGACAAGTTGGTGCCTTTGATGGAATGGTTGGATCGTACAGAGAAACAAGTTAAAGATATGGAACTTGTTCCTACCGATGAGGAGAAAATACAACAAAGGATTAAAGAGCATAATGTGAGTATTAATTTTTATTATTTTCTTATAAAAATTATACTTTTATTTCCATACTACGTGAATTACGTAAATGACATTTTAGATTCAAACAAGTTGAGAAAATAATTGAACTGGTACTTGTGTATGTGATCAGCAGACAGCAGATTTTCAGTCCCTACACAACAAGAAGACATTGCGTCGCCAACTGACGTACACCTAATGTTCAGCATCAGGACCTAAAATCTGCTGTCTGCTGTCTGGTGTTTAGTGTCACGATTTGGCTGTCTTTTCTCTCCAAAAAGAACTCTACTAAACTGTAAGACAATAATACCCTTTTAATTTCTACGTAGGCTCTTCACAATGACATCTTACGCAAGAAACCAGACTTCTCCGAACTCACAGAGGTGGCCAGTGCATTGATGTCGCTTGTGGGCGAAGATGAAGCTGCAGGCCTTGCTGACAAACTGCAAGATACTGCTGATCGTTATGCTGCCCTGGTAGACGCCTCAGACAATGTTGGTCAGCTGCTTCAACAATCACGAGCTGGTCTCCGCCATCTTGTGCTTACATATCAGGATCTCCAGGCATGGATGGAAAACATGGAAGGTCGACTTGCGAAGTACAGACTGCTGGCTGTCCACACTGATAAACTTCTTGAACAGATGGACGACCTGGCTGTAAGAATCTTTAATTTTTTTTTCGTTTTAGATTTAAGAGTGGAGAGATGCTTGTCTGTGAATTCGAGTTTTCACACCTTATTGTTAGCTGATTGTTAAAATTGTGTACTTCTATTTAATCAACTGCATTTACTGGTTCTAAAATGGATGTCATACTTCAGATGTTAATGGAAATTTATATATACATAATATATAATAAATATGTAGGTAACTTGCTGCGAATTTAATAATTCTTTGGAATTCATTATTAAAGATAACATTAGTGTTACTCGAAGAAAAAGGTTTGAGAATTCTTCTCGTTCGACTTACAATCCATCATGTTCTTGGCAGCCGTAAGTTCCCTTCGCTCTTCTTCTTTTATGTTAGTTTGTCCAATTATAGGTAAGTTATATTACATGTTTTTCTCACTCTATTGTTCTCCAAGTCTCATTTCACTTGTTTCTGCTCTGCTTAAATCTCTTGATGCACACGATTTTAAAATAATTTTCAGGCTGTATCAAATGTTCCTTTGTCTTGCAGGACTTAACAGAAGAAATAGCAAACCATCAAAGCCAAGTAGATGGAACAGTTGACAGTGGCCTCGAACTCATGAAACACATCTCAAGTGATGAAGCTCTACAACTGAAAGACAAACTGGACTCCCTTCAGCGGAGATTCAATGACCTTACAACTCGTGGTGCTGATTTACTTAAACATGCGCAGGTGTGTAGAACCTGTTCTAATAAATCATACTCTGTATTCTATGGAACACTTTACCGTTGACAAATAATTTGTGAGAAAATATGCAATATTTATTTTATAGGCCTATCTGTTACTGTTGAAAAATAATGAGTGTAGAAAAAGTAAACGATGGCATTGTAATAGTTTCTGTCCCTATGTCATATAGGAAGCATTACCATTGGTACAGCAATTCCACAATTGTCACAACCGTCTCGTTGACTGGATGATGGGCGCAGAAGCCCAGTTGCAATGTGCAGAACCCCGTGAAGAAGATATACAAAGATTGGAACAGGATATCCAAGGTATTTATTAGTAGTATAATATTATATATCAAGTTTCTTTTGATTTGATTTCATCTTGCTTACATTTATGAACTGACCAGCCTCATGGTCTAGTGGTCAGAGCTTCTGGCTATAGTTCATGAGGTCCCGGGTTCGATTCCCGGTTAGAGCACAGGAATTTTTCCTTAAAGGGGATTATTCCTGTGTTCGTCCATGGTCTGGAATTTAGGTTAAGTTTAGATTTAAGACCTCTCCTGGCACCACATTATCATAATCATCATATCACATCATCGGGGGTAATGTAACTCCGCCTTCCAGGTGCCCCAACCTCAGAAGTGGGTTACAATTAAGCCATGGCCAGGAGAGAAGACCAGAAATGTCGAAAAGACAACCTGGTGGCATTGGATTAAAAAAAAAAAAAAAAACATTTATGAACTTAAAAGTAAATACGAAGAATATGAGTATAAGAACAAAGGTTACATTTCACATTATCATTGCACTAAAATTTAAAATCTATGATAGTTAATGTATAAACTCTTGATTTCCGGTAATATTTGGTCTATCATTACTTTCTTATGCCTCTTGTAACATGAACTTCAAACTTTTATTTCAGAATTCAGACCAGTTCTGGAAAGTATCAACCTCGTGGGTCCACAGCTGTGTCAGATATCTCCAGGAGAAGGTGCGTCCACAATAGAAGGTCTCGTTACGCGAGATAATCGCAGATTTGATGCCATAGCAGAACAGATTCAGCGTAAAGGAGAGCGCATTCAACTCTCTAAACTGGTAAGGAAAGATCTTTAATAAATGTAATTAAATTTCTCTATAAATTATAATAATATTCGCGTGTTTTAATATTACATTATGCAACGAGCCTATAATGATAGTAATTAAGAATCTAGTATGGATATTTATAAAACGTATGCAAGCGAGTTTCATAATTTTCATACAAGCTTCTTAATTGCCATTATAGGCGAGTTTCATACGACTTTTTATGCTAGACCATATTTCTAACTTGATATTATTAATTTTTTAACAATGTCCCGTATGTTGTGAGATGTGTGCAGACGCGAAAGTATTGATTTTTTTCCGAGGAACAGATGTCCACATTGACCTTGCTAGGCCATAAGAACCTACAGAGATAACATTGAAATTAAATTAGACATTGAAAAGCGAGATGACAAATTGAATTTATGTGAATATTATTTACAATTAACGCTAATTATTAAAGTAACAGAACATAACCTTCTGCGACAATATTGGATTTCCAGCCTCCGTGACTTTTCGCTAATTCTCTTTCGATTGCATATCCGAGAATAATCGATACTTGAGGTTTTATAATGGTACAAAGCTGACCTGTCATTGGCTGAACAGTTGTAACCTGAGTCGTCATTGGCTAAAAGACCTGACCTTTAATGAGTAGGTGTACTTTAATGAGGTCCATTAAAGGTCTGCTACCAGGTGTATAATTACTACATTTCGGCATGGTCGAGCATAAAAATATGTTAAATTATTGTATAATTTTATGTTCAAGTATCTGACATTGTTGGAAATCTGTTGCAACTCAATCCAGAGCACTGTCTCTGAAAGTATAAAAGAGAGGTTTCTTTCTAAATTTTGTTTTGTGATTATTTTAAATAGAAGATATTGTTACTTTGCATGTGTGGCTTTTATTTAAAACAGTCTTATTATATTATCACTTGAAAATATCTATATTTCAAAATCTCTCCTTCACCAGCATGTATATAATTTCGTTTGTTATAGTTTCACAATTTGCTTTTAATATTATATTTAATTTATTTCCATTTATAGCGCTCCCTGGAGGTTATTGGAGACATTGATGAACTGCTAGACTGGTTCCGGGAGGTGGAAGGGCAGATTAGAGAAGCTGAACCCCCCAGTTCAGATCCAGATGTTATTAGAGTCCAACTTAAGGAACACAAAGCGCTGAATGATGATATTTCCAGTCAGAAAGGTCGTGTCCGAGATGTTCTCTCCACAGCTAAGAAGGTATGATTCAAGTACTTCCACATTCTTCGCCTATTTTATTGCATGAATTTTTATAGGTAGCATAACAACAACTAGATCCAAAACATGGACACTAAACCATAAGCTTGTTAATAAATTATTAGCTAGAGAGGTTTATTATTGAAAATACTCTGCAATGGTTTCATAACTTGATGAGATAAAAAAATTAAGTGGAATGAAAGTAGATATTAAGAACGACATTTTATAGGAAATAAAAAAGAAAAATTATTAAGATAATATAAACACGTCATGAGATAGAATTGGGATTATTAAAGCAGGTTACAAATCGGAATCTGTAGGGGAAAAGGAAGCATGCTAGAACCATCAGCATATAAATAATACCACAGAAAATATGAATAAGTGAGTTTAAATGAATGTATAAGATCACCGGGGAAAGTGAATAACATCCCTAGGCTGAAGAAAACTATGAATAACCTGAAACGTAGTAAGATTGGTAGACAGGATACAAAATGAAATCCACAGGGGGGTAAAATATAGCAGAGATATGAAAACATGTATAAAAGAATTAGAGAAAGTATGACTATATGACTAACAAAAATAAAAAAGATGGAAAATATTGTGAATAGAAATTTCCGGAGAAAGAAAATGGTGTCTTTAGGCTGAGGAAAACTATGAATGAATTTAAAAAAAATCACAGTAGTAGTACTAATAGTAATGAATATATCAACTAAAGGAAAGACAGAAAACAATCTACTCCTAAGTTCTAACAAACGTTCAGTACAGTATTTAAAAACCACAATCCATTTATTCAGAAAAAAATAATGAAAATATACCTTAATAAACCTCTTGATTACTCATCGCAAATTTTGTTCGCTGATTTCAATGTTCTTAAAACTAGACAAATTTATTATAATGCTTTATTAAACTTTATACATAGAAGTCTCAATAAATTAAAATTGTATCATTATTAAGAATAACCTTTATTCGAGAAATGTATGAACAAAACATAGTAAATATAAAATATTATAATCAGGAGGCAAGAACATGAATTACCTAAGAAATTGAATAGTAATGATTAAGTAGAATAAGGTTAACAAAGATTTAATTCGAATATAAGTGATTTTTCAAGTTGGTTAGAGAACCTTTCAGGGCTAAAATAGCTATAGAGTTAATGAATTTTGCTGAGAAGCCAAATTTCCTGCAGAATATAACAAAGGTACTAGGTATTGTTCCCTTCGCACCAATCATTAAACCTATAACTTCAATGGACAGAACTAAAATATCCGACTTAATACAACTGGAGGAACCGAAGTGTTTCACAAACACTGCTTTTAATCATGGTACCACATTATGTCCAAGGCTGTGTAACAAAATAATTGAAAAATACACAAATTTACAAAATTTTAGTATCAGTAATATAAAAAATACCATTAGGAATATTATTTTTTAAAGAATATGGATTTAACATATATTTATATATTTGTATTAATATTACATATTATAAACTAGACCAGCCTCATGGTTTAGTGGTCAGAGCTTCTGGCTATAGTTCATGAGGTCCCGGGTTCGATTCCCAGTTAGAGCACAGGAATTTTTCCTTAAAGGGGATTATTCCTGTGTTCGTCCAAGTTTAGATTTAAGACTTCTCCTGGCACTACATTATCATAATCATCCTCTCATATCATCTGGGTAATGTAACTCCGCCTTCCAGGTGCCCCAACCTCAGAAGTGGGTTACAATTAAGCCATAGCCAGGAGAGAAGACCAGAAATGTCGAAAAGACAACCTGGGGGCATTGGATTAAAAAATATATTTGTATAAGTTAAATTGTAAAAATTAAAATTGTATTATTTCTAAATTAATTTAACCTTAACTTTTCAACCTGCTTTGTTTCTTGTAACTATAGCTCTCATTGTTAAAAGTGTGTTTGGGTAGCTTACTTATTTCTTATTTAACAAGTTTCTAATATTAGAGTACTGTTTTCACTTGTTAGGTACTGCGTGAATCAGCTCAGCATGATGATACATCAACTATTCGTGAAAAGATGGAAGATCTGCGTGAGACAATGGACACAGTATCTGGATTGAGTTCAGACCGTCTTGGCATCCTTGAGCAAGCCTTGCCTCTAGCAGAACACTTCCACGAAACTCACGCAGGCCTGGTCAGCTGGTTGGATGACATGGAGCGGCAGGTGGCGATGTTGGCAATGCCTGCTCTGCGACCTGATCTCATTGCTCAACAACAAGACAGAAATGAGGTAAAGTACAATAAATTATTATATATGTCGTAATCTTTTTCGACACCTGCTCCAATTTTTCCTCGTCCTTATCTTCCATATGGGCTATTCCATCTCAAATCGACCGAAATATAGAGAAAATTGATCTTGAAATTTTTAAATACAATGAAACTTTTTTTGTACGTAGAGAACTGTGATACAATGCTTTGTGCAAAGTTTGAGGCATCAGAACTTCATAGTGATTAAATTTAAAATATTTAAATTTATCGTATTTTCATAAAATTAGCAACTTTAAACTGTTGTAGCTGAGAAACCCTTTCACCCAATGATCAAAATCATGGTTTATTTTGATGCTGAGAAATTAAAGTTTATATTGACATGTAAACAGTTTTTCTTACTTTTTATTGAAATGGAGAAATTTAGATTTTTCTTCATTAAGACGCCTTTGACCACGAAAAAATATTTTTAAAATATATGGTTAGATTCCGGATTGAAAGTACAAATAAACACATATTTTTTACTGGTGTACCGTTGATAAAGTATTGAAAATATCAAATAAAGAAAATAAATAGTACCCGCGTGAACTAACCAGCTGACTGTGAGGCGGGAGCTAGCCGAGGCAAGCAAAGCCAGGAGACATAAACACGTGATGTTTCGTCTAGTAGCGCATAGCTGGGCTAGCTTTATCACAGGTTTTCATAAACACAGGAGTAAAATGACGCCCAATGCTCGCTTATCTTCAGCTCTCAGCCAGTGCGTGCGGTACTGCGCACTGCGTGTGAAAATAATCTATTTAATACCCTCGAAACTTATTGCCATACCACTAAGCAAACAATGCCGAAGTCCCTCTTAATAATGCAAGGTTTTTTCTCAATATTTTTTACATTTTTACAAATTGTCAAAAAGCCTGAAAGTAAGTAAAATCAGATTATCTGTCTCTCTGCATACAATAAAAATAAGAATTACTTCTTAACATAACCTACCAAATGTCAGCTTCAAAATGAGCTCTCGTTCAAAGTTCTGCAGTAAATGGTTCCAGAGTTCTGAGCGCTGAAAGAGCTTGTTTTTATAAAATACGCTAAATTTGTCGCTCAACAATATGAAAACCGTTTGACTTTCGATAGTATATTTTTGAAAATGCACTGTCCTCAGCACCTTGTATAAATAGGGAAAAAATTAGAGTATTAAAAAAATGCGAGGTTTTTTACTGATCGATTTCATATGGAATAGCCCATATGCACCTGCTCTTCTTCGTCGTCTTTTTTAACATTTTTTTTTTTTTTTTTTTTTTTTTTTTTTTTTTTTTTTTTTTTTTTTTCATATGTGTCAATATAGTTACTGCCAACTCCATTTTCATCCTCATCGTCATGAGTCTTTTACCCTTTTCCCCCCTCCCCAGTCTCACTTCTGTTGGAGTCTGTCTACATTTTCTTTGTTACTATGTTAGGTCAGTAATTTCTGTGTAATTGTATTTAATTTGTGATTATGTTTCTCAGTCATGGTAAAGAAATAATTATTTAGAAATTTGTTAGTAGTCTGTTTGCATTCGTGGTGGATATTGAGAAAGAAAAATGAAGATTTTTTGTGCTTATACAATTTTTTATTAAAATTACAAACTTCAATTAATAAAAAGATACCGCACTTTTTTAATCTGTTAAATATGTTCAAATGTCTTGAAACTTGATGTCATGACTCATATATTTGTTCACAAATGAAATCACATGTTACTTTATTAAAAAAATGGCGACTTATTGTATGTTCGGCCATGATCATGTTACTCAGTGCAAAGCCATACAAATTTACATAATATTTTGTTCTTAATTGTAGATGTTCGTGCAGTCTATCTCTGAACATAAGCCATTAGTAGAGAAACTAAACAAGACTGGTGAAGCTCTAATTAGACTGTGTAACGACGAGGAAGGTGGAAAGGTTCAAGATCTCTTGGACACAGATAACGCCCGCTATGCAGCTCTTAGGAGTGAACTTCGACAACGGCAGCAAGCCCTAGAACAGGCCTTACAAGTAAGTATACCGCTTGTACTTTTGAATTAGCAAATAGCAAAACATATAATTATGATAGTTTTCGTTACCTCAATATTTATTTTTACAATCCTGCACCTTATCACGTTGTTAATGAAAACGTAAAGTTATTACACACATTTATAACAATATCTCGATACATCTTCAAGGCTTGAAGAGATCTAATATGTCACATGTCCGTATTTTCCTCTATAGAATATAAAAAATCATCGTGGTAATGGTAGCAAAACCAAGTTTATGAAAGGTGACTGGCCAGGCAATCATGGCTGGTAACAAGTCTAAAGATAGCACGTGGTAACTCAGGAATAATTGAGGACCATTTTTGCAAAATTTGCTAACTGCAAAATGTTCAAAATTGAGATTTTGGTGGATTAGTTAACATAAGACAGGCCTCTACATGATGCTAAAGGCTTCTTAGGAAAATCTTATTATTTCCTTCACAGTAGTGTGTTAAAGTGTGACCGTTTTTTCAAAACTTGCTTTCTGCTATGTGAGAGCTATAGCAAAACTTGCAATTATTTCAGTTTTTTTGTGTTTCCTATAAAAATTAGTTTTTACAGTTAGCAAGTTTTGCAAAAACGGTCCTCAAGTGCTCTTATAAATAATGTGTATGACTATTAGTTAGGAGACTTTAACATTTCGTAACATACATCATCATCGTCATCTTCATCGAATTGGAAATGGAGGTACGATGAAGTTTGATCCATTTCTGAACTCATTCAATTTATTAGGCCATTAGACATACAGTAATAGGCTTCGTCACAGATATATTGAAAAAGCATATAATATATTTGAAAAACACAAATGTAATTGAAACAGTAAAATTTAATTAAAACAATGAAAACACTTCACATGTAACATACAGTAAGTGTAACTAAATGTAATTAAATGTACCGGTATTTATTAAAAACAATTTCATGCAAATTTGTGTTAAAAACTCACGAGCAGAGTAAGAAGGATTAGAATTATTTAATAATCTACAGTAGTATCACATCGGAAGTTCAGTAGTCTGTTCATATTTCTTCCTGTTTTTTTTTTTTTTTTTTTGTTTTGTTTTGTTTTAAATATTTAATGACAAAGGAATTAACAACTTCAGGCCATTTTCATTTAAATATGATCAACTGAATGTGTCTTCCTTTGACGTTAATACATTTGAAAGATTACAGGGTGCTCAACTTGGTTCACTGAATCTAGATATTGTTAATGCATTTTAAAATAAAGCTTAATTGCATATTTCTAGAACTAAATCAGTTACTTAGCATTTTTAACACAGTATTATTAATGTAACTTCTAAAGTGACATGAAATTATTTTTATTTCAGGAGTCTAGTCAGTTCTCTGACAAGCTAGAAGGAATGTTGCGTGCTTTGGGTTCTACTGCTGATCAAATCAACTCTGCTGAGCCTGTATCTGCTCATCCACCTCGTATCCGTGACCAGATGGATGAGAATGCAGCTTTGGTGGAAGATTTGGACAAGCGAGAGGAAGCCTTTAAAGCTGTCAAGAGAGCAGCTGATGACGTTATCAGCAAGGCTGGCAATCGTGCTGATCCGGCTGTCAAAGGTAGATACAGTTTAATATACAGCAATACTTGCTTTGCACATCGTCATAGTTGTACTGTTTAAATGAATCAAATGACAGAGACGTTTCATAATCTGTTACAGATATAGCAAGACAACTTTTTCTGTTGTTGCTTCTTAGTTTGTGTTACCTAGTCGAAGAATACTTGGAAACTTAAACTTCACTGTCAGTAAAAAAACACATATTTTTTTTCAAATGTGAGTGCAATCATGGTAGTGTTCGGTTTTTGGGAATATAGTAGAACCCATTTTTACCGAAACTCTTGGGGATTTTTTTTTTGCCTTAAATATTTGTTTTCCTTAAAAGGGGGGTTTACATGAAATGGGAAGGAAAGGCTAAGATAAGTAGTACTAACGTGTGTTACATATCAAACTTTATTATAACCATTTAATTAGACATACAATTTATTATTATTTACAATAAATTTCATTACAGTATTTTCTAACTCTTCAAATGATGTGGCACAAATGTTTTTCTGCTTAGTTGAACCCGAACCTCACTAAAAGTTTGCATTGAAAATTTCTTCTTTCTTCTTCATTATTCCTCATAATGAAATAGTTGGCAAACCATGCTTTTTTTTGCCATATATATAGTATTACTTCGATGGTGTTCAGGTAAAGGAGGTTAAGTTATTTTTTGTGCAAATGGAGTTTGTTCTCAAGGTGAATACACAAGTTAAATTCTACAAGTGGGTGTACAAAAAACAAAATAATATTAGCATTTGATGTGTGTTATTTGTGTAGAAAATTATTTCAGTAAGGATCATAGGTTTAATTTCCATTTACCTCAAAATTCATTTTTATGACTTACATCCTTTTATCCAAACACCATCAATTTGAGGATTAGCCTCGACATCCCTTATTATCTTCTCTTTCTGTATGATAGCTAATTTCTTCCATTTAATCACCATTATATTGATGGATAAACAACATAAACTAGCAAAACAAAAACCTTGGGAACAGGATCCACATAACTTGAGAGATTAAAACAAAGCAATCACTCAGTGAAAGCAATGCAAAGCAAGACCATAAAGAACTATAAAGAATAACGCCACCATATGGTGCCACATTACTATCATTGAGATGCGCTATTGAATATGCTAGTACTATTGATTATTGAAAGTCGAGTCAATATTTCGAGCTTCATTATCACGAAATCACTTGAAAAGTATTCCTTAAAAGCGGAATTTTCCTTAAATCAGTTTCCTTAAAAACAGGAATTAATTACATTATTCTTACGATAATTTGGCTGGGAATTTTTCCTTCTTTAAATTGTTTTATTTATAGTGTATAGATAATCTGCAGAAGATTGTATTTATGTACTTGTCGAAGACACGAGATTTAGCCACTGTGTTTTTTTTTATCAATTTTCTTTTTCTTTAATGAGCTACTGTAATATATATATGTACGTACTGGGTGTTCATTTCAAAGTGTGTCATGACGTCACTGTTGATGAGTCAGCAATTTGAAGCAAGTTTCAGCTTTTGTGTCAGAGAAGTTGCCTATTAATCAAGGCGTTCAATCTGAACTTGAGAACATGTACGGTATAACTTGAACGTCGTAGCAACAGATGGCTGTCTGTAAAGTCTGTGTGCTACCATAACCTCTTTCGAACTGTGTTTTGCGCCGGCAAGTCGTACGCAGGGTATTTGTTATCATCGGTTGCGTACGGCAACATTCCACAACACAAATCAGATGCTCCATGTCCATGTTGACCGTCGAAGTTAATGTCAACAAATACGTAAGTAATCGTCTTAACCCTCTCCCCATATCCTGACAGTAAGAAAAAACTCACCTCAATACATGTTTCGAAACAGTTCACATTCCTGCCACTCCGGCGTTACCGTACGTATCGGTAAGTACTCTTCAGAATGAACGCCGTACTTGCTAGGCAACTTCTCTGGCAGATAAGTAATACATCTCTGTGGAAGTGTAGGAAGATTGAATTCTCTAGGCTCATCGACTAGCCATATGACGGCATACAGCGAGCCATGACACACTTTGAACTGAACATCCAGTGTATATATATATATATATATATTTCTTGTCCACACCTGTGGAGGAACGGTCAGCGTGTCTGGCCGCGAAACCAGGTGGCCCGGGTTCGATTCCCGGTCGGGGCAAGTTACCTGGTTGAGGTTTTTTCCGGGGTTTTCCCTCAACCCAATACGAGCAAATGCTGGGTAACTTTCGGTGCTGGACCCTGGACTCATTCACCGGCATTATCACCTTCATCTCATACAGACGCTAAATAACCTAAGCTGTTGATAAAGCGTAGTAAAATAACCTGCTAAAATAAAAAAATATATATTTCTTTCTTTTTGATGTCATATATATTTTTTCATGTCTTATTAACTTCGATATTTTACTCGCACTCAACCAGGTTTGAATCTGCTCGTCTCGAATGTAATGGCGAACTTGGTAATCATTTGCCCACCAAATATGACAGTTCTATTTGTATAGTAAATATAATTAATTTTTATTTCAGATATCAAGCGCAAGCTTGACCGACTGAACAGTCTGTGGAATGAAGTTCAGAAAGCTACAAATGATCGTGGAAAGTCTCTGGAAGATGCTCTGGCAATTGCAGAGAGGTTCTGGGATGAGCTGCATAGTGTTATGGCAACGTTGCGGGACCTGCAGGACTCTCTGAGTTCACAGGAACCTCCTGCAGTTGAGCCTGCTGCAATCCAACAGCAGCAAGTTGTCTTGCAAGAGATCCGTCATGAGATCGACCAAACCAAACCAGAAGTTGACCAGTGTCGTCAGACTGGTCAGGAGTTGATGAATTTGTGTGGAGAGCCAGATAAACCAGAAGTGAAGAAACACATCGAAGACCTGGATTCAGCTTGGGACAACATCACAGCTCTTTATGCCAAGAGAGAGGAGAATCTCATTGATGCAATGGAGAAAGCAATGGAGTTCCACGAAACCTTGCAGGCAAGTTATCGGTTATGGTATACTCTTTTTTAGTGCATTCAAGCTGTGTACCACATGGACGTATGCAAGGGTGGGGGGGAAGGTTACTGGCTTTGAAACCCTCCCTGCGCTCCGTTTGAACTTTAAAAATAATTACTTATTTATATTTGAGTATTTTTTTTATCCATAATCTTTTTTCTTCCCTAATTTTTCACTCTCAGAGTGACAAAATCTACATCGACATAAGACATAGTTCTCCTACCCCTCCTTCAATATAAACCCTGTGCTTGGTACTGCGGCACGTTCCAATTATAACAATGCTATCTTTATTATAGAGAGACCTACTGCCTAGTACCGACCTTGTAATAAAATGAAGGTGACACAGTATGAAATTTAACTTGTTGTGAATCATATTGAAAAGGTTGTTTTGACAGTTCCGCAGTGAAAATTTTAAATATTGGGTATTGTCGATTCTAAACTAGTTTTAAGAATGGTATTTACCCATTCATTAGTTTGAGTTTTGACTTTATTGTGAAACCTTTGTTTAGACAGACAGATAGATTTATTCGTTCCATAATATTCTTACATTTGCTTTATAGCATAGAATAAAGAACATATCCAATTCTTATTTTTAAATATAAATGCAATACATATAAAATGCAGATATGAAATATGTACAGAATTAATACCTTAATAACAATAATATTTTATACAATGTAATATGTTTACCATTTAATAGTATTATAATATTTACACAGTACTGTGAAATGTCAAGAATTCATCTACAGAATAGAAAGTGTGAGATATTAAGTAATTTTTTAGTTTTACCTTAAATAATGCAGGGTTTTGGCTATGATTCTTAATGTCTTCAGGAAGACTATTGAACATTTTTATCGCCATGTAACATACTCCCCTTTGAAAGCATGATAAATTTGATGATGGCGTATGAAAATCATTCTTTCTGCGGGTATTTATACTATGTATGGCTGAATTAGTTGGAAAATTTTCTTTATTACTTAAGAGGAAATTTATTATAGAGTATATGTATTGATTTGTTAAGGTTAGAATCTCTAATTTTTTAAAATATAATCTACATGATTCTATAGCCTTTGCTCCAACTATTATTCTAATGGCTAAGAATATATTTTTACTATCTGCAGAATTTCCCCAAAATATTATTCTGTAGGACATAATGGAATGAAAATAGGCAAAATATATTGTCTTTAAGATACTGCTGTTTAGAAATTGTTGTAACGACCTAATTGCGAAGCATGCTTAGCTAAGTTTGGGGGTTATTTCTTTGATATGATTTTTCCAATTTATTGTATTGTTAATATGCAAACCAAGAAATTTGGTTGTTGATGTTTCTAATAGAGGTATATTGTTGATAGTTATGTCCAATGTTTCAGAGATTAAATTTGAAGTGGTTTCAAATTGAATTATGTAGTTTTATTAACATTTGTACGTTCATGGATTCGGAACACCTCAAAATCTGTTCTTCAGTGCCTTACCATGACAATATCTTTGAAAAATATTGGAGTTCAAGAGGTCAAATGACTTTGTCAAACACCTGGCATTAGAAAACAACAGCAACAACATTTGTACGTTTGACAGTTTATATTTTTATATAAATTTATAATATATAATAATATTAATAAATATACCGTAACATAATAATAATAATAATAATAATAATAATAATAATAATAATAATAATAATAATAATATTTTACACAAAATTTAAATACGATAATGTAAATTGTAAACAGTTTTAATAATGACCGCCCCCCCCCCCTTTGATAAACTTCTGTGTATGCCATTGGTGTACCACATCAATTCACCTTATAACAATCAACAAGCAATACATTGAGTTAATGGGGAGGAAATAAATTAAAAACAAATATACAGGGAGCTTCTTTACCAATGTCATTGATTGCTGTCTCTACAAGATCACACTATTCTATAATGATGAGGTGTTTTCTAGTGTTCACGATAAAAAAAAACAAGTGTAGGTGCTTAGTGTTATGTGCAGTATCATATTGAATTCTTTTCAAGATATTCTGCAGTCTGAATATTTAGCAGGTAATATCAGAAATGAGATATTGATGCAATGATTATGAATCTGCTGCGGAATATACAATAATATGATGATGAAATGTTCATAATAGGGTGACTACTCAGTGTATTTAATGTCTGATTTATTGAAGACTACTGTTACTTAACTAATTAGAAATCAAATTATTCGCAGAATCTCTTGGAATTCCTGGATACTGCAGAGGACCGCTTCGCAGGCATGGGTGCACTAGGCTCTGACATAGACGCAGTCAAGAAGCAAATTGAACAGCTGAAGGACTTCAAGTCTGATGTTGACCCTCACATGGTCAAGGTGGAAGCACTCAACAGGTGAGCTTTTCTTTTTGAATTTGAGAATCTGAAATGATTTGCAACTATACTGTAAAATAGCACGAAGAGTAATGTGGTTGAACAGATAAAAAGATTTTATTCTCTTCTGTAAATATGTAGGCTACAGTAGTTATTGAGTCACTGAAACGTAAAGTGGTTTCTCGAACTATTTCTGGTAGATTTAACATTATTATAATTATATTGTGTAAAGGTAATTAGGTAATTATAACCTCCCATTACTGAATAAGATGTGACAATAGATTGTACACTTTTAACTTCTGTTACTACACACATTTTTTTCTTGTAGATTATGCACTAATACCACAGCATTGTTCTGCAACTGCTGTTTAGTTCATCTTAGTAATATTTGTTTTTTTCTTTCTTTTTTTTTTCTACATTTAATACTTTTTCTTCTATAAGGGAAGTATTCAAATTTAAAATTACTAAAACATTGATTTACTACTGAGGAAAAAAATATTCGGACTTTGTTTTAAAACTTCGT
The DNA here is from genome assembly GCF_040183065.1 of Periplaneta americana. NCBI lineage: Eukaryota > Metazoa > Arthropoda > Insecta > Blattodea > Blattidae > Periplaneta > Periplaneta americana. The sequence continues at coordinate 194,726,802 of NC_091121.1, forward strand.
TATTTTTCATATGGTTGCCAATGATTTATTTCCTCCAATTTTTAGGTATCCAGTCAATTAGACTTAGATTTAACAACCCAATGAGTGGAATTCTCCACCTTCAAAATTTCATAAAAATAGAAAAATTCAAAACAGTGCCTCATCTCTTGAGGTGAACATTGCTTTAAAATTTCATTATTAGTGATGTTCTTCTCGAAGAGTTTCGAATGTAACTCAAGAAGAATAAATTATGAGTTTGTGCTTATATCACTGTTAGTAAGAACATTTTGCAATCAATTTTTCACTCATGCAAATCTAGTCTTTCAGGTAAAGCTCCCTGTAAAGCAGATTTGAATAATTTCAAGGGAGAAATCGTTCCGGGGCCGGGTATCGATCCTGGGACCTCTGGTTGAACGTACCAGGCTCTACCAACTGAGCTACCCGGGAACTCCACCCGACACCGTCTCAACTTTTCTGCTTTTCTGCTTTACAGGGAGCTTTATCTGAAAGACTAGATTTGCATAATATATACGTCACTGTATACGTTAACATAAAACCACAATTCCAAGTCACACAGAGATTGTGTGCACTCGATGTGGGTCTCTGGCATTTCGTCAGCCCATGCGAGTTGTGTGGATATAAAGGGAAAAGTTGAGACAGTGTCGGGTGGAGTTCCCGGGTAGCTCAGTTGGTAGAGTGCTGGTACGTTCAACCAGAGCTCCCGGGATCGATACCCGGCCCCGGAACGATTTTTCCCTTGAAATTATTCAATTTTTCACTCGTTGTACGACAGAGAATGTGAAAGCTCAAACTGGCTTTCTTACATTCCATTTCATTGTTACATTGATAATCCTTGTTTCAGCGATTTGTTACTCTTATAATTATGTTGACATTCTTGGGCTCAAATTGAGGAAGAGGATAATTTTTAATTGTTCTGTAGTTGGAACTACAAATATAACATGTGTATAAAATTAAGCTAGAATCGTATTAATTTAAGAGTAGTTTTATAGTTTACTGACATATTTTCCTACATTGCATTGTGAAATGGAATGGTTTTCTAGAGAAAATTTTATTATAATTCATATTCTTCATATCTTTTACTTTGTATCAAGCATTGCCAAGCTGCTAGTAATAATAGTACGTTGATTATCTGTATTTCCCATTTACACACAGCATTGTTACTAATATAATAAGGAACATGTTGATGCAGTTGAAATATTATGTAATTATAATTTCTCTCTTTTCCTGCCATCAAACCCTCTGAATGTTGGTGTATCCAGAGCTCTACGAAGGCAAGTTATACACATGGTTCACTGTGTGGTTTTAGTCGTGCATGAAACAGATAATTTTTATCGAGCATGTTCATAAATAACTTTCCATTATCGCATATGTTTTTTTTTAATTGACTTGTGTTCTTGTGGAATCGTAATAACATATAGAGAAGGTAAAAGTAGGTTATAGAAAAAATGAATTTCCTTTTTCTTACAAATGTTGCCAACAAAGGAACTATTAATGAGTGCATATCAAAATCTTTCTTCAAACTGTGTACACAGTTAATCTCCATAATTCATTGTAGCTTTAATTTCACAACCTTACAATTACTATAGGGAACTATGTTTTTTTAATCTGTGTACATACTGTAGAGATCTGACAGTGTGCGTAGTTTGAGGGAAATTCTGATACAAGCTCATTAACATTTCTCTTGTAAGTAAATAAGGCATTTGTCCTTAATTCTGTACCTTACTTCATTTTCCTTAGCACATTTTATATCTTTATGTGATTCAAAGTGTTAACATGAGTTTCAGACAATTTCATCTTTACTTATTTCTCGGAATATATTTTACCAGTACCTAAAAAGAATATAATTTTGTTTCCTAGATATACTGTATTTTAAAATACATTAATTTATCTGCTGTTTCTCTTTGCACCAGTCATGTGAATGACAAGCCTAGCCCAAAACCTTCTTTTGTCATCAGTTAGACTTGGATTATTCAGGATTTAAGTCCAGATCTCTGACACTGAAAACCAGTGCTCATCTATTAGCTTCCTGTTGCTTAGTTTCTTTGATGAAGTTTCTTAAACCAGGTATAATATCATCACAGATTATAAAAGAATCTGTTGTCCGAACATTTTAACCTGCTGATTTTGCAGAACACACAAAATATTACAATATTTCAAAATATTCAGTTATTCCTTACGTTAATGGGTACAGTATTAAGTGATCATACTGTCAACAAATAATAGTACATTATGCAACGAGCCTATAATGGTAGTAATTAAGACGCGAGTATGTTTGTTTATGAAACGAGCGCAAGTGAGTTTCATAATTTTTATACGAGCATCTTAATTACCATTATAGGCAAGTTTCATACGACTTTTTATGCTCGACCATATTTCTAACTTGAAATTATCCATAAATATTCATGTTATGGTTATGTAAGTGAGGAGCGGAACTGACCTGAATTGTGAGATGTGCGCAGACGCGAAAGTATTGTTTTTTTCCGAGGCACGAATGTCATTGACCTTGATATAATCTAGAGAATAACATGTGATGGTGGGTGCGTCTCGGTGTTGCGTGAGATTCACTCAGGGTAGCCGAGGTACGGTTGTGGTGTAGGATGATGTCAGGAATATTACCAAGCCGGCTACTTATATAAAAGGCAGTGTAAACTCCAAAACTATAAGTTTATTGTCGTATTCACTTGGTAAACCCTAGAGTATGTATTTCCGGCTGACTTATAATTCAATCGTTGGTCGCACTTCTGTATCGACTCTATGGCAGCTCTGAATAAGCTCTATCCGATACTATAAATTCAATACTCTGCCCAGTACACTATGATCGAAGCTCCTAAACGTTGACGAGTAGTCTCACCGATGACAACGTTCTATCTATCGAGTCTTCGCCGGAAGAAAGACTATTAAGTTGGAGACTATTAAGTTGGGCCGCCGACACCAAAAAAAAACTCAGTGTGTCGTGCCGTCGACACGAAAAGAAGTCGTAGTCCTGTCGACACAAAACGAAGTAGTTATTGTGCCCTGTATGTAGGGCCGCCGACACGATAAGAAGTTGTGATCATCTCCGCTCCCCGTCACCCTTATTTATAAAAACCTATCCTACGCTGAAACTAACTATCCTATTGGCTAACAACTACGTCACTTAACCGGCCTAAAATCTATTCCCTATTGGTCCAAAGTGACCTCATAAGCTGGACCAAGATCTCTTCTTATTGGGCGCGAAATACGTCATCTCTAAATTTAAACTTTTGGACTTCCCACAACATCAAATTAGTTTGTAGATCTCACAAGAATACCCGTTCTTTGGAAAACCCAAGCTTGGCAGTATCTTTCCCACGGGTCCAGTCCAACTTTGGCTTTTACGCTTGAAAGAGTGTCTATGCAAAACTCTGCCCAAGGTGGCCATAAATCTGTCCGATGCTGACAGGTGACGAGAGGATGTGAACCATCTGCGTGGGAAGCTAATTCTAACCAAGTCGCCAGAACATCCCCGCGAATACATGTAACAAAAATATGGGGATATCACTTCGCTATTAAATCGGTCTCTCCCTCTCCTAATTACTGCTTCACATGAACATTAGTCTTGATATAACCTGGAAATTGATTTAGAATTGAAAAACGAGATGTCAAATTGAATTTATTTGAATATTATTTACAATTAACGCCAATTATTATAGTAACAGAACATAACCTTCTGCGACAGTATTGGATTTCCAGTGTCCGTGACTTTTCGCTAATTGTCTTTCGATTGCATATCCGAGAATAATCGATACTTGCGGTTCCATAATGGTACAATGGTGATTTCTCATTGGCTGAACAACTGAATTATAATGAATAGGTGTACTTTAATGAGATGCATTAAAGGGCTACTACCAGGTGTATAATTACTACATTTCGGCATGGTGGAGCATAAAAATATTTAAATTCGAATACATTATTTAGTTTTGTCCAACACTAAAAAGAATAATATGTCGACTACTTTACCATTCCTTTCTGTGCAGAAATATAAACATGAGTATTTGTTGCCAGAATTTGGATAAACAATAAAATATTTCGAAGAATTAGTATTGCCTCTCTTCATGGGGATGAGAAGTAGGCGTGATGTATTTATAGCATTTTACTTAATAAGAAAAAAAATATATATTTCCTCTAGTGAACGTTACTTCTGTCTTTACCAATGGGAATTAAATACAATTTTGTTTTGTCTTCTAAAATATCTCATTTATTGAAAACCACATTTGTAAATTCTCAAGAACAATTTTGTTACCGGTACCAAAATTTGCTGTGTGTTTTATAGACTAGTGTTACATCATCAGCAAATTTTTTTTTTTTTTTCATTAGGCCATTTCAGACATTGATTATTGTTCGGCCATATATAATACATGCTTTTGTAGAATGGACACAGGACACAGCATTGAATAAAGGAAGATAAGTGCATGAGTCGTCCATTAAGTTTAAAATTGATGTAAATAGTATAAGAATGGGAATGCTGGCCTAAATACAGGAATGTGAAGGGCCAGCAGAACCAAATGTTTGAGTGACAATTTAAAGTTAAAAAATATATATATATTAAATTTCCTTAAACATGCTTTTGTTTTTAAATTGTGTTGCTTCGTTTGTGTTTGCATGTATAATTCTACTTCCCTTAAAAATAAAAATTTTATAATTTAAATTGACATATTTCTGTAATTTAAAATATTGTCGAAGCTTCTCCTGTGCTTAAATTTATATTCTATTCTGAAATGGGAGATTTGTACTATTTTGCATGCATCGTTATCAGCTGTGTTTTGAAGATTTTTAAACATAAAACTAAGATTATAACTTTAATGTACTTATCTTTATAAGATAATGGGAGGACGCAGTTTTCTTTTGTTTGTTCAGTAAGCCTTATGTATATTAAAAATTTTAAGACCTTAAACATTATTTAAGTGCTCTTTACTGGGAGGCAAGAAGCAAAATAGGTTAAATGATCTCAAAAGTAGCCATTGGAAAATAACAACAACATTATTTAAACTATTATACCGGTAGCAGTAACTCTTGTACAGATTAAAGTATCGTGATGTAAATAATTGATTAAATGGCGATCTTACTCGTGTTAATTATGTAAGCATGTGCAGCTTACAGCTGTTTCGGTGCTATTCGACACCATCCTCACACTAAAACACACCCCAATCAAATTCTCAACACACAGATCAAATTCAGAACACACACACTATTTGACACAACTCTTCATCACACGAACGCACCCACACAACAGGCAGCGAAGTTGAGATAGCGCAGAGATCTTGTAGACTCTGAGGATGATGTCGAATAGCACTAAAACAGCTTACATGCTTACATAATTAACACCAGTAAGATCGCCATTTAATCAATTATTTATATTCAAGTGTTAAAAGTAGTGTACGAAAGATTCAACATGGATTATCGTGATGTATTCAATTCAAAATGTTACGTTTATAGTTTCATTTAATGTTTTATGTGTATATCTGTTACTATCTTATGATAAAGTATATCTATTTTTGCAGCATCACTTTGATGTCTTCTAATATTTGATTAAATAAATTACAGACAAGCACAAGAGCTAACAGAACGCACTTCAGCAGATCAAGCTGCAGCTATCAAGGAACCACTGTCTGCTGTGAACCGTCGTTGGGATGAGCTGCTGCGTGGTATGGTTGAAAGACAGAGGCAGCTTGAGAACGCTCTCCTGCGTCTTGGGCAGTTCCAGCATGCTCTTGCAGAGCTGTTGGTCTGGATTGACAAGACTGATAGTACATTAGATGAACTGAAACCTGTAGCTGGAGATCCACAAGTCTTAGAAGTTGAACTTGCCAAGTTGAAGGTAGGTTGAAATTGAACTAAATCAAATCTAAATTGAAATTAAAAGCAGATGTTAAATGCGACAGTATACCGAGAACCAAGTGTCCCCTAGCTCAGAGAGCTATTTAATCATTCTCTAGAACCTTCACAGAGGTGTGAGTTTATGGATACATTCTAAATTTTATTCCCTTTCTACTCCATTGTTTTACTAATAATTGAAGAGTGATTTTCAAAACGGTGCTAAGTCACTTATAAATTTTTTTTTTTTATTTTATAGATTAACGTTATTATTTCCCATACATCTATACAGGAATACATTTGAAACTTTCCAAATGGTTTTATGTTCCGTGTTATTCCCATTATAATCTCACAGTTTTTTCTGATGTGTGCTAAGTCAGTACCAGTAGTATGAATGTTCCAAACTGTGCTAAGTCAATGTGATGTTTTACATGTAATGCAAAATGTTCAAATAAACATACATAAGTCAAGTTGGCTTCAGTACTGCGCTCGAGGTTGTGGATTCGATCCTGGACCAGGTCGATGGCATTTAAATGTGCTTAAATGCGACAGGCTCATGTCAGTAGATTTACTGGCATGTAAAAGATCTCCTGCAGGTCAAAATTCTGGTACACTGGCGACGCTTATATAACCTCTGCAGTTATGAGCATCGTTAAATAAACCATAATTTTTTTTGCATAGGTCAAGTGACTTAGCACATTTTGGAACATATTGAATTGTTTAACAGTGTTGTTGCCGAGCACAATACGAATTTCCAAAATATAAATTCTATCAATAAAGCTCACTTTGCGCAATGTTCTAACTGCCAAAGTCTCCTTTCAATACCTTCAAGATATTTTTATTTATAAAAAATTGTGTTTCCTGCAAAAGTAGCTTTTTTGACTTAGGCTCATTTGGAAAGTCACTCTACAAATAGGCAACCTAGAAGCAAGTTTAATACTGCATCTATTGACCTGTTTAATAATTTTTAAATTCTGAGAAACCAACAAAGAACAGTGTTCCAGAACCTTAACATGAAGACATTAAAAAGTACAAATGTTATTTAAAATCAATGAGATAAGTAACATGGCAATTTGAGAGCAAAGGTCCTGCAAAAATATGATCTACAGCCATTTTTTCATTACAATCGATTAATCAATCAATCTTCTTAATGTATCCAGCTGTTTGCTGACAACATAAAGTGCATTACAATCCACTGTAGTCTATTCAGTTGTTGTTTTTCACGAGAAATGAGGGGTATTTTGATCGGTGTTCATTATAGATGCCTGTTACTAGCAGCCAGAGTTGGGGTATAGTCAATATATACTGCAGGGCTGTGTCTTCTGCAACTGGTACTGATGATTTTAATTTACTTCTTTTGTGGTTTATGGATGGACAGTATAGAAGAATGTGTTCCAGATCTTCATCATGATTATTACACCACAGACAAGTAGGATTATCAGAAATGTGAAATCGGTGTAGGTACAATTGAGTGACAATGTGACCTGTTCTGGCTCTTGTTAAAAATGTTTGAACATGTCTGGGCAAGTTTTTATACATTTCCAGGTCATTTGGTTTCTTTTGTACAGACTGTAAAATTTTTCCTTTGTAGAAGAGAGCCAATTGTTGATCCATGGGTTTGTAAAATGAGACTTTACTGAAGAAAAAGCACTGGATAGAGATATCACTTGAAGAGGTCTTGGTTGCAAATATGTTGCCTGTTTTGCAATATATATATTTTTTTCATTACAGATCTCATAGAAATTGTAAAGACTCGAACCTTATTCCCTTCAGATGACTGAGCTAAGTAATCTTGATGTATATTCATTACAGGTCCTAGTGAATGATATCCAAGCTCATCAGACTAGTGTGGACACACTGAATGATGCAGGACGACAGATAATTGAGTCTGGTAAGGGAACAGCAGAAGCATCGGCTACACAAGAAAAACTTTCCCAACTGAACAGACGCTGGAGGGATCTGCTGGCCAAGGCAGCAGACAGGCAACATGAACTGGAGGATGCGCTGCGGGAAGCTCAGAGATTCCATGCTGAAATTCAGGATCTCCTCTCATGGCTCGGAGATGTAGATGGTGTTATTGCTGCATCCAAACCTGTAGGCGGTCTGCCAGAGACTGCGTCAGAGCAGCTAGAAAGATTCATGGTATGGGATACTCATGCTGATTATTATTATAGTTGATTTCTGTGTGAATGAAATTTAAATAACATTTCAGTAAATAGCAGTAATTTAGCTTTTAAATTGTCTTCTTTAGTGAAGAGAAAATGGGTTTATAGATTAATGTTTTTGCATAAATCTTGTAACAAGTGTTCAGAAGACTTATTCCTCAATAATTACTAGGATCTTTTCTATCATCTTTCTTAAATACTGGGATAATGATGGAGTCATTCCATTTTTGTGCATTTTCTCCTCAGACATAAATTTCGATAAAAAATTTCAATAATTTGATTTTAAACTTTTCTGAAGATTACTTACACAGATCAGAAGGCAAATTGTCTTTCTCATTTTTTAATTTGGTCAAAATCACTTCAAGTTCTTCTTTTTTGATTTCATAATTTTCATAAACATCAAAATTACAATAATTTGAATAATTTCGAGGGAAAAATTGTTCCGGGGCCGGGTATCGAACCCGGGACCTTAGGCTTAACGTACCAACGCTCTACCAACTGAGCTACCCGGGAACTCTACCAGACACCGATCCAATTTTTCCCTCTATATCCACAGACCTCAAAGTGGGCTGACAACCGTCAAGCTACCAACATTGAGTGTACACTAGCTCTGTGTGGCTTTAATTTACAGGGAGTTATACCTGAAAGTTTGATTTGCATAAAAATTACAGTCTAATTGTTCGCTGGTGCTTAGCATGAGAGCAGAAATGTTTGTCTGAACCTAGAGTACAATAAAATTTTTATGATAAGTTATTGACGGATTTTTCATTAAACAAAAGAGAAACAGTGTTTTATTTCATTTTAAATTGCGACTGCTGGGCACTGCATAACTTTTCAAAACTTGGAACCAAACTGGATAGTGCCACACTTATTTTTATACGATTCTGGTACTTGTTTCTTACCACAGAAACAGCCAGAAACTCTGTTTTATATAGATACAATGGATATAAAAGAATATAATCTCAAATATTCGAGAACCTTGTCTGATAATGAACAATAACAAATTTAACCAATGTTACATTACTATCTGTTTGAACAGATTACAGCTAAAGGAAGCAGTACTAGATCTACTGGTACTAAGACTTTATAAATATATATATATATATATCTGTTGCTCTTACACGTATGTGCTATGTTTCTTACAAGTTATGAAAAAAATCATAAATAAAGTAATAAACAAATAAATTTGAAAATTTAAACATTTAAAAATTACCTCCTCTCACGATGCCTGTATTAGTTCATTGTGGTGGGTTGGGGTTCTGTGATGCAGTTTGGGAACCATTATTTTACACATAATAAGTGTAGTAGTGGGTCAGTCATTTTTAAACATTTTATGTTATTGAAGCAATATAATTACCCAATATCTTGACTAGTCTCTGAGTATTTTTTACTTTAACTATTTTTTAAAATGTTCAACTGATAGTATAAAGACGAAAATAAAGGATACATGAAGCTTTGAGTTTCTGTTTTATATCATTTTCAAGATATGTTTGTAGTTGTATTACAAGAATTTAATCTTTGTAGATAGTCACATACCTTGATAGATAGATAGATAGGTAGGTAGGTAGATTGGTTGATTGATTGATTGATTGATTGATTGATTGATTGATTGATTGATTGATTGATTGATTGATTGATTGATTGATTTTATTAACCGTTGGAATACAATTATTCATGGCATCGTCAATGTACATTAATGTAACATTGATACAATAAATATTACAGTCATCTTAATCTATGGTAACATGTCACATGCTTATTTAATAGAATACTAGTTACTTAGAGTATAATGTATTTAATTACTAAGCAAATAACGTACTACTAATACTACTAATTCAGTCAGTAATGCATAACACACTAGAATAGTTACTTGTAAATAAGATGTTGAATTTATTTTAAGAGATACATAATTAATTATTTTGTAATCGCACACTAGCTCACTAGATTTTCTTTCTTCTGAGTCTTGATGCTGCCTCTCTTCCAGTAGGTTCTCCAAAGAGGAGATATGTAGAACATGTCAAGTGGGAATGGTTAGATATAACAGATCATTTTCAAATTTGTAATATATGGAATTATTCCAATTGATATCAGATTTTGAAATTGGTAATTAATCTTGGGTATATTAACACATATCACACATAACGTGTATAAACTAAGTAACTACGTAACTTTGTGCCATTAACATTATAGGAAGTGTACAATGAATTGGAGCAGAGTCGACCCAAAGTAGAGACTGTTCTTCAGCAAGGACAAGAGTACCTGAAGAAGTCTGGTTCAGGGGCAGCTAATAACCTACAGCATAATCTTCGAACACTTAAACACCGTTGGGACAGTGTCACAGCAAGGGCTTCGGACAAGAAAATCAAATTGGAAATTGCGCTTAAAGAGGCGACGGAGTTCCATGAAGCATTGCAGGTAAGAGTTTTACATGCAGAGAGGGGGGAGTATTGTAAATAAATAGAAACAAGTATTTTATTGTATTAATGTAAACAAATTTTAAAAATCATCTGTTTATATTCCATTACATTTTATTGATTGAAATCTTTGTTCACAAAAACTGTAAATTAACTCTTTCTTATGCGTTGGATAAAAATAATCTCGAATCGAAATCAGAATTGACATAAATGCTATCATCATTATTGCCGTCGACATTTTTCTGGATGTGAGACTCGGAATTGTTTAATCAGAAGGGTATTTCACATTCAAAAGCAGTGAGACTATGTTCTCGAACACATGGTGCATTTTCACTGCAAGATAAAACAAATCTAATTTATACTATGAACATTCACCAAAATGTCAATGAGAGGAAGATGTCTCCAATTCACCCCACTTCCTCCCCCTTTTACTGAACTCTGTTCCACTGATTGGTATCACGTAAAAAATAAACATATCATAATTAGGGCTACCAGATGTTTGGAAAATCCAGAGATGTCCTACATTTTAACCTTCTGTCCAGCGGGAATTTATTAAAAATGTTAAATGTTCTACATTTTGAGAAAAATGAATTAACAACTCGGGAAAGAAGAAATTATCCGAAACTCAACATGGCTATTGTCAGAGATCTTAGTCGTTCAATATTCCTTGCAGCGGACGAAATATGTGCAATTTTTGAGTGGAAAAGGCGTTGTAATAGATGATGTAAAGTGTTGTGATCAGATGTGTAATGGGAAACAATTTTTGCAACGTCATAGTTTTGCCCTTGAAAAGTTGTCGTATAATGAAAATATGGTTATGTATTTCACTGTTAGTAAGCATGAAAACTGTTATTTTAAAGTGCTGAAATTAGTGAAGTGTTTTTATTCTATTCCTACACAAAACACTATTGTTGAGAAGGTTTTTTTACTGTGGACAGACGGAAGAATGATTGACATGGTGAAAATTATCGTTTTAGTGAAATATTTTTAAAACTTCAGTTGTGCAGAGTTTCGTGGTTATATTTCAGAGAAGCCTGATGTATTCCATAAGATTAGCTCTTCAGAGAAATAAGATAATTCTTTCTGTGTTTGAATAAAATAAAATATATAATGTCTGTATGATACATATTTTTAGTTGTATTTCATATTTTGTTGTTCAGTTTTCCTACATTATCCTATAATGCCCTACATTTTTGTGTATTGTCCTACATTTTGAACTGCAAACAGAAATCAGTCTACAAAACTTAAAAGTTGAGCCAACCATGTAACTTTGTTTCTCTATGTTCATTCTATAAATATATTTTGCATTTCCTTCTCTTTTTGTTTAATTACATTTAGCAAGAATATCTATTTTAGGAGAAGTAAATTTTACTTTTGTTAATATAAAATCTAACTTTGAAGAATGATGTTTTTATTTATTAAGGTTGAAGTGTAACTACATTTTCACTAATCTGTAGACTGTTTTCTTCCTACAGAACATTCTTCAATAGAACTTTAACAGATAATTACCGAGTATCTAACACTGATGATTATGTTGCAGGCCTTTGTTGATTGGTTGACGAATGCTGAGAAGATCTTGAGTAATCTGAAACCTGTTTCACGTGTTATGGAGACAATCCTGGGCCAGATAGAAGACCATAAAGCTTTCCAAAAGGATGTTGGGGTGCATCGCGAGACAATGCTGAACCTAGACAAGAAGGGAACACATCTCAAGTATTTCAGTCAGAAGCAAGACGTAATTCTTATCAAGAACCTTCTTATCAGTGTTCAGCATCGTTGGGAGAGAGTTGTGAGCAAGTCAGCAGAACGAACTCGTGCTTTGGACCATGGCTACAAGGAGGCTAGAGAGTTCCATGATGCCTGGTGAGTTGAGCGTTTCCAGTTTATAAAAAAATAACCCACTAGAATTAATTTAATGGGAGAGGAAGGAACTCAGCCTTATGATGCTAGAAGGCGAAGGTGTAATCACTGTCTATGCTAATAATTTTGTGGTCTAGTAACAACTCAATGAACAATATTTAGAAACTTCTGACTACATCTATAATTCTGATGACTACCATTCCAAAATTTGAGAAATTCCGAATTCTAGAGTTCCAAGATTGCGTGTGTATGTGATATTATGATTAGCTGTCATTCCATTGCCCTCTTTTAAGATATAATTTAGTTTTGTTATTGTCATCAGTTATTCATAGATTTCAAAAAGGCACATGACTCGGTTAAAAGAGAAGTTTTATATGATATTCTTATTGAATTTGGTATTCCCAAGAAACTAGTTCGATTAATTAAAATGTGTCTCAGTGAAACTTACAGCAGAGTTCGTATAGGTCAGTTTCTGTCAGATGCGTTTCCAATTCACTGCGGGCTAAAGCAAGGAGATGCACTATCACCTTTACTTTTTAACTTTGCTCTAGAGTATGCCATTAGGAAAATCCAGGATAACAGAGAGGGTTTGGAATTGAACGGGTTACATCAGCTGCTTGTCTATGCGGATGACGTGAATATGTTGGGAGAAAATCCACAAACAATTAGGGAAAACACAGGAATTTTACTTGAAGCAGGTAAAGAGATAGGTTTGGAAGTAAATCCCGAAAAGACAAAGTATATGATCATGTCTCGTGACGAGAATATTGTACAAAGTGGAAATATAAAAATTGGAAATTTATCTTTTGAAGAGGTGGAGAAGTTCAAATATCTTGGAGCAACAGTAACAAATATAAATGATACTCGGGAGGAAATTAAACACAGAATAAATATGGGAAATGCCTGTTATTATTCGGTTGAGAAGCTTTTATCATCCAGTCTGCTGTCAAAAAATCTGAAAGTTAGAATTTATAAAACAGTTATATTACTGGTTGTTCTTTATGGTTGTGAAACTTGGACTCTCACTTTGAGAGAGGAACATAGGTTAAGGGTGTTTGAGAATAAGGTGCTTAGGAAAATATTTGTGGCTAAGAGGGATGAAGTTACAGGAGAATGGAGAAAGTTACACAACACAGAACTGCACGCATTGTATTCTTCACCTGACATAATTAGGAACATTAAATCCAGACATTTGAGATGGGCAGGGCATGTAGCACGTATGGGCGAATCCAGAAATGCATATAGAGTGTTAGTTGGGAGGCCGGAGGGAAAAAGACCTTTGAGAAGGCCGAGACGTAGATGGGAGGATAATATTAAAATGAATTTGAGGGAGGTGGGATATGATGATAGAGACTGGATTAATCTTGCTCAGGATAGGGACCAATGGCGGGCTTATGTGAGGGCAGCAATGAACCTCTGGGTTCCTTAAAAGCCAGTAAGTATTGTCATCATTGTTATTACTATTTAAATTTAATATATTTTTACATTAATTTGAATGTATTTTGGTTCACATACTCATGGGATAATAGTCTGTGTATAATCTCCAATCACTTAATAACATGCAGTTTTATTGAAGATTGCTTTCATTAACACGATCACTCACAAAATGCAATGTGTATTTAGGTCTGGCTTGATGTCCTGGCTTAATGAAACCGAGAAGAGTTTAGATGACCTGGCTGTTGAAGCATCTGGTGTTAGCAACGATCCCGAGAAAATTAAGGCCCGACTTGCCAAACACCGTGAATTCCAGCGTGCTCTGTCTGGCAAACAGGCAACCTACGATGCCACGATGAAGGCTGGAAAGGCTCTGAAAGAACGTGCACCAAAGTCTGACGAGCCTGCCCTTAAACAGATGATGACAGAACTTAAAAACAAATGGAATTCAGTTTGTTCCAAGTCCGTGGACAGGTGAGATTATTTTCATTGTGTTTATTACATATTTTACTGTAGTTTAACTTTGAATAAATGCTTGCACAGTTAAATTCCTGTTAATACAGATTGTCCAAATTCAACGTCGCAAATTTCTAGCGCAATAATTAACAATAGATCCCTATAAGAAACAACACAACCAAATTTCTTGGCTTAAAAATCGATCATGTGTTAAATTGGAAAAATCATATTAAAGAAATTACCCCCAAACTAAATTCAGCTTGTTTTGCTATTAGATCTATGCAAAAGATAGTAAATATCAATACCTTAAAAACAATATACTTTGCATACTTCCACTCGGTAATGAGTTTTGGAATAATATTCTGGGGAAATTCCACAGATAGTAACAGTATATTCCTATTACAAAAAAGAGTAATTAGAATAATAGTAGGTGCCAAATCTAGGGAATCGTGTAGGACTATTTTAAAAAAACTACAAATAATGCCAATGGCTTGTCGGTATATCTTTTCATTAATAATCTTCCTCATATGTAATCGTGAAAACTTTGTAACTAATTCAACAGTTCATAGCATAAATACACGTCAAAAAATGACTTTCATACTCCATCGGCAAGTCTATCGTGCTATCAAAAAGGAGTGCGTTATATGGCAGTAAAAATTTTTAATAGCCTCCCTATCGATATAAAAAATGAAAGTCAAAACATAAGATTATTTAGGGCCAAATGAAAGAAGTACCTAATTTCTCACGCCTTCTATTCTGTAGGTGAATTCATGACATTCAATAACACTTCATGAAATTGATACTAAAACTTTGTGTTGTACTAGTAGACTGTATTGTAAATCTCGTCTGTAGGTCTACATATTTCATCTAGACTGTGACTATAAATTAAGATTTTATAATAGTATTAAGTTTTTTGACTTGTTCCATATTCTAGCTGTAAGCATGTATGAATAGCATGGAATGTTAATAAATACAATACAATACAGTACAATACAATACAATGTAAATGATGCAGAAGAAAATGCGAAAGGCTTGAAATCTGGTTTGTAATTATGATCTTATGTGGAATATTGAAATATCAACTCATTACCATTATATTATTGTAATAGACAATATTTTTAATGCACATAAGAATGTTAATTATATGTCCTATTTATTTTGTACAGGCAAAGGAAGTTGGAAGAAGCTTTGCTATTTTCTGGCCAGTTCAAAGATGCCGTCCAGGCTCTACTTGAATGGCTTCAGAAGGTGGAAAAGGTTCTGGCAGAAGAAGGTCCTGTCCATGGAGACTTGGACACTGTCATGGCTCTCGTAGAACAACATAAGGTTAGTGATTATCTTCATATCTTCAGGAAGAATAACAGTTACAACTGCATTATAAAATTAAAATCTGTTAACTTCTTGTTTTTATTGCATTAAGAAATTGTCGTACACCAGTCTCTGTTGACATCCCTCTGGCATGTCATTAAGTTGGAGAGAGGGAAAATGGGAGTGATGGGACAAGAGGGCCGAAGCTTAAAGGGGATGATGTTATAATAAAGAAAAGGAAGACTGTTTAACAATATTTGTTTATTGAAAATTAACAAGGAAAATATTGGATATATTTCACTGGTTCTAGGGTAGGGGAGACGGGAGAGTCGCAATTGAAATTAGTAAATTAGAAATTCGTCCTGAGACGTCGATGTGTGAAGAGTGACGATAATGTGGTAGAATTTGTGTGTAAGGGAGACAGGGGTAACTGGAGTGCCTGAGTAGGAGAGTGTTAGGCTTGCCCGGAGGATACAATCTGAAGGTAGGAGAACAAGAGAGAGATGGAACTGGGGTCGAGGTTAGTTCTCACAATTGAGGGATCAGCTAGCTTAGAGACTTTTTGACAGCGAAAAAAACTCCATGGGGATCTATGGATCAAACGAGCGTAGCTTCGCGACTTTTCGACACCAGGAGTGGGGAAACTGTAAACTCTTTTGTCAAGGGATCAATGAGTATAGCTTGGCTAATTTTCGAAGGAGGAACTGGGATCGAGCAAGCCAGGATGAACATGATGAGAATTGAAGTCAGGATTGCTACAAGAGTGAAAGGTAGGGAGTAGAGGTTAACATCGGGAGGAGATGTGAGCGCTTGCAGACAGTGGAACACACTGACTTTCAAGCTGTCAGCAGCTATATTTATATGCCAAGGCTCACCCCACTTGAATACTTACGTCATGTCGGACAGCGAAGAGGGAGGGAGCTTGAGTGCCTTCTCACGTGTTGAAGCGAAAACAACACAGTGTGAAGGTGGGATTGCAGAGTGCTGCAATTCGGCAGGAGAAGATTAGCCAGCCATATCAAGACCAGATGCAAAATCTGCATGTCCACCCTCTCAAGTAAAGGGAGAGGGGTGGAGGAGAAGGTGGGCTGCAAGGAGCACAAATGAAAGAAACACAACAAATACTTAAAAACCCTAAAGCAGAACACGGAGCCCGTTTATTCAGGAACAGGTTTTTTTCATGTGCCATAAAACTATGATAAAGGCTTAAAAATTTTAGCCTTCCTTTTGAATAAAGCATACAAAGTATTTTTTCGCCTTTAGAAATCCATCACTCTCGACTAGTTGTAAGGTTTTTAACACTGAATTAACTGGCAAGAGTAGTAACTAACAGAGCACTGAATATGGCTGTTGTTCATATAAGTATTTCATTCCAATTAGAGTGTTAGTTTACTCAAACTTCTCATTGGTCTCTTACTTATGTGCAAAAATACACTAGCTGGAGCCCTTCTACAGCGAAAATAATACTTACAATTTCCACAGATAGTCATCATCACTATAGTTGGAAACGCGAAATAATGTTAGTAACCCTTCTCTTGTAGTTCATATTTGTTGTTGTTGTTATCTAATGCCGGGCTTTGGCAACGAAGCCATTAGCGGTCTTGCTCTCCAATATTTCTCTGTGGTGGATCCATCAGGTAGAACTTCACAGGTTTGTAGATGTTGTGCAGTCATTTCTTCTTCTTTGTGGCATAGAGGACAGTTTGGATTCGTGTAAATTCCTATGTTATTCAAGTGTATGGCCAAATAATCGTGTTCCGTAAGCAGTCTGAATTTTGCTACTGCAGTTTTACGAGGGATTTCTGGAATAGTTTCTGGTTTTTTTATTAAATTGTGCCATTTTTTTATCTTCGGCTTTGTTACATAGTGCTTGGTTTTGTTTGATTTTATATTTGTTTTGAATTAGTCTTTTCATGGATTGAAAAGGTACGCTTTTATTTATATTCTGAATTAAATTGGAGCCTTTTTTGGCAAGAAAATCAGAAGTTTCATTTCATATTTTTAGACGTCTGATACACTTCATAATTTATTTCAATATTTCTTTTTGCAGACATTTGAGGAAGATCTCGCAAGTCGGGCTGCCCAGATGGAATCTGTTCAGAAAACAGGGCGTGAATTGGAAGCCAAGGCAACTCCAGCTGATGCTGCAACTATTCGAAGCCAGCTCTCAGAACTCACAGGGTTATGGGACAAGGTTTCTTCCTTGAGCAGAAAGAAATCTGTTCGATTGGAGGATGCTTTGAAGGAGGTAAGTACGGTGTGTTTGTTTATCCTAAATGTTTATAAATGAAGCAGGAAGTTACATATTTTAAAGATTTATAAAATTTGTAGGGCAAACTGTGATATCTTGTGCATTTCGTGTATAGGCTGAACAGTTGCATAAGGCAGTGCATATGCTCCTGGAATGGCTGTCAGATGCAGAAATGAAGCTGAGATTTGCAGGACCTTTGCCTGAAGACGAACAAGAGACACGGAACCAGTTGGCTGAACATGACAAGTAAGTGCACAGCTGCTTCAATTATTATTCAAACATTATACAAAACATTTACGAGCTATTCCATCTCAAATCGACCGAAATATAGAGAAAATTGACCTTACAATTTCTAAATACAATAAAACTTTTTTTATACATAGAGAACTGTGATACAATGCTTTGTGCAAAGTTTGAGGCATCAGAACTTCATAGTGTTTAAATTAAAAATATTTAAATTTATCGTATTTTCATAAAATTAGCAACTCTAAACTGTTGTAGCTCCGAAACCCTTTCATCCAATGATCAAAATCATAGTTTATTTTGATGCTGAGAAATTAAAGTTTATATTGACATGTAAACAGTTTTTCTTACTTTTTATGGAAATTGAGAAATTTAGATTTTTCCTCATTAAGACGCCTTTGCCTAGGAAAAAAATATTTTAAAAATATATAGTTTGATTCTGCATTGAAAGTACAAATAAACACATATTTTTTTACTGATGGCATGTTGATAAGAAAGTATTGAAAATATCAAATAAAGAAAATAAATAGTACGCGCGTGAACTAACCAGCTGACTGTGAGGTGGGAGCTAGCCGAGGTAAGCAAGGCCAGGAGACAAACACGTGATGTGTCGTCTAGTAGTCATGGCTGTGCTAGCTTTATCACAGGTTTTCATAAACACAGGAGTAAAATGACGCCCAACGCTCGCTTATCTTCAGCTCTCGGCCAGTGCGTGCGGTACTGCGCTGTTCAAGTCTAGCCGTGTGAAAATATTCTATTTAATACCCTCGAAACTTATTGCCATACCACTAAGCAAACAATGCCGAATCCCTCTTAATAATGCAAGGTTTTTTTCTCAATATTTTTTTACATTTTTACAAATTGGCAAAAAGCCTAAAAGTAAGTAAAATCAGATTATCTGTCTCTCTGTATACAATAAAAACAAGGATTACTTCTTATCATAACATACCAAATGTCAGCTTCAAAATGAGCTCTCGTTCAATGTTCTGCAGTAAATGGTTCCAGAGTTCTGAGCGCTGAAAGAGGCTTGTTTTACGCTAAATTTGTCGCTCAACAATACGAAAACTGTTTGACTTTCGATAGTATATTTTTGCAAATGCACTCTCCTCAGCACCTTGTATAAATAGGGAAAAAATTAGAGTATAAAAAAATGCGAAGTTTTTTACTTATCGATTTCATATGGAATAGCCATTTCTTTTACGTTCTAGTTAGTCTTTTTCTTCTTTTATTCTTCTCCTTCGACCTTCTTCCTCTTACCCTTCACTTGCTTTTATTTCTTCTACCATCCATTCTATTCCTGCTATTCACTTTCTTCTATTATTCCTCTCTTTCTCTTATTATTCTTCCCTTCCTCTTCCTCTTTCTCTCAATATTATTACTGACAGTGACGTCATTGCCATTGTCATCACTTCATCATCGTCATTCAGTGATCCAGAAATGACTGCTGGAAATATTTTCCAGAACCTTCCTTCCAAAATTGCTCTGCCTGACATGGCGTCCATCATATCCTTATAATCTGTCTTGTAACTGACATGGTAGCATGTCATTGGCTCATTGTTTCATTTGGGATGTTTTATTTTGATCATATATGGTGGCAAAATTGTAACAATTCTCTTTTATTTGTGTCTCATTATGCTCACTGCAATGAGCTGCTTCACTGATAAACTACATTTTTATCAAGCCAAAATAAGTTCTGTAACATTTTTGAAAGTATAAAACATTACGAGTTCTCATAAATGTGGATTTTATTGCTTAAGAATATTGTCGTCATTGCAGAAAGGGTGATACATGAAACATAGACTAGTACACTTTTTTTTTTTTTTACTTCAATTTGAGTAACACTTCAAAAATGTGCTGGGTATGATTTTTTTTTTAGAAAATAATCCTGATCAACTTCATTATGATTAGTTCAGTGAGAGAAAATCAGAGCAAACATATAAATGTATAGGTTTAAAAAGTATAATCATTGTGTTTCGTATCTTTAATGCTTTTATTTTTACAATTTAGATTCATGCGTGAAATGACAGAAAAGGAGAGGGAAAAGGATGACACAATTGCATTGGCTCAACGCATACTTGCAAAGGCTCATCCTGATGGTGCAACTGTCATTAAACATTGGATTACAATTATCCAGTCTCGCTGGGAAGAAGTGTTCACATGGGTCAAACAGGTGTGTGGTTACATAAAAATTTTAGTTTTTGATTTATGTAAAATGTCTCGATGTATAGCATTAAAATCTAAATTTTAGCTGAGAGACCAATATGGTGTTCAATAGAGACAGACTTCCCAAAAGTGTATTCAAATGGATATCAGAAGGAAGAGGGGAAGATCAAGAACTACCTTGCGAGATGGGATAACACCAGTGATGATATCAAGAAATTTGGAAGAGCATCTGTGGCATGATAGAGAAAAATGGAGAAGGAAACATTGAAATCCCGAAATTATAAAATATCCAAACATTCGTTAACAGCATATTTACTTAAACATGGTTATATTTTCTATCAGATTAGTCACTATGTCTTCCTGTCTTCCTTTTTTAGCGAGAACAACGGTTGACAGAACATCTGCGTTCATTACGAGATTTGGAAGGACTGCTGGAAGAACTGCTGGCATGGCTTGCAGGCCTGGAGAGCACACTGTTGACATTGGAAGCCGAGCCCTTGCCTGATGATTTGCCAACATTGGAAGGTCTGATTGCAGACCATAGAGAATTTATGGAAAATACATCAAAGCGCCAGCCTGAAGTGGATAGCGTGTGCAAGTCCAGGCAGCAAGTTAAACCAACACAACCGACATCACAAGCAGCCAGAGATCGCAAGCTTTCAAGGCCAAAAACTCCTGCGTGAGTACAAACCTGTTCTTCTGTTAATTCAGGAGAACTAGTCTTACTTTATACCTTATTTTTCTGGCACTATTTCCTCAAGTGTAAGGGTCAGTAATAGTGAATCACTTACTGTAGAATAGCTGCATGAATGTCACTTCACCGTAAATAATGCTGCACATATGATTATATTTTAGTGCACCCATGTTCACTGCATTATACAGTGATTTTGGTAGGGTTATCATGTATACTTAAATTTATTTTTCCCTATTACTCCATTAATAATATTTCATTTTTACAGAGATATTTAGTGTTCGATAAATAATTGTATAATAGTTGTTTAAAGAAGACGTGCAGTTAATGTTGTACATAGATGTTTTGCATGACAGTGCAGGGAATTGGTATGTTACGACTTGTGGGTCTTAAAATGGAAAATTAATTCTTGTTCAGAGCAACAGAAGCCTTAGGTGATTATTCAGGTCAGTGTGTAATAAGTGTTGTGCCCCATAATCATAAAGCTTTGTGTGTTAAACGGACAAGATGTGCATTCTTGTTTAGCCCAAGAAGTTACTGTTGTCTTCCAGAGGAAAGCTGTGACTTCCCTACTATTTGAAATTAGTGAAGTTAGGGATTTAAAGTGGTCCTTTCTGACTATGATTACTTACTTACTTACAAATGGCTTTTAAGGAACCCGGAGGTTCATTGCCGCCCTCACATAAGCCCGCCATCGGTCCCTATCCTGTGCAAGATTAATCCAGTCTCTATCATCATATCCCACCTCCCTCAAATCCATTTCAATATTATCCTCCCATCTACGTCTCGGCCTCCCCAAAGGTCTTTTCCCCTCCGGTCTCCCAACTAACACTCTATGTGCATTTCTGGATTCGCCCATACGTGCTACATGTCCTGCCCATTTCAAAGGTCTGGATTTAATGTTCCTATGACTACCTATGATTACCTTTCTAAAATGTATTCCTGCATTTTTGGGTATCACCACAAGGAACAACATCTTTTATGTAGATGTGTTTGTCAACATAGAATGATTCACTAATGTGATGAATCATTACTTGTCATCTACTACTTCATGAAAGTATTTTTTACAGTTCCTGTAAACTAATATTAATGTAGTACCATATATTGTCGTTTCTTCACCATACTCAAAATTGAAGAATATTTTTAAATGTATCAGTTTAGGTATCCATCTCCAGAAAAATTAATTCACAACGCATTTGAGAATCCTGCTTTTAATAATTGATAAAACCATAAAATTTAAATTTTATGGTTTTAACAAAATGTTAACGAGAACTTTAATCAATGAATAATAATTGATTTTAAGGAGACATTATTTAAGTTTTAGATGCCATCTTAAACTGTGTCAAAATTAATTATGCATGCTATCTGTTTCGACATCGAAATAAATCTTTTGTTTTTCACATTGTATTCACACATGAAGATCTCCATTATAAGGCCATGTTAGTAGGCTACTTAATTGAGTTGGTCTTCCTATTGCCAATTTATCTTTGTTCTGAATTTATAAATATTATTAAATATAAATAAATATTATTTATTTATTTATTTAATACAACAAGCACTTGACTCAAAACTCTGGCTACTAGCAACAGGCATCTATAATGAACACCGATCAAAATACCCCTCATTTCTCGTGAAAAACAACAACTGAATAGACTACAGTGGACTATAGTGGACTATATGTTGTCAGCAAATACCTGGATACATTAAGAAGATTGATTGATAAATATTATTAGTACCGGTATTATATTAAAATTTGTATGGCAGTAGGAGCAGGTATAAAAGAATCTGTTGTACTTGCGAATTTAAGTTTATATTGTGAATACAGCCTTACTGTCACGCAATTTAAACTTGTACTTAATAAATTGTAAACCTTCTATCAAGAAGTGATACATTGTTGCACATTGGGTAGGATCTGGCAGCAGCAGACAATACATGTGAATACACTTAATTATTGTCCTTTCTCTAGAAGACAGTAAGCATCCTTTTCTTATTACCTAGATTTTTTGACCAGAGATCAATACTGTCATTCAACATCGAAATGCACTGCAACCAAATAAATAAATAAACATATTTTTTCCCTGGTTTGCAAGACTGCACTATTTTATGCAAACTAATCATACATTACAAATTGCCACATTAAATCTACAATCGCTTACTCTGTACTTAATGAATATTGCACAAATTTGATTCTATAATAATAATTTACTATTTAGCAGTATAAAATAAAAATAAAAAAATAGCATCATGATATGCCATTGAAATCTGGCAATCAGCACACAATGAATAAAACTATGTGTAGAAAATTGACAGGTACAAAGGTGAGAAAGGACCACCCCTGGTTGGCACGGTTGTTAGTTTCTTACAAACAGCAATACAGAGTTCTATATTAACTCAACAGTAACTTCTAAGGGTGTATAGTTATTCCATAGTTAAAATTAATGTATCATTATTTCGGAATATGTATGATAAGACTTTCTTGTGTTAAAGTCTAACGTACCTTGTTCACATGTTTCGACCTTTTATGGGTCATCCTCAGAACAGTCGTTGTTGGTCTTGGCGCCACTTGTTTTGTTTCCTGTGAGGGTGTGTTCGTGTGGTATAGGCCTAATGTAGAGTCAAAGAGTGTGTGTGTTCTGAAATTGAGTTGTGTGTTGAGAATTTCCTTGGGGTGTGTTTTCGTGTGTCTGTATATTTCATATTGTTCTAGTGTGTTTAGTTTCTGGCTTTTTGGTTGGATGTGCAGTATTTCCATGTCTGTGTTGATGTCTCTGTGGAAATACTGCACATCCAACCAAAAAGCCAGAAACTCAACACACTAGAACAATATGAAATATACAGACACACGAAAACACACCCCAACGAAATTCTCAACACACAACTCAATTTCAGAACACACACACTCTTTGACTCTACATTATACCACACGAACACACCCTCACAGGAAACAAAACAAGAGGTGCCAAGACCAACAATGACCAGTTCTGAGGATGACCCATAAAAGGTCGAAACATGTAAACAAGGTACGTTAGAATTTAACACAAGAAAGTCTTACCATACATATTCCGAAGTGATACAGTGTTAAAAGTTGTGTAATCAGGATGTATAATATCATTATTATCAGTAAAATTGCTATGCAAACTTAAATTTCACGAAATCAGATTGAAATATGCTGTGTGTCAGTACACAGTGATTAAGGCATAATTTTAATGTTGTATAGAAGCCACAGTTGTGGGTTCGAATCCCACCTCAGATATGAATGTTTGTTCCTCATTAGTGGAAAGTCTTGTGATGTCTTCAGTAAAGACTCAGCATTCTGGGCAATAGACTGAACTGTAGCAAGTGTAATATGTCTCTGTGAAGCATTTGTTTCAATGTAAAAACTCTGAATTATCAGAAAAACATAATACGGGCTCTAATTTCTGTTATGGCATAGGTTACATTTTCTAAATCACATTTCTTTTATTAGTTTCGTACCAGTGAAAAACTTTCAGCACTTTATCTATAGTAGATGTAGTAGAAAGTTTCACCTTGCAATCAATGTAGTTCGTCTTTTGTGGCTTCTTGTTTCACTGTGGGTTGTTCGCATTTGAGATAGCATGACATATTTGTGAGCATGTGTTGGTTTCTGTCTGTTTTATCTCTTTGTGATGTTGGCCTGCCTGCTTGTGGCTGCAGTAAGGAGAACAGCAGAGATAATCGGGAATCGTCACCTGAATATGACTCTCCATCTCGAAAGTCCAGGTGTGTAGATGTGAATGTGGTGTTGGTAAATAGAAATTCTGTTGGTATCTGCACATTGAAAATTGAGGATGGTTTGGGTATAAATAATGGGAAGTGTGAAGGACAATTGACATTACATTGGATTTATACATTTATTTAATATGTCAGCCATTACTATTTATCTAAGATGATAATTTGTACCTATTTAAGTGAAATAATTCTTCTTGATTGCCATACGTATATGTAGGAATAACATTGATAAGAAGGGGACTGACATTCACAATTTTTCTCTCATATATATTTTTTAATTTTTAAATTGAAGACTGGACATAAAATGAAAGCTGTAAGTGCTGATATCTTCGAAAATTTATTTATTTATTTAATACAACAAGCACTTGACTCAAATCATTGTGCTTAAAGCTGAAGAGGGGGAAAAAAAATAAAGAAAGAATTAGTTTAAAAAAAGTTTGTCCCTGGATCAATCCATTGAGAATAGTACATTATGCAACGAGCCTATAATGGTAGTAATTAAGACGTGAGTATGTTTATGAAACGAGCGCAAACGAGTTTCATAATTTTCATACGAGTGACTTAATTACCATTATAGGCAAGCTTCATAAGACTTTTTATGCTCGACCATATTTCTAACTTGAAATTATTCATAAGTATTCATGTTACTTTTATCTGACTGGGGAGCGGAACTGACCTTGTGCAATATCTCGTAAATTGTGAGATGTGCGCAGACGCGAAAGTATTGATTTTTTCCGAGAAACAAATGTCATTGACCTTGATATAATCTAGAGAGTAAAATAAACATTAATCTTGATATAACCTTGAAATTGATTTAGACATTGAAAAACGAGATGACAAATTGAATTTATTTGAATATTATTTACAATTAACGCTAATTATTATAGTAACAGAACATAACCTTCTGCAGCAGTATTGGATTTCCAGCCTCCATGACGTTTCGCTAGTTGTCTTTCGATTGCATATCCGAGAATTCGATACTTGCGCTTTCATATTGCTACAAGGGTGTTTTCTGATTGGTGGAACACCTGAACTTTAATGAATAGGTGTAAACTTCATCTTACGATGAAGTTTACATTTACAGTGTTTCTTTCCACCCATAAGCAGTGCTCACTAGATCAGACGCTATGGACAGTACTCTATAACAGAGTCGCCAGTATGAGAGGAGAATTTCAAGCCTTTGGCGTGAGACGAACTTGATAGCTCAGTTGGTAGAGCGCCTGACCGGAGAACAGGAAGTCGCAGGTTCGAATCCCGCTCGAGGTTGTGAGGTTTTTCTTTCATACCATGGCATGATTGTGACTATATAAGTATTTAAAAATTCATCAAGAATAGGTGTACTTTAATGAGGTCCATTAAAGGGCTGCTACCAGGTGTATAATTACTACATTTCGGCATGGTCGAGCATAAAAATGGTAATTTTACTTAGAGCCTAGCTTCTCTCATAGATGTGCAAAATATATGATGTTACATTACTAGTTGCACAAGAAAACTCTGTTTTCTACGGTTTGTCTGTTTGGTCCATACAGCCTTTCTTTTATATCCAGTCTTCAATTTATAGTGACTGGATATTCTTTTGTAAGTTTTTTTTATTATTGAAGTGGTTGCTCTTTTTTTGATTATTGAAGTGGTTGCTCAAAATTACATAATATTACATCTTCCATATAGCGCACCATTAGCTAAACTACTATTATATCAGCTTTTCATGTCAGAGACACAGGTTCAAGTCCTGGAAATTCAAGTGGATTTTTAGTAGACAAAGACCATATTGGGGGGGAAGTTTTCTCTAGATAATTCCATTTCCTCTACTATTTCACTGTTTCTCCATCATAAACATCATCATTGTCCTTTATGAGACGTATATCCATCCACTTTCATGTAGTGGTCTGTGAGCAGCTTCTGAAATAGCAGAGAGATCTATAACTTTTATGTAAGAATACATATCTGCTATACAGTCTACCTCACACAAAGTGGATTTATGAGGAAATATGTTACTGAGTAGTGTAACATAAAAACTTCTAATGAATAAATTAAATTGACTAAATATTACTACTCCTAGTTATTTTCACATACATACTCTAATATCAGTGAGTTGTAGAAGTATGAAAAGCTGAATGATTTAGTTGCTACATTACATTGTTATGTATAAATTGGGGTGCGGGATATTAAATTACATTTACTTTTTTAAATAATTTTGCTGCCAAACCTCTAACATTACATTTATTCTATAAATGCAATAGATTTAGGAAATGCTATTTAATGTACGTACTGTTATTTATTTATAAGAATCTTAAGAATCTACGTGAGGTGAGTTTTTATTATATAAGGTAATAAAATGCGTGGAAAATATCTGCTGACTGACAAATTTGAATAACACATGACTGTTCCATATATATGACATGAAGTAAATGAAAGATTTTATCACCAAACTTGATGTATCTTTCTGCTCATTCATCAGTTATTTAATCATACAAAGAAAAAAATGAAGTCTTCTAGAATAATACTGATAACTAAAATCTGTTACTGGTAATGTTACAGTTAACGAAATGTAATTTTTATCCTGAATTAATATTTTTCAAGTACATAAAATCTAATGTATTTAGCTCAAATGAGAAACTTCGATATTTGTTTTAATCATTTTGTGATATTAATTATACTGATAGAACTTGGTATTTTTTCATAAGTGTAACTTACATATAAAAATTTGGAGTTTTTATTGATAATATTCTTGGAAACTGCAAGCTGTTGTATACAAATTTTTAATGCTGTGTGGAACTCATACCTATAAATAGAAATCTCTGCTAAGATATGGGTATTTGTCCGTTTTCAATATAATTTGTGTTGTCTTCAAGAAGACATAGTGTGCTGATCCTATGTTACGAGAAAACTGACATATGACCATCAAAAATTGTATTTGGTCTCGAAAATTTCGTATCGTTCTTCTGTTATTCTTATTTGTTAATCATCAGAATTTTTCGAAAATAATTGTTTCAGAAATATGTTCTGTGTTGTAACTTGTGTTGCATGTTACTACCTCTGTATGCTTGCTCTTTTCTCTTTTTCTGTATCTTTTTGTGTTCCTTGTCCAATAGCTTGAAACGAGGTTCCAGTGAGGCAAGTCTAGGTCCACAATCCAGACGAGAAAGGTTAGAATTTTTCACTCTCCCCTCACATTATTGCTTTTTTTGTAACAGTTTCGTAGGTGCCAATGGAGAGGATTTAACACTTGGAGTATACTAGATGTTGTATATACTTACTTTTGTATCTTTTGTAGGTAGAAGGTGTTCAACTGGTGTCATTTCTCACTGTCAGACTCGAAATATTTCACTTGTAGATGAAAGCAGTTTTTAGAATATTATGGTAGAGTTGAATAATAATCATTAAGACAACACTGTGGTATTTGAGGCTTGCAGTTGATTTTTATGGTCTCTTGACAACAATCGAAAATGCCGGAAATATTTTATGTGACTAAGGAAATCCTTTTAATTGAACATTGTCGCAGATTTAATTCATCTAGATAGCAAATATGAATGTCGTCTACTTCGCAAGTTTTAATTCTACTCATAAATTCATAATATTATATTTTATTGCTATACCATTGTGTTTAGGAATGTTAACACATTTATACATTTCCAAAATAAAAGCAATAAATTCTATGTCATTACAGATATTTTCTTCTGGTTGATTTTTTATGTTTATTGTATTTGATTACTGGCTCACAAAATTAGAAAATGGTGATACTTTCAAAAATATTTATGATTTTGTTCAAATTTCGGTTATTGGTACATAACGGATCGTGTGTGTCCAAAAATCCCCCCCCCCCTTCTCCTTAGTATAATGTCTTATTTTATTTTATTTAGAAAATTTTTGTTGGATTATAAATGGTTACGTTATACTGGTGCAATTTTTAAATTCATATTCTACATCTTTTATTCGAAATGTTCATGGGGGAAGAAATTTTCTCATGAAATTTCAGCCAGTGTATGGGACCGGTGCCCACCCAGCATCGTGATGCACTTGGGGAGCTACGATAGGTAGCAAAATCCGGTTGCAAATACCAGCTATAACAGCTGGGGAGATCATCGTGTTAACCACACGATACCTTCATTCTGGTTGGATGATCGTCCACCTCTGCTTCGGCATGTGGGTGAGGCCAGCAGCCGGCTGGTCAGTCTAGGCTCTTCATGGGCTGTAGCGCCACGGATTATTATTATTATTATTATTATTATTATTATTATTATTATTATTATTATTATTATTATTATTATTATTATTATTTATTCGAAATGTTAATATTGGCATGTCTGCTAAATGCCAGTGCAATATATTCATTTTATCTCAAATTTCGTAAATACTCGAGCTTGAAATTTTTTATGAAATTTACATGAATGTCCTGACGTAAATTGTATAAAAAAAACTAAAGCTATGCTAGACATAATTTATTAAATTTAAGACACACACTAAACCATCAACATTATTTGAATTTATGGAGACGCCATATTGAAATTATTGTGCTACATTCAGTTAACATAATGTTCACACACAAAAAAAGCATTCAAACATTTTTTTTTGTTACTTTTAATTGATTAATATTTTCTAATTGTAAATGTGATTACTAAGGGGAAATAAGACAAAGAGAAATGACTCTTAATTAAATTTAAAATCATAACAGCATGCAAACTTTTTGCTGTAGTTTCGAATAAACTGTGGTGTTCAGCAGTTTATATTCCAGTAACAATTGCATTCTGGAAAAATCATGTGAAGGAATTGAGAATTTTAACATTATATATCCTGTGACTTTATTATTTGTAGTGTGTTGTACATAGTAGTTACCAGTGTTTGCTTGCTTTTCGTACCAGTCTTTCATGTGGAGAACAGCACGCTATTTTAAATATTTTCGTACGGTATTTGTTACGGACGTAATCTGGAGTATGCATAACCTTTTCATAATTCATTTGTTACCATAATGTACAGCGCCCTTTCCAAGAACCCACTTTGCCTGTAGTAGAAAAGTAATTTCTCTGTAGTGTTAACCTTTTCTGTAGAATTCTCAGTGATTGTAACAAGTTTGCATTGTATTTCCAGCATATAGAACTGCCTCTTGGAAAGAACAATGAATTTCAAGTGTTGCAGAATGGTTACTCCTGTAGTTATACGATGCAATAATTATATTCTTCCTTACAGTGGACCATCAGTGTCTTCTTGTATGTTTTCCATTAACCTTTCGTGGCTTCTGGTAACTAATAAACTTACTAATGTTTATTTGGGCATGTGATATTAATACATTCACTTTTCTGTATGTACTCATCACAGGTATATTCCACATTCCAAAAGAAAGTAGAAATGATACTCGATTAGATAAGAGTACCTATAAATCTAACCTTTTCAAATGAAAATGTAACATAATTAAGTGTACCATATCTGTATATTTTGCTGTGTAATGTAGTCATCCATAACATAAGGGTAATGGTTGGTGATTTGAACTGTAACAGTACATGATTTTTGTTCAGATTTTAATATTATTAGTAAAATATCTTGAACCTCCTTTGTGCTCTTTTTCTTTGGTCTTCTCCCTTATATCTTTCGAAAATTATTGTAAGATGTATATATATTTTTTATATAAATCTACTGTAAAATATATCTCATTTCCCTTCAGCATTCGACTATAAGAAATCTGGTAGTATACATTTTTCTCTTGCGATTTCTTTTACTTTTGACCCCTTTCTTTAATTTCCGTGCCTGAGTCAGGCTGTAATGTCTAATTTGGATATTTAAATACCGTAAAATGGTGTGAAAAGGGACACAGGGATGAATAGGGACGAATTTTTACTATTTTTTATTACTCTGAATATGTATTTTATTGCTTTCACGTGTTAAATACTAGGTACGGTACCTAGTAAGACTAGTTCAGCCTGTTGTGGGCTATCTTCAAAACTGGGTGGTCTTGGTTTTCGCGCCTTCTGATTGCGTTTTCTGTGGGTATGTGTTTGTGTACTACATATTCTGAAGTGATAGTATTAAAAGTTGTGTAATCAAGATGTATATTTTTTTATTACTTTGTGTCAAAGAGTAATAATAATGAATGTTTATTTGTTCACTCATTATCAATAAAAATATAAACTCTCTTATTATTACATTTAATCTTCAATACAAAGAAATAAAAAATAGTAATAAATCGTCTTTATTCTCCCCTGTGACCCTATTCATACCATTTTACGTTATATAAATTTCATGTTTATTCCTATGTTCAGCTCAATTATGCCTATTTGAGTTTTACAAAGTCCATACTTTCACTTGAGTTTTGTAAAATTCTCGTTACCTCTCTCCCCTCCCCCTCTATCCCTCTTCTTCCCTATCTATTTCTATTTGAAATTCCAAAAGCTCATTCGATATATATTTGGAGTTTGCAGAAGTTTGTTTCTCTCAGACCTATGGCAATCAGTAACTCTCTTTATAAGGTATTGGATTGTAATGTGTTTTCTCATTAAATCCAAAAATCAGAACAGATGTATTGATTTTTAAATTAATGAGTTAAATATGTAATCATTAAAATCGTTCAGTTGTAAATTTTGCGTAATTGTCCCTTCCCACACTGTTAATGTGGAAATACTATAAATGCAAGAAATACTGATCTTATATAATTTCTAAGAAACAATGAGTCGATAGTAACATACTGTACAATAGGTTATAATAAGATGAAAACAGATAGCTACTTTGTTATGCTTATAAAATACCTGTAAGAGTACATTTTAACAGTGAATGTGTTAAAAATAAATACATTTGTTGCCTTTGGTTATGATTGGTTATTTATTATTTTACAAGACTGATATTTGGATTGAATCGACACCAGAACACGAATTTTTAATTGTTCACTTGCAGTAATTGCAACATAATTATTATGTTATGTGAGTTTTGTGCCTTGACTGCCTTAAAGTAGATATGGATATGATAAATCTTTTTTGAAGCTTGGAATGAAGTAAACAGAACCCTTATAATTTAATTAAGTACCAGTACCCAAACATTGTTGCATTTATGTTATTGCCCAACCAGTGTCAGTAGCTGAAACTGCAGTTTTAAAATCTAGGCTTGACTTCCTAAAGGTACGGTCACATGTCGCTACTTTTGCAGCGCTGCAGTACAAAAAACTGTGCAACTCTCGTACTGCGACGTGTGAACAACGGTGCAACCCGAAAAGTAGCGGCTGCCGAACCTGCTGCCTGCTACTTTTTCATTAAAGTAGCGACGTGTGAACAGGTTTCTCAAGGTTACAGCCGCAGCATTTTTGATATCGGTTTTGTTGAAACTTGCTGCGGGTGCGACCAGTGTTGCCACCCAAATGTGCCAATGATACTTTCATTGTTTGGATATATTTTAATGTTAGATGTGATGAAAATAAATTATTTGTAACAGTTATTAAATGCACAACACAGTCTGAGTATATTTGCTGACGATATAATTCATTTTTTTAATTTTCCGTATTGTAGTTTCAAACAGGAGGGTTGCCAACATTGATTACGTGAATATGCTGTTGGTTATGATTTAAGCATATAGGCGTTTTTAAAAGCTTTATAGTAAAAATAATGCCAATTTCTGAATACTAGTTAGGACAGAAAAGCAAATAATAGATAAGTAAGCTTTTGCATGAGTTTCTTAATAATGCGAACATAACCACAAAATATATATTGAGAAGTCAACACGGAGATGGAAAGCTGCAGCATGACTGCGGCTGCAAAAGTAGCGCCTTGCGTGTGAACAGACTCGCAACCTCCAGTTGCAACTTTTGCAGCACTCGGGTTGCGCAGCACGAAAAGCAGCGTGCAGCGCGCTACTTTTGGTTTACGTGCGAACATGACACGCAACTTTTGCAGCTGCAGTACAAAAGTTGCACAGCAAAAATAGTGACGTGTGACCGTACCTTTACTCTTGAAGTGTTATTACCTAAATATATTTGTATTAATTCTATGACTTCATGTTCCCATGCATGATTACTTCTGTATATCTTTCCATTGTGTTTATATGGTTTGATTGTTATGTCTAGAGGCAATTTATCCGTAACTAAAGCATCAAGTGGTTTGAAAAATGATTACCATGTATGATATCAGTAACTCTTCACCTTTTCGTATTCACCTTTTGAAAAGGTATAAACTCTTCATTTCAAGCTAATTTTATGGATTGGTAGCATTATACTTTTTTCCCCGAATGTGTATGCTCTGTGCATGTTCCTGACAGTAGTATTTTTCTTCTGTTTGTGGTTTTTTTGCTGCTGTATAGTCGCGCCAGCCCAGGGCGTGAGAAAGCACCTGATTTACTCCCTCATATTGGGCCCAGATTCGCAGCTAAAGGAAGGTTAGAACAAGTTGCATTCATTATAAAAAAAATATCAGCAGTTTCCATATGAACTGTGTTTAGTTACTTTGTAATTTACTTTAGAGACATAGCAATATGTTCTCATCGAAGTCTGTCAGGTATCAAATGGTTTGTAATTATTCATATTTTAAATCTTGCCTTGTTTTTGTCTTGTCTTGAAACTAATACTACTGACTCATGTATTCAAACATATTCATATTTCCTCACTTTCCTTTGTTTTCCATTTTTTGGTGACGTCGTAGAAAGACTAAGATATTCTACATGGTAAACTATACTATTGATTGAAATCTTTGGAAATCTTTATTCATTTGTTTTAATTTATCAGTGCATATTAGCAACAGTGAGACGTCGCCAAATTATTATGATGTCGAAAGTTACATCAACTTTCTGTCCAGCAAGTTCTGAAATTTACTAAATTCAATATTTTGTTATGTAAATATTTCCAAAAATGGAATGCAAATGGCTAAATACACCCTTTATTCCAGCTCGACAAATATGTCTGATATGGAGACAAAAAATTTACTCAATGTGAAACAACACTTGAGGTTTGTGCATGTAAGCAAAAGCATCTTGTTACCAGCATTTGAGTAGCTTTGTTCACATGAATATCAGGCATATTTTGTTTTGCTGTATTTTTTCTCCCTCCAATCCACCACCCTGAAGAGTTACCAAAATACTGGTACCTTTGTTATATTCTTGATAATTCTTTTAAATTTCTCTTGATTCACATACATGAAAATTATGGATAATGGTATTACTCTTGATGATCTCTTACATTCTATCTTTAGTATTTCTAATGTAAATGCCTCCAGCCTAGTAAATAAAACTGAAGTCACTGGTAATGGGAAGGAAGGAAGGAAATTTCTCTTCCATACTCTGTGTTTCTGCCCATAAGAAAAAGTGAGTGTATATACACAATAGTAATTTGTTATTTTCCATTCACACGGAATTAATTTAGCTTTTCCTCACTTTGTACAGAACTGTGTTCATTAAAAATTCCATAGTTGTGTTATACACAAACATCATTATTAATATAATTTGATTATTACTTAGCACATCTGTAAGAATAAGGTAAATTCTTGTGCACAACCTGCAAATTGGAACCTGTATTTTGTTATAAATATTATCAGTGAGTAATTTTAAACGCACAATTATGAAAATAGAAATATCTTCGTGTCTGAAAATCTATATAATTGGGTTTCTGCTTTAAAATTTAGGATTTTGTGAAATTAAATGTATTTCTAGAGTGGACTTTTTTTATTTCGTTAAGCGTTTATTTGAAATTAATTCAAATATAAATACCAATATACAGGGTGATTCACGAGGAAAGGTACAAAATTTAGGATGTGAATTCTGAAGTCATTCTGAGTCAAAAAGTTCATATGAATATAGGTCCGTTTTCGAACGGTTACGGAGATATGGCTCTTTGATTTCAAAAAACTTCTGAGATTCCATTGTACTAACTCGCATTTAGAGACAGATAACAGACAAATTTAAATGTTATATTCACGTATGCATACATACCTAATATTCTATATGTCGGGGTCGATGTTTTCGTACATTTTCAAAGACACCTCCTCCTGCTTCAGTGCACTGTTGTGCTCGGGCATGAATCGCGCTCATCACTCGGGAGAGTTGCAAGTGGTTGTCTTTATGCTGCATCCAAAATACGGTCGATTAGCGCCTCTCTCGTTTCCCCCTTCCTTTGCTATACCAAGTCTTTCATCCTACCCCATAGACAGTAAGTACTCTTCGATATGGTACCCTTCTGTTTGGAAAGCATCGTTCATATTCAGCGACGGCACGCAAGGAACTTCCATCACACAAACCATAAACATACACAATATCGGCGTATTCTGTAGTCGAAAATTTATAAGGCATCTTGAAAAACACAACTTAACACTTCCGATAACTGTACCTGTATAACTACTGTACTGTAGGTAGTTCTGTGTCATTACATCAGACAAGGGCAGGCGATTCGACATTTGTAATGCCCCACCATCCGGTTTGTTTGTCGTATCTACATTGCTCAC
Source organism: Periplaneta americana (assembly GCF_040183065.1). NCBI lineage: Eukaryota > Metazoa > Arthropoda > Insecta > Blattodea > Blattidae > Periplaneta > Periplaneta americana. Next base: position 194,761,769 of record NC_091121.1, read on the forward strand.
AATGCAGATTCCAATGTTACGTCATTCATTGCGAACTTGATCTTGTCTTATTCAGCAGCATATGGTAACGTCTGATTCACATTGGGGCGAGATGTTTTGCCAAAAAAATGCATCTAGCTCCGCCATCGTTCGAAAACGGACCTATGTTCATATGAACTTTTTCACTCAAAATGGCCTAAGATTATCGTATCCTAAATTTTTTACCTTTCCCCGTGAATCACCCTGTATAATGAAAGATAAAAGATAACACAGAAGCACAACACAGTAATAATAACAAAAAAAGAACAAAAGAAAATATATGTTCCTCTATATTAAAGTTTCAAATCATACTTAAACTATATTGAGAATATAATACAATATAGCACATGTTATATATGTTTGGTAACATCTTTTTCCAATGCCAAGCAGCAAAGGTGCAGAGCCAGTATTCCGTAATCCACGAGTGAAGCTGCTTTGGGACAGATGGCGCAATGTATGGATGCTAGCATGGGAGCGACAGCGTCGTTTGCAAGAGAAGTATTCATATCTGTTAGAACTCGAGAAAGTCAAGAACTTCAGCTGGGATGATTGGAGGAAGCGGGTAAGCACTTAGAGAAGATTGCTTTCCTATGGAATGTTTTGGTATCCTTGTCTTGTTTCTTATTTTAAAATTGTGAGATTTAGATCATTTATGATGAAATAGTTTACGTATTACTTTCGTTTTCATGAAATAACTATATAATAATGATATTTCTGAATTTTGAAGGTTTTGAATTTTATTTTTAGGACTGACTATACAGTTTTATGGATAGCATGTAGGCTAGAGTTATTTTGATATTTGCAGTAGTTGGTTATGAAGGTTCAATATAAGCACTGATTTTCAGAGGGTTTTCTAACATTCATTTCAGTTCTTGAAATTCATGAATCATAAGAAGTCTCGTCTCACGGATCTTTTCCGAAAGATGGACAAAAACAATGATGGTCTCATTCCGAGAGAAGACTTCATTGATGGAATTATGAAAACCAGTAAGTAACACATACAATAAAACTCTAATTTCATAAAACAGTGGTTCCTTATGGAGTATAATTATTCAGTGTTATTTTTGCCGTGTCATGCTCTTATAATGCTTCAGTACAATTTATTTTAATTTCTGAAGGTTTTTAGTTAGCAATATTCTTTCAGAATTATGTAACAAAATTTAATAAATGACTTGCACAAATTTAATATGAAGTAATGCAAAAAAAAAATGTTTAAATTGTTTGTAGGTTCATGTTACTTTGTAGCTAGTAAAGAAGAAATATATCCCTTTTCTTTCTTCACCCAAAAATATATATATTTTTTTTTTAATCCAATGCCACCAGGTTGTCTTTCGACATTTCTGGTCTTCTCTCCTGGCCGTGGCTTAGTTGTAACCCACTTCTGAGGTTGGGGCGCCTGGAAGGCGGAGTTACATTACCCCGATGATGTGATAGGATGATTATGATAATCACCCAAAAATATTAATTTCAACATCCTTTGTTATCATTCAATTTAAATGATTTGCACAATCAGGCCTGTTTCCATAAAAATATTCACAGAATGGATAACAGTGTGAAGTGAAGTTACATTGTAGATACTTGAAAATGTTCAGGCCGCCAGGATAGCTCAGGAAGTAGGTACATTTGCTTGCTTTTTCAGAGCTGCGCTTCAGTGTGGATTCAATTCCCACTTAGGCTGATTGTCTGGTTGGAGTTTTTCAAGGTTTTCTTCAACTGTAAGGCAATTATTATATAATTATATGGTGAAACCTCGCCTCATTTCGCCAAATACAATATCGCTATAAGCTGTTAGTTCAGCTGAGAATAAGAGAAGTGAAGTAGTTTAATAAAGTGTAATACATTAGGATGGATAATTGAAAGTGAAAGGACATGAAAGACATAGTTAAGAGCAGGTATTGAGGTCACAATTCGTCTGTGTTCGAGCTGTAAATAGTGTAAGTAAGGGAATGCTGACCCAAATACAGAAATGTGAAGAATCGGCAAGACCAAATATATACGAGGCGTGTTGTTAAAGTAAGTTCCGTTTTCAGTTATAGCTGTCGCATCACTACAATCGTTATTTTGCACATGCGTGTTTTCTTCTTCAGTCGTCAGGCAAGCTGTGCATGCAGTTTCAGAGCTTCAGTCCGTGTGTGTGGTTAGTTGTGATCAGTTGAAATGTTTAAAGTGATCGAGCACCCCGCCGACTGTGAGATGCAATCCGTTACTTGAATGTGAGGAACATCAAACCAACTGACATTCATCGTCAACTTTGTGAGGTGTATGGTGATGATGCTATTAGTGATGGAATGGTCAGGAGATGGGTTGGGAAGTTCAACGAGGGCCGCGTCTCTGTGCATGACGAGCAGCGTACCGGTCGGCCATCTTTGATCAATGACGATTTGGTGCGTGCTGTCGATGAAAAAATTCACGAGAACAGGAGGTTCACAATTTCTTCGCTTTCCTTGAATTTTTCACAAATGTCACGGAGTGTTCTCTACAAAATTGTGACAGATCGATTACGATATCGAAAATTGTGCTCACGATGGGTACCCAAGATGCTCACCGAGGAACACAAAACCAAACGAGCTTCCAGTGCATTGAGCTTTCTCACACGTTACAGTGAGCAAGGCGATGAGTTTCTTGACCATATCGTGACAAGTGACGAGACTTGGGTGTCTCACATGACACCTGAATCGAAGCAGCAGTCCATAGAATGGAGGCACACTGCATCGCCAAGGAAAAAGAAATTCAAACAAACCATGTCAACACACAAGATCATGTGCACTGTTTTTTGGGACAGAAAAGGAGTCCTACTCATCGAATTCTTGCCTCGGGATGAAACCATTAATAGAGAAACCTATTGTCAGACCTTGAAGAAGCTCCATCGCGCAATTCAGAACAAGAGACGTGGGATGCTGACCGACGGAGTTGTGTTGCTTCATGGCAATGCTCGGCCACACACAGCTTGTGACACCCAAAATCTCATCTCGAAATTTGGCTGGGAACAAATTGACCATCCCCCCTACAGCCCGGATTTGACTCCGAGTGACTTTCATCTCTTCCTGCACCTCAAGAAGTTCCTCGGTGGTCAACATTTTGATGGCGACGATGAAATGAAAACAGCAGTGCGGGAGTGGTTCGCATCGCAATTCTACAATGAGGGGATAGAAAGACTTGTGCCACTACTCGATAAATGCCTCAATAATGGTGGAGATTATGGTGAGAAGTAATGGAAGTGTGGGGAATACAATGCAACAAAAATGGTTTGTAAATATCTTCCCGTTTGCTTACTACACACTTTTGGAACTTACTTTAAGAACACGCCTCGTAGTAGTAATAGGAAGTTCTCCATTCGCCTTCTAGCTTCCAGACCGAATATATATCATAGATCATATATCGCTATAACAATTCCATTTATGCTAAATAACTCATTAGTAGTTGACACAGTGACATTAAATAACTGACTTTATAAAAGTTCATTTTTGTGACTAATGTGTTAAAAGAATATTCGTGCTTCAATCATTATATTTTCTTCTTAGAATTTGACACCAGTAGGCTAGAAATGAATGCAGTAGCCGACCTGTTTGACCGGTCAGGAGAAGGCCTTATTGACTGGAAAGAATTTATTGCTGCATTGCGGCCCGACTGGGAGGAACGAAAACCTGAGACAGAAGCTGAGAAAATCCACGATGAAGTGAAGCGACTAGTGATGCTGTGTACTTGTCGCCAGAAGTTCCGAGTCTTCCAGGTTGGAGAGGGAAAATACAGGGTGAGTGCTATAGTAATTTAAATTTCATGTCTAATATTGCATTATACAAATAATCATTTCATTTTGCACTAAACGTTTAATTTATGGTGATACAGTTTGGAGACAGTCAGAAACTGCGTTTGGTGAGAATCCTTCGCTCCACCGTGATGGTCCGTGTCGGTGGCGGATGGGTTGCATTGGATGAGTTCTTAGTGAAGAATGACCCATGTCGAGGTAAGAATTTCTGTCCATTTTTCTCGTTGAAAGATTATTTATACTTGCAGAGATATTTTAGTGTGTATGTAATTAAATATTTTAGCTTTGGCTTTTTTAGTAATGTTAGAATATGATAGATGTATATTAATCGAAATTCAGGTTTGTAGTCTGTGTCATTTAAGTAAATATAAAATTTTAATTATTTAATAGTTGATCCCCCAGTCTTAATTGGGACTTCAGTTACTGAAGGTGATCAGAGCTTAAAAGAAAACAGAGAAGTACATTAAATATGAATGTAATTTATATTATTTTCGTTTTCAAGAATTCTTATTTTTCACATTTTAAATAGCAGTTAGTAAGAATACATTTTTTAACTTATTAGCAACTCTACTGAAAGTTGACAAATGTAAACAAATCATTTGAACATAGTGACACTTTTATATGTATGTACTGGTACCGTAATGTTAACTATTTTCAAGCTAAACATTTTGGCTCCAAATTTTGAAATATTTAAAGTGTAAAGGGAAATGTGGTTGAATGATATTTCACTATTATTGAATTATGTTTTAATTAAGGCAGTTTATCTTACTCCTTCATGTCTTGGAGTAATGCTCCTACAGTATTCCAGAGTACTAATACAGTACCATACAGTATATGGAGTTTATTGCTAGTTGGACATGAGACTCAATATTCCAAACATCAAATACTTCTTATCTCAAAGTTTACATACAGTATAAAGGGCCTATATTCTTAACCCTTAGAAGCCGAAAGACTTATACCACTATTGCACGCAAATGTGTAACTCTTAACCAGGAGTTCGTATACCTGCATAATCGGGTAAATTCATGTTGGGTTCGTTAGCCGAGTGGTTTAAGGCGCACAAGATATGTCTGGCCAGCATATCGTGCCTAAAGGTACGGTCACACGTCACTACTTTTGCAGGGATGCAGTACAAAAAACTGCGCAACTCTCGTACTGCGACGTGTGAACAACGGTGCAACCCGAAAAGTAACGGCTGCCGAACCTGTTGCTCGCTACTTTTTCATGCTGTGCGCAGCTTAAAAGTAGCGATGTGTGAACAGGGTTCTCAGGGTTGCAGCATTTTTGATATCGGTTTTGTTGAAACTTTTGCTGTGGTTGCGACCAGTGTTGCCACCCAAATGTGCCAATGATACTGTTATTGTTTGGATGTATTTTAATGTTAGATGTGATGAAAATAAATTATTTGTAACAGTTATTAAATGCACAACACAGTCTGAGCATATTTGCTGACGATATAATTCACTTTTTTAATTTTCTGTAGCGTAGTTTCAAACAGGAGGGTTGCCAACATTGATTACGTGAATATGCTGTTGGTTATCATTTAAGTATATAGGCGTTTTTAGAAGCTTTATAGTAAAAATAATGCCAATTTCTGAATACTAGTTAGGACAGAAAAGCAAATAATAGATAATTAAGCTTTTGCATGAGTTTCTTAATAATGCGAACATAACCACAAAAGTATATTGAGAAGTCAACACAGAGATCGCAACCTCCAGTTGCAACTTTTGCAGCACTCGGGTTGCGCAGCACGAAAAGTAGCGTGCAGCACGCTGCTTTTGGCTTATGTGTGAACACGATACGCAACTTTTGCAGCTGCAGTAGAAAAGTTGCGCAGCAAAAGTAGCGACGTGTGACCGTACCTTAAGATCGCAGGTTCGCATCCCTGCCACTGCAGTCAATTGAGCCTGTGGTAAAGGATAGGGAGGGCCCAGGTAAAACAAACGGTGTAATAGTATTCATGGAAGCTGACGGGGTTTCAGTTGACTGCAGTTGAAATGGTTTTTCTCCTTCTTTAAGAAAAAAAAAATTACAAAAAAAATTTTTTTAATTTTTTTTTATCAAGTACAATGTCCTTAATAGGCCTATTATATAAAATTAAAGACTATCAACGTATTTTATATATAACATATCAATCGTCTAGTTCAAAAGTGCGACAACTCAAAAAAACAAGTTTTGAGATATCTTCAGTTGAAAGTTTCAAATAAATCACTTAGAAAGGAACAGAGTTCTGATTCATAACCACGACAATTAGAAATGAGTCAGTATTCAGGACGAGTTTATCACAATCTTCCAGTTCATTATTAATAGATTTCGAAATGTACTAATAATGAATTAGTAAAGTCCATAGTTATAATTATTTCTAAAGCATTTTATTTAGTTTTTTTTTTTTTTTTCTTTTTGGTTGTAAATATGACTTATCTCAATACTGAATCGGAAAGAGCTCTGAAGTACGAGGTCTGTCTAAAAAGTATCCGACCTTTAGCCAGAAAAAATATTTCAAATACCTGACGGGGTTGGGACCCTAATCCCCTTCAAAGTAGGCCCCTTGTGCTTGCACACACTTAGCCCACGGATCCTTCCACTGGCGGAAACACCTCTGGAAGTCTTCTTTTGGAATGGTGTTCAGCTCCGTCGTCGCATTCCGCATTATCTCTTCTCTACTCTCAAAATGGGATCCTTTCAGTGGTGTCTTCAATTTTGGAAACAACCAGAAGTCGCAAGGAGCCAGGTCTGGAGAGTAGGGAGGTTGGTGAACGGTTGTAATTCCATGTTGGGCCAAGAAAGTGTGTATCAATTGGGATGAATGTGCGGGGGCGTTGTCGTGATGCAAGTGCCAGTTGTTCGCCGTCCACATGTCTGGTCTTTTGCGCCGAACTGCATCACGGAGTCGCCGGAGAACATCGTGATAGTACTCCTTTGTCACCATTTGTCCTTCCGGTGCATATTCGTGATGCACAATTCCACGGACATCAAAGAAAACAGTCAGCATCACCTTGATTTTGCTTCGCACCTGCCGCGCTTTCTTCGGCCTTGGAGACTCGGGATGCTTCCATTGCGACGACTGTCTTTTTGTTCCTGGGTCGTACCCGTACACCCATGACTCATCTCCAGTTATCACGATGTTCAGAAACCCAGGATCAGTGTTGGCGGTGTCCAGAAGGTCCTGTGCAACGTCACGACGGAGGTCCTTTTGTTCCGGGGACAACAACTTGGGCAAGAATTTCGCAGCCACTCGGTTCATGTTCAAATCATCACGCAAAATTGCATGTGCAGAATCTTTACTCACTCCAACCTCTTCGGCAATCTCCCGCACGGTCAAACGACGATCTGCCATCACCAAATTTCGCACCCTCTCAACAACAGCTGCACTCCGAGCAGTTTGGGGCCTGCCACAACGCTGCTCACTCTCCGCTGATGTGCGGCCATCTTTGAATCGGTTGAACCACTCCTTAATTTGTGTTACACCCATCGCATCTTCCCCAAACACCTGCTGAATCTTACGAATTGTTTGACTTTGAGAATCACCAAGCTTTTGACAAAATTTGATGCAGTATCTTTGCTCAATTCGTTCAGTCATCTTGCGAGAAAACTAAATCCGACAAACACCTAGAACAGCACCTTACTTGGCGACCACCAGCCAGTGACTGGCACAAGCGAATGCGGTGAAAAAATTCAAGCATGCGCATTACAGTTCCTCCTTCCACCATGCACAGTGGCGCCGCCTTAGAATCACAACTTTACGCGGGAAAAATTAAGGTCGGATACTTTTTAGACAGGCCTCGTATAAATAACTAAAAAATGGAAATTTTTTAGTTGTCTCACTTTTAAACTGGACGATCGATATTATGTCACGTCATGACCACAATACTGGCTGACCACTATAATGGACACAAGGCTCCTAAGGGTTAATTGTTTTCCTACCATGCAAGAGAGTCAGAGAAGCTATTTTAGTAGGTAAAAGAGGATATTATAAATAATTATTCTGAACATAAGGCTAATGGGTTAAGAAAGTAAATTAGTTATTGTTCAGAGTTACATATGATATTTTTCAGTCTTTTTACGTGAATTTGGATATAACTTCGACTTTTTGTTATGTTAATAATTGAAATCTAATGTTGACTGCTTAGAATTCTTCCCGAAGACATCTCACTGAGGTAATGATAGATAACCCTTTAAGGACATGGTTATGTGTAGTAGGTTTGATCATCTCTTTGACTATTATTAGTAAAGTTTCATTAACATACTTCTAACAGTCATCAACAAAGTTATTAAAGTTATACCATAACACAATTCACTTTTTCTGTTCATGAAGTGCGAGATAACAGTGAATGTGTTAAGGATTTTGTGTTCCTTGAAGGGTTATATTATTAATTAATAATATTATCTTTTTAACGAATAGAGAAGCACCATATTCACAAGCTTATTCACATACTGCACTTTTTCTTAGTTTCATTCTGCAAGCAGTTGCTTTTTCCACCTCAAGATCACACGAAATAAGCTTGTTACTAGATCCTGAATTTATATATGCACAGATATTTACTTAAATATGAACTATAAAATATGAAATTACAATTAAAATATTTACAGTAGAATGAATTTGCTTTATTCCATGCTATTACAACTTGTAATAAAAGTTATTCCACTTCTGTTTTTCTAATAAAAGTTATTCCACCTCTGTTTTTCTCTAAAAAACTTACTTCTGTTACTGAATAATGTTTCATTCATTGAAACTCTTTCTATATCGCAAGACATTATTGATGCCCACAAATTACAGAAATGGAAATACTAAACATTTACTGTTTTTCTCTTGGTAGCCATTACCGTGAAAATATTTTGTGTCGAATTATGTGTTTATGTATATAATCAGAAAACATGCCAAATTTTCGACTAAGACATAAACTTTAAAGAATATGATTTTAACATAATATGGGAGGTTCTAAAATGTTCGCTTTTATTTTAATGATAATAGACCGGATAGGGCCTAAGCGAGAATTAAGTTCATTTGAGGAAATTACTTGGCTTTCATAATAATGAAGATAGGTGATGATGGGTGAACATTGAGTAGCCTACGTATTTTACATAATAATTGTAGTAGTACTGACAAGAAAGGTGTGCTTTTTAAAATGTACATCACTTTTTCTCCCTTGTAATGCTCATTTCTGTTGTTATAAATAAAATCATCATTTCCAAACTGAAGATTTTTTCTGTCTCTATATATTTATTAATAATTAATTAATTTGTTCACGTAACGTAAAATTACAATCAGAAGTTGAATGAACTTACAATTTTTAATTCAGAAGTTACACAAAGAAGTATTCTTATTCCACGTTTACATGAACGTCACTTGTTTTGGACTAAAGATTGTTTCACATTTGTATCAAATATTTGTCCCCAGTAGTTAGTCAATACCCAGTATTGTATATACAGGATGGAAGTGTAATAACCCTGCAGATTTTCAAAGCGTATAGCGCATGTTGTATGTAACCAAAAAAGTATAATACTGTATTGGTAGAAAGTTCATAGTTTTCTCAGAAAAAAAAAAAATGTTTTTTCCCTCTTTTTTTTTTTGGGGAACTATTGCGAGTAGGATTGTGACTCTTGTCAATATCGATAGAAAATCGAATAATCATTTATCACTCTGGTGTATTTCAATAGTGTGGACAGTTTTCGTGTAAATTTAATTTAAAAACCACTAATTTCAAGCAACTGAATGCTGTAAACAGATAACAATGTCGTAGTACAAGAGGGAACTCGTGTACAGAGACAGACCTGAGTTCGTTGACCTCTTACATCATTACTATAGTCCCAACGCTGTTATTTCCGGCGTGACTCCGCCACTTTGCTTACGTCTTAGAAAATGAAGGCTCTATAAAGTCTAGGTAGGTAGTATCGTTCGCCATTTTTGTTCTTACATTGCCGAGCTACCAGACGAGGAATCTAGTTGCCACACCGTTAAACATTATCATGTCGTAGCTCCTATGATAATAAATCAAACGGAATGTAATTCAGCAAATAATTGAGCGGCAAGTAACGTCTTCATGTGCTTTCTGCGAACGCCAACGAAAGAGCTAAAATGGCGGGCGATTATATTAAGTATTTATCGAGCCTTAAGAAATGAATCAGCGAATCACAAGACGCACATGTTTAAATGTAGCCGACCTGCAACGTGATTGGCTGCCGGAAATTAGAGCGACGGCACTATAGATGAAAGATTACTGTGTTAGCAGCAATGTTGCCAGACTGCTGAAACTTCCAACTTACCGTATTTACCCGTGTAATAGACGCACTTTTATTTTTCAATTTTTATAACAAAAAACTAGGGTACGTCCTTTACATGAGGAAAAAATTATAGTGAAAAGAAAGAAAAAACACGTATTAAAGGTGCGCCAGCTAGAACACTGAAATAATCGATCGAATATGTAACAATATATGGGCAGCGACTAATTTATGTATATATCGATTGCGTCGCACTTAATACAATAGTTAGCAGCAGTTGTATAAACAGATAATAACTTGTAACAATGAATACAACGACAATAAGACAAGACACTTTATTATTATTAACACTAGCCTTACTCATTCACTATCAGGTTCAACACCACTTCAGATGTCCTAAGAATACTGGATTGTTAATTGGAGAGTATCTATATTTTGCGCACGTAAAAAAAAAAAGAACCAATCGCAATTGCAGTGGTACCATGCATTGTTGTTTAAAAGCTTGAATTTAAACATATGCAATGCGTCCAATCTTACGACTTTCGATATTATTAAGACGATCTTTGTTTAAAATGAGATGCGTCTATTACGCGGGAATTTTTTTTAACGCGAAAAATTGGGGTGCGTCCATTATGCGGGAGTGTTCATTATGCGGATAAATACGGTCATTTTCTAGTTAAATGTGCATTTAATCACAAATCATACTGGTAATGTAGGTTTTCTATTCCTTTAAGTGTGCCTTATCGCCCCTTTCAATCTGCAGGGTTATTTCACTTCTATGATTATAAGGGGGAAGTTTTGACATTGCAAGTTACAGTCGTGAGTTCGAGTCCTACATAGGGTATGGATGTTTGCTCATTGTCATAGTGATGTCTTGCGTTGTCTTAGTTGGAGGCCTGTCATTGTATTAATTCCCATATCACGAAGTTATACTGTGTGTTCTTTTAATGTCAGAGAGGAGGGGAAATAAATAATGAATGTAGGGTAAAATCCCTCGATAATGTGAATCCTCTGTGGATATCAGTGTTGTTAGTATACTTTCAAATAAACCTCTTGGTCGATGCTAAATGTTATGAGTACATAGTATACTTCCAGGTAATTTATAAATTACATCTGGACTGACTTATTCAGCCACATTTCTGTCATGATATTGCTGTTTGTTTAATTATCTTTCCATGTACATTACTATCAAAAGTGTCGCTAGGTTACTCTTTTCTTAATTTTAAACCATAAAAAAATATATATAGTAAATAGAAATATAAATGTTTGCTATCAGATTGAAGAATACAAAATACGACATCTCCAAAACATTTAATATTACCATTATATCGAAATAATGTAAAGGGTGCGGCAAAACATCCTCCCTAATTTAAAGTTTAAATAAAGAACAGATTGATCAAAATAAGGAAACTGTATTAATATGAACTGTATCTAAACAGTGGGAAATTTGTGTTTACATGCGTTGCCATAGCGATATCAAATGACATACGCAAAACAACAAGAATTGAATAGGACATTGAATACACGGAATTGACATTCAATTAGTGCAAATTGTAATCTGTAACGAATTCCAACCATGCCGTGGACGGGTGAAGAACGTGCTTACACTGTGGTATCGTTTCTGGTAAGTGGTAATTCCGTTGTTGCTGCTCAGATGTTTCCCGGACGCTTAATTTCTTCACGTGGCGACGTCCCCTGGCCAGCACGATCACCAGACCTTGCACTCTGCGATTTTTTTCTATGGGGGCATCTTAAGGCTGAGGTGTTCAAACATTGGCCGAGGACTTTGCCAGACCTAAGAAATGCAATACAGGAAGAAATTGGTCTTATTCCTCAAGAAATGTTAGTTAGAGTGATGCAGAATTTCAGAAGTCGCATTCAACAAGGTATTGATAGTGAAGGACACCATTTGAGAGACACGTTATTCAAAAATGAAAAATTCCCACTGTTAAAATACCATTCATATTAATAAAGTTTCCTTATTTTGATCCATCTGTTTTTTATTTAGATTTTAAATTAGGGAGGATGTTTTGCCGCACCCTTTATTTCATATGTTTGGAATTAATGATATGGCTATACAGTTGTTATTGGTAATTCTGATTTTTTAAAATATACGTTTCCTTCAGAACATAAGGATCAAAGTTTTGAATTCGAAAATGAGAATTTGACGATTGTGCAGTTTTAGCTTTAACACTTTCTGGTAGCATACATCAAGTTACTGATTTTAATATTTTTCATTGCTAATTTCAGCGATACATTTTATGTGCAGTAATATGTCGTTTATTTATTTTCTATCTGCATCTTAATTGAGATGTCATAATGACTTAATTGTTGACAAATGATTTCAGTTTATTTTTCTGTTTTATAATAATTTACAGTTACTTTAATTTTATATTTGAATTTGGTTATGTTAGATTAAAATTTAGTTTACATTAGAGGACAATCAATATTGGTGAGTTTTCTACAGTAAGAATTGTGGGAAAGTTTTGAATGCAGTATGTCTTATCTGTTCGTGTTCATGCAGCAGTTGAAAGTTGACTACATGGGGGATTCATTTTTTTTTATTTAACGTGAAGTTTAAATATATGTGAAATGAAGTTTATGTTGGGTGTGATATGGCACACTAACGAATAGCAACACTCTATTTCTAACAATCACTATACTAAATCCACAGTATATGCCCAATTGAAGCACAACTCCTGAGGTAACAAATTTAAAGTCTTGAGCTTGTGGCTTTGGTAATTTTTTTTCTTGTTTGTATCGGTTGGTGGTGATAAATATAATTGCAGCTCATTGTTTGTGAGGAAGCATGGAAATTGGTAAATCGAATGAACTACTTAACTCATGTATATCGAAAATTAACACTTCCAGTAATGTAGTTTTTTATATGTTTGCATATATAATTAATTCTACTTACTTAGTACTTTGTTTTGATGGAAATAAATTCGTTTTAAAAGTTAATAACCATAAAATACAGAATAAATGTGGGAAATGCCTGTTATTATTCGGTTGAGAAGTTTTTATCATCCAGTCTGCTGTCAAAAAATCTGAAAGTTAGAATTTATAAAACAGTTATATTACCGGATGTTCTGTATGGTTGTGAAACTTGGACTGTCACTTTCAGAGAGGAACATAGGTTAAGGGTGTTTGAGAATAAAGTGCATAGGAAAATATTTGGGGCTAAGAGGGATGAAGTTACAAGAGAATGGAGAAAGTTACACAACACTGAACTGCACGCATTATATTCTTCATCTGACATAATTAGGAACATTAAATCCAGACATTTGAGATGGGCAGGGCATGTAGCACGTATGAGCGAATCCAGAAATGCATATAGAGTGTTAGTTGGGAGGCCGGAGGGAAAAAGACCTTTGGGGAGGCCGAGACATAGATGTGAAGATAATATTAAAATGGATTTGAGGGAGGTGGGATATGATGATAGAGACTGGATTAATCTTGCTCAGGATAGGGACCGATGGTGGGCTTATGTGAGGGCGGCAATGAACCTCCGGGTTCCTTAAAAGCCAGTAAGTAAGTAAGTTTTTTCATTCTTGAACTTCATTCCTTAGAAATAACGGAAAATATTTGCATCACTTCAGGTTATTTTACAAAATCAAGTTTTGTGAAGTTGTTACATTTAATTGTGAAAGTAATAAAAAATACATTGATTGAATGAGTTAAACTACAATTTATTAGGTGCTGTATTTATTTAGTTCACTCCATTATATTCAGAATGGTAAGAGAAAGAAAAAAGAGTAGTGTAACATATCCATTTTCCCATAATTTCACTTAAAATATTAAATACTTATATTCGGAATTTTCGTCATATTTATTACTGTAATATCTATTTTTAATAGCAAAGAACTGTTAAGCAAGTGCTTGCCCAAGTCAACCTGGGATTTTGAAGATCTAAAATTCTAACTCAGTTTTGAAAATTATGAAATATGTTTTATAAACTACACAATATTCTTGCATTTTGTAATATTTCTAGCGAAAATCACAATGTGATGCATAATATTTCTGTTTTCAGTTTTTATGGTCTATTAATGTTATGCTAATTTAATCTAAAATGAGATATACAGTAGGCTACATAACAGAAAATCATTATAAAATTTGTCATTATTTGGAGTTCTGTTTTATTCCTGGCATGTTTTTCAAGGGCTTTTGTTGAGAGAAGGTTAGTTATACTAAATTAAATGCTTAACCATAGCCTACTGTAAATTCTCCTTTCTTTCTCGAAAGCTCATTCTAAATTTTTATAGTAAAATGACAGTAGAAGTTCTACATTTACAGAATTGTACCGAATTATATATTAAATAAATGCAAAAATAATGTTTTGAGTATTTTTGTAGAAAATGAAAATTTAATTTATAAGATGGATACCGGTATATTAAAAGTGAGGTTAGTGCTAAGGTATGTTGCTAAAATTTTGCTCAATTTCCATGCTTCTTTATCACTAGTAGTAACGTTGTAGAGCTGTTGATTAATCCTTTTTATAATCATGTAGAATTTTAGAAAAATAGAAACATTAACAGTATTTTTCTCTCATTTCTTTCCTCTCTGCTGCTTTAACCACACTCGTGAAAACACTAACAATCCTTGCTCCTCTCCACCTATCTTCATCTCATTTTCAACAAATCTCTCTTAAATCCATCACTATTCATATTAATTGGATTTGGTACTTGTCACCACTCAATTTATAATTTTGCATAATTTTCTTGAAATTGTGTTGTTTTGGTTGTGGCACTTAAGTGGTTTTACTTCCAATACCTGACCCCAATAAGCCAGAGGAACATGAGCCATGGTGCCCTTTGGGCCTTGTGGCATTGCAGTGTAAGAACAATATATCTTAAATGCATGTCTTGATGTGTGGAATTTTTGTTCGCATTTTTCTACGTAATCAGCATGAAGTCAGTTTGTTCTGCTTGATCCATTAAATCAATATGATTGACAGAAGAAAGTAGAAAATGGTGGTCAAACAATTATGTTATACCTATTACAATAGTAATATGCGTTACAAGAGCGGTATGTTGAAGTTTTCATGTTCGAGGAAAAGTTTGAAAAAGTGAAACGTAGTTGAGCTTTTTTAATTTCCGAGAATTAAAAGAAAACATACCGCTCGTGTATCATACATTATTTTGTGCGAAGATCGTTTATTACATACCTGAAAGAGGAATTTCTAATTAGTTGCAATGAAATCTCCATCTTGGTTTCTGTTCAATGACGGCAAATTAGCAAAACAAAAATATCTATCTTCAACATTGTTGCTTTAAAATGTTTTCTGTGTTTACTATACTCCTGCAGGCCGTGATATACGTGTGTCTTTTTTTCCCCCAGTCTATAAATGCGAACTTAAAACAAACGGTAAGGTTATGTAATGATTTATTTTTCATTTTAATATTTTAACAATATTATTTATATAACATATTGCAGTAATAACATCGGCATCTGGAATCTTGTTGATTTTTTCACGGCTTCCTTAATGTTACTTGCATCATAAATGCAGTAACTTTAGTGGAGTTGTAGAGTTTACGTAATTTTTTCAAATATTTAAAAACAATAATTAGCAGTGCAATTTAGGTGAAATTGCAGTGGTAAGTTTCCAATTTATAATTATTACTATATTGAACGTCTCTAAAAATAATATGTTAAAAGCCTAAAGCAGTAAAATCAATATGTCACTTAAGCGGTAAGAAGAGGGAAATTGTTATGTGTGTTAGGTTGGGAATACTGAATGTGGAATTTTAGACTTTCCGCGGATTGGTTTTGTGCGGAAACCAAGGAAATATGCACGATCTCGCACAAAATAATTATTTTAATATATATCACAACATTAAATATGTCAAATTCAAAGGAATTGTCATTTAAAATTTAATGTTTCTTATCTTAAATGTGTAAGATCTCACAGCCATGGCAGATTCGAATAATAGCAATTTTATCTCAGTTTTAAAAAGTTTCTTATTCTCTGTTTCTTATGTAGTCCTCTGAATTATTGACATTATACATGCTAATAACAAAAGTAGTATTAAAATTATCAGATGCATATTAATTACCTTTCGCCTGGAATAGCAATATTGAATAATTTATAATGTATTGAATTTGTAGATTGCATGACGACTAATCTTTTTTGCAGTAATTATATTAAATTTTGTACGTTATTGACGTTTTAAGAACAGGACAATGCATTGAATATCATTCAAAGAGCGACTGAAATATTTAATTCAGTTTTGAGCTCATGCAAGCTTATAGTTTCTAAATACAGTCAACTCTAGTTATAGTGAACCTCTGCGGACCAGCATATTTCGTTCACTATATCCGAGGTTCACTAAAACCGAAGTGTTTGTTTCTGTATTACTGATCTTGCTATATATACAGTATTAATGTCTGCTTGGAACAGACCACGTTCAATATCAGTATTAATGTTCGCTTTATCTTCCAACTTAAACAATTTATGCTTCGACATCCTGATGTTCACAGTTCGAAACTTGAATCTAATCTGACCATGTAGGTAGTAGGCACTGACCGATTTCGCACCTCATCCCACTAGAGATTTGCTATTGTGTACTCGGCCTTGGAATTTCCCTGGGTTCACTTTTACAAAGATAATATATTCGTATCGTAACATGCTTAAAGGCTGGTTCACAATAAACCGGGAACGAGAACCAGAACGAAAACGAGAAGCAGAGGACGTCAATATAAAAATTTTTGATTCACAATAAACCGAGAATGTAGACGACTATGCATATCGATATGTATGTCAGTAACGATATATAAAGTCGATATTACGCATTCTGATGTTATTTGTGTATAATTGACCAATGGCGTTCTCTCAGGAGTACAAGGCAGCGAAAATAAACACAGGTTAACCAACTTTGAAAATTCAACTGAAACATTTCATTAAATACGGTACTATAAATATGCCCATGCATCTTTATTATCACAACCTATTTTAAGTCTATCATAACGTAAAATAATTAGAGAAGAAACATTTGTAATAGAACAAAAATGAACACAACAGTAGTTATTGAATTGAAGCATGAATATGTAGTGTGTAATACAACCAATACAGTAATAAAATATGATTCGCTTCCGATCGGTGTTCAAAGATGCAGCTATTGAAAGCCACGTATTCTCCGTCATTTTCTCATCTTTATACGATGCGCGCTGCTTATCGTAAATGCGAGGATTTTCCTCAACACTCAATATTAGAATCTCATCATGCTCCATGATGCACAGCACAGAACAAAATAATGCATAGGTTATGTCACGGTCTTCTTGCTGCAAAATATACGACGACAAAATAGCTTTTACATGGCAATAGAATGGATCTAGTGGGCTGTGATCGGAAACGTGAACGCCAAAGTTGAAACTTGGCCAACTCTACGTTCCCGATCCCGGGCTCCGGCAAGCTTTTCGGTAATTGTGAATGCTCACATTTAAATGTACACATTTTAACAATTTTTACCATTTTCGTTTTCGTTCCGATTCTCGTTTCCGGTTTATTGTGAACCAGCCTTTATTTCAAACAAAATAGCCATGGCTTTGCAGTGGGATCACACGACTTTTGAATAAGATTAAATACGATAATTAAAAAAAATCATCTTAATTAAAAAAGATTTAACTTACCAGCCATTAGTAATTCTTCAAGAAGTATTATGTTTTGTTTATTCAGGATATACGTATACTACAGAGCTTTAAAATGTAAATAATTAAAATTGGATTATAGAACTGATATTATTCTCTGGGTATAATACATATCGGTACGGTGATTTTAATTGGAGTTATTAATATATTACCAAGAACGTATTTTTAATATACCAGTATATTTATATTAAGCACATCAACACTTCTTCTGAATTGTATCATCACAGAATTTATTGGAAGTTTCTTTAGAGTAAAAGCTTATTAATCTGAACAGTAAAAGAACATTAATGATGCGATTATCTCGTGTCACTTGTCTATAGGCCACGAGTTACTAAACATAGTATATGGATAAAATGTCGATAATCCTTTATTATGACGAAGTTATAACAATCGCAGTTTTTTTTAATATATATAATATGTTCCAAAAGTTTAGAGTAAATAGATCTGTTTTCTACTTCATATTGGTTACATTATCTGTAGTTGAGACGTTAAAATATTTAAGGATAAATTTTCTTTTGTATACTCTACTTGGTTCATTGAAGACTGTTACCTACTGCAAATGAAGTGGTAGTTTATATTATGTCTCATTCGCCCCCCCCCCAAAAAAAAAAAAAAAAAAAACTTGTCATATAATTCACAATTAACCTGAAAAGTTTAAAGTTTTATAAGAATAATTTTATTTACTTTAGTTCATACAAGCTATGTTACAAAATAACAATAGCGACACTATTTGCATAGCTTTCAATTTTAGGCAACTAAAATGTCGGAGATATAAATAAGAATATCTGTCTGTTATATGGCAACAATATACAAAGAATTAATATGAAAGAAAAGACAAGATGACAATTGTAAATCAGTGAATTATTTTGACGACTACGATGATGATGATGATGATGATGATGATGATGATGATGATGATGATGATGATGATGAATACAAACTAAGTATACTCGTTTATTGCAACTCTTTTAATTGCGAATGCAATCAATAACTTTTTTATTATATTATATTGATGAATTCAATCCTATTGTCCACATCAAACCGCTGTTTGTAATATTACCCATAGAAATTTAACAATTTTCTTTGCTAAATACTAATTGATTCCTATGTAAGGCCAAATAAATTGTCAGAAAGCCATCACTTGATACATTTGGTGGAAAATTGCTGAGTATGTCAGAATTGAATATGGATGTGAGAGAGCAAGAGATTTGCTTAAAACCACAGGAAATTTGGTCAATCTGTATTTGAAACCATATATATAGTATACTGTAATTTTTAATCTATCAATTTACGAGAGCTGAAATTAATTTTTATTCAAGTGAGTATCACCTTCGCAATTTATGTCAGATTAATAAGATTTACTCCATCCCATTGGTTTTAAATGTATAGTATGTTAGTGCTTTGTAAGTTTTATTTTTTAGCCCTTGTATAACTGTGTTTGTGTTCTAGACTAGATTATCATAAGTGCATTCATTTCAAATAGAAGCCTTTTTGAAATGTTGTTCCGTAAGTGTAATTGCATATAAAGTAGAAAACTTCAATTATTTTATTTTTACAAAGACGAAAGAAATTTCAAGTGCAAAATTATTTTCTTCGTTTTTTGACAAAAATCTTGTGGTATCATGAAACAATTAGGAACTTGTGCTAATGACATAAGTACCTAGAGAATAAAAATTAAATAAAAAGAAGATACTGCTGGATTAACACTGGTCACTAACAGTTTCAACATCAAGTTCAAGATTAGTCACTGTTAAGTGGGTGATGAAATAACGATTTAGAATTATTAATTGGAATCATAGCCAGATCAGATAATAGTTGGCTGTATAAGAATATTCATATAACTAAAGAATATTAGTGTTTTTTATATTTAGTAAATATTTATATTTTTAGTTGAGAATTTCTATATACCGAATGTAATAGCAAAAATACACTCACATGTATGCTTCATCTACTTCATAGGATCAAGGGTTTGACCTTAAATCCAATCTCCCAATACTTTTTTTTTTTTAAAGTTGGCACCTTACACACACGTACAGACACACAAATCTATAACACGTAATATTAAGATACTTTTCACGCATTTATATTATATTTAATGACATTTCTCTTGTAATACTGAACTGTTAATTTCTTGATTATTTTAATTTAATTTGTTTTTCTGTATTTTATGCATCAGAGGGACTTACACCATCTCGTTGTAAACCTGTAAATATTAGTATTCCTGAAACATAACCACTTTTCCGTTGTCTTTTTAAGAAGTTGTGATCTAGAAAGATTTCAGTTAATATTGTCAAAATATTGAGCAAGAAAAAATTCTGGTAGCAAAAATTGCTTAGTCAAATCAGCAATGTTTACGTATTCTGATGGGAAAAAATATATATTCTTCAGATAAAAAAGGCAATACTGTATTTGATTCGTAATATAGAGAATGAAATTTACAAGATAATGTCATTTAATAAAATATAAATGGATGAAACAAACAATGCGATAATATAATAACTATAATACAAATATTTATTTGTTTCTTCACGTTTCCTCTTTCTTAACACACTATGGATTAAATAATGTACAATCAGACCAAATTGCATCAAATTTTAATGAACTAAATTCTATAAAATAACGTGTAAATCTCTCGTTTCATATTGTATTCAAATCACACTTGTCTAGATTCATATACTGGGTGTTCATTTCAAAGGGTGTCATGACGTCACTGTTGTGAGTCAACGATTTGAAGCGAGTTTCAGCTTTTGTGTCAGAGAAGTTGCCTATTAATCAAGGTGTTCAATCTGAACTTGAGAATGTATACAGTATAACATGTATACAGTATACAGTCGTAACAACAGATGGCGGTCTGTGTGCTACCATAACCTCTTTCGAACTGTGTTTTGCGCGGGCAAGTCATACCCAAGGTATTTGTTATCATCGGTTGCGTACAGCAACATTCCACAATACAAATCAGATGCTCCGTGTCCATGTTGACCGTCGAAGTTAATGTCAACAAATACGTAAGTAATCGTCTTAACCCTCTCCACATATCCCGACAGTAAGAAAAAACTCACCCCAGTACATGTTTTGAAACACTTCACATTCCTGCCACTACCGGTGTTACCGTACATATCGGTAAGTACTCTTCTGAATGAACGCCGTACTTGCTAGGCAACTTCTCTGGCACATAAGTAATACACCTCTGCAGAAGTGTAGGAAGATTGAATTCTCTAGGCTCATCGACTAGCCACATGACGGCATACAGCGAGCCATGACACACTTTAAACTGAACACCCAGTAGTACACGTGGCACAACAAAATCACTTAAACGCACACACACATACATACACTTGCTATAAATAATAATGAAGAATCTCTGTTTTGGCTTATGAAAGTAGCTAGAATAATTATTTGAACTGCCATTGGATTGCAGCTGATCACTTTTGTGATGAATGCACTTGGTAAAACATCACTACTAGCTTTTATAAGCACGGTGTTGTTTCCTTTATGGTGTTTTGGTGCATAGTTTAGTTTTGTCCACGTGGTAGCTGTAGGTTGTGGAATTGGGTGATTTATTTCTTGAAACGAAATAACTGCACCTATAATTTCTTCACTCTCAGGCCACATTTTTAAAATATGCTTTTCATGGTTATAATCTACTGCTTTTGTGATTTGTACATAATGAATTTTATGCATCTGCATTGTTTTTCTTGGTTTGCTTATTGTATTGTTTCTTTTTGTTCCCCTGTCTCTCTCTCTCGCCTCTTCTTCCTCACATCCACGATCGTATGTTCTGAAATTCGTGGCTCCTTCCTGTTCTAACCTGTTCGTCCATGGTTGCTAAACGACATGGCATCCGTCTCGATCTCCATGCCTGCACTGTGCCCAATAACCCGTCCGATCCTTGCACATGACTTGCTTCGCACTCGGCGGCTCTTTTGCGCTGAACGGCAGCCAAGGGCCGCACGAACATCGAGCTGCGTGAACAGTTCATCCTGGCAGAGGGCGTCTCGCAGAGTATGACTGCATTCAAACCCAAGGCCAGTCCGGGTGGCAGTGCTACAGGACCCCAGCGTTCCCAGTCTGTAGCTGGGCCCATCACCAAGGTTTGTCTGGCATGTCCACATCCTTTGTCCCGGTTCCCTTGTGTTATGTATTCGCAGTCGGTGTCTGAAATCTTCTACTTGGTGCTTAATTGATAATTGAGCATTGCGTTGATTATTTCAGAATATTGAACAACTGAACTTGTACATATACACTTGCTTCCCATTCCCCAAAAAAATACACAAATGAATTTTGAAGCTCATGGAATCCAAAGACACATTTGAGTAAAGGACAGTATTTGCACATTGTCCAGCTTGGGTCTCTTCTTCGTTATACTCTGCTTTTCAAGTATCCACAAAAACACATCTTGTCTCTCCTCTTCTTTCCTTTTGTATTTCAACTTTTTCTCTATTCCAACAAACTTGATTTTTGCTACTGTAAGTCACTCATTAAACTGAACATCTAGATGTGCCAATAATCTTTATTTTGGTCATGCTGTGTATATTATTGTACTGCATGTTTTAAGTGGTCCGGTTGGAGATTTTATTTATTCTTCCACAACTGAAACTTGAATACCAATCTTCAATTCCTATACTTCATAAATTGTAAATTATTTCGGATATGATTCTTACATTTTTCTTTTATAATTAATTGCTTTCTATAGTCCCGACAGTGTTATTTCCGGCGTGACTCCGCCTCTTTGCTTACGTCTTAGAAAGTGAAGGCTCTATAAAGTCTAGGTAGGTAGTATCATTCGCCATTTTTGTTCTTACGTTGCCGAGCTACCATACGAGGAATCTATTTGCCACACCGTTAAACATTATCATGCCGTAGCTCCTATTATAATAAATCAAACGCAATGTAATTCAGCAAATAATTAAGTGGCAAATAACGTCTTCGTGTGCTTTCTGCGAACGCCAACGAAAGAGCTAAAATGGCGGGCGATTATATTAAGTATTTATCGAGCCTTAAGAAATGAATCAGCAAATCACAAGACGCACACGTTTAAATGTAGCCGACCTGCAATGCGATTGGCTGCCGTAAATTAGAGCGACAGGACTATAGTTATTAAAATTAGAGTTATCAGAACCAGAGTTACATTATATTAACAGTATTAAGTGGATATAAAATAATCTGTTGACAAGATATACAGGGTGTTTTAAAAATATACAGCAAAATTTCAGTGTTGGATTTCACACATGTAGAGGCTCAAAAAATGTTATACAAACATGAGTCTGGAAATTGATAATTATTGAGATATCAGACAATCAAGTATTTAATCTTAATACATTACTAGCTCCAGTTTAGTTTTAAAATGATGCACCATGTTCAGTAGATTACAAGAGATGTTCGAAATGCCCACCCACTGCCATATTGCAGACTTCTGCTAGTCGTATCATTGAGGTAAAAACACGCTAAAAATGCCTGGTATTGTATGTATAGTTTGACAACTCCTTACAATTATTGCATGACGTGTTGCTTCATCATCCAGCAGTTGAGTATACCAATGACTTTAAATACCCCCACACAAAAAAGTTCAACTGGTTTAAATCAGGTGAGCGTGGAGGCCAAGCAGTTGGTCCACCTTCACCAACCCAGTGACCAGGATAATGTTCATCTAAGTGGTCACAGACATTAACACTAAAATGTGTAGGAGTGCTATCGTGCATGAAGTACATCTCTTGCCGACACAGTACAATAATGGTGAGCTCATGTCTACCTATGTAGTGTTTAAACTACTACAATCCATCTACAAGTACTAACAGATTCAGTTCAGCACCGATCTTTATCAGCCACGACTATACTAAGTTAATACGAAAATGTGAAGTCTTGATTGTTCAGTCTTTGACTTATTTATTATAGCAAAATATCAAAAAGTTATTTTTACTAATGCATATTAGTGAACGTTTTCACCCTTATTATGGGCATCGTCAGACTAAAAGTAAGTAAATCCATGTTAAACATATTGCAAAAAACAAGTTTAAAAAGTTTAAAATAACCATCAATTAAAAATAAATGATTAAATATGATTGTCAAGGTTACATGTATAATTTATTGGGAAATCATGCTTATTTTTTTTTTAACATGGATTTACTTACTTTTACATAGATATCTACTTATTAGTCTGGTGATGCCCATAATAGGGACGAAAACGTTCACTAATATGTATTAGCAAAATAACTTTTTGATAATTTGCTACAATAAATAAGTCAAAGACTGAACAATCAAGACTTCACATTTTCGTATTGACATTATATGACTTATTGAAATAAACATAAAATGAATTCAAAATTCAAATTTATACTAAGTTAATTTTATAGGTAGGCCTATTATTAATTTGCAGCACTAATATACTTCAGTGTCTGATATCTCAATAATTATCAATTTCTGGACCCATGTTTATATAACATTTTTTTGTCCTCTGTGTGGAATCCAACTCTGATATTTTGCCGTATATTTTTTAAACACACACTATTATGATTTGAATCGTCCTATACACATTGTCACATGACAAATTTTTACTTAAGTACCATGTATTTTATCAATCTAGACTTTGCTATAAGGCTAGTCTGTCACGATTTTTAAACTGTACATTTCTGCAAGATTTTATAACATAAGTGATAAATCTCGATTTAATCAGTCCATAAATTTCAGTATTTCCTCCATCCTTTAAGTAAAATTCAGATGCATTTTGTTATTACCGGTACAATGAATAATGGCATTATTTATTTATTTATTTATTTTTTTTTTTTTTTCAGTTTTGAGTGAACATGATTTATATTTTGAGGTAAAAAAAAATTGACAAGAAATTATGTACCAATTCATATCATTGAATGACAGGCATTAGAAGCTCTTTTATGTACAACACATTTTTACCGTGTTCTGAATAATCTTCTTTACTGTACGACTTATACTGAATGTAATTCATAACTGTGTTATTCTATATTCTTTTAAAAAACTAATAATTCATATACAGTTTGAACTTAAAAACAAAAAAACACATTTTACAGAATGAAACATTTAAGTACCTACCATATATAAAATACGAGAAGAATAACTTCATTATTGTTTTTGTATTATTGACCACTATAATGGTGATTGGCATTTCTAGTGGGCAGTGATACTGTTTGCAAGGTCGTTAGTTGGTATGTATATTTATTATGCATGATGCTTTCGATGTTGGTACCATTGGATGGACTGCTTCTTATGACGTGATGCAAGGTACGGTATAGTGTTATAGTAATGTTTTCAGTTTGCATGTAGTAAGAACAAGGTACCTCAGGAGATGCGATTATATTTAAAAGTATTAATTTTTTTCTAATATTTGTTGCTATGTTAAAATATAGCAATTGCTCTCTAATTTTTTAAGTATAAAAATCTTATAAGTTAAAAAGAGTTAATTATAAGTTAATTTAGTGTGTACTACGTTATTAAATGTACTAATAAGTTAGTTTATATTGAATAGCATAGGCCTATACTCACTGGTGCCCAAAGTTTCAAGCATATCAATGAAGGGTCATATACTGTCTGAGGTAGAGACTTCCCCTTTACTAATATTAATCCCAAGGAAGTACACAATACTGGCTATTCAGTCAGATTCTCTTTGGAAAATTTGTGGATTGTGAGGGCTGTTGTGTCCAGTAAATTGCTGGAGTGTGGATACGGACTTTTCCAGCTGAGGAGTTTATGGGTCAACTGATGCCGATATTTGAAATGCTGAGACAACAAGAGGAACTGCCGTACTCATATCCACTCGCCATGGGCTCAACTGGGCTTCCCTCATACCACTTGGTAAATAAAACATTGCTGCCATCATTACCACAACGTCTTGTGCTGCGTGTCTTAACATTTCTTAGCATCATGGAAAATGAGAAACCCTTTGTGTTACCTGTGTTATGTGGCATTGTTTTAAGTGTTACTTATCTTTGTTTCCTTAAAAATTAATCAGTTTGAATTTGTACAAGCATTGAGCATAATAATTTCACATTTATAACAATTGGTTGTCATTCAAAATGTCAATCTGGGTGCGAACAGCCAATGCAGTGCAAAGGCCAACCTGCTGGCTGCTGGTATCACGTCCAACAGAAGTGAACGATCATTAAAAAATTATATATATTGTGCATATCAGAAATGTCCTGATTACAAACTTGGGTTATTTAACTTTGAAGTTATAAGTTTTTCTGGAAATTTTTTATACTATTTTAAACCAAAGCAGTAGCTTATGTTTTTTATACAGGGTAGAAGTGAAATAGCCTTGCAGATTTTCAGAGTAAATAGCTCGTGTTGTATGTAACAAAAAACTATAATATCATATTACAATGAAACCTCTCATTTACGGACATCGAAGGGACATAACAACCTGTCCGCTTCTGAGAGGTGTCCTTTATTGGGAGGGAGGCTCCCCAATCTAACAGTAAATTTATAATATGCATTATGTATCCCTTCACGCTCTAAATGAAATGTATTACTGTAGTTTAATTCTAAATACAGTATACTACAGTAAATTCTTTACCTTGAACTACAGTAGATAAGACCGAAAAAGGAAAATACAGTACTGTGCCATGCAATTTTATTCTAGGTCTACAGTTATGCAGTACTGTAATTTATACTTTCAACTTAACCTTTATGTTCAGGTGTCATGCTCATGTCTCTCGAAACAGAAAAACTGATTGAAATGAAGAGAATAATCCTACTAACTCTATAATGTATCGAATACAATTTCATGACCGCGGAAACCTGGACCCATCATACAGGTTAAATTTTATGACTTTGTTTATCCACCCACTTCCAGATGACAAGGATTACTAGCCTACGAGACCCTTATTTATTGTCTTCTTTCATATTAAGGAATTTCTGTACAGTTCTCAAAACTAAATTTTCCATTTTTGTAACACATTTGGTCTTGAAATCCAAGTTCTGTCCGCAGTCAGGAGGTAAAGCAAGCTTTAGGGCTGTGAAACAGCTGTCCGTGTCCGTGTCTGAGAGTGTCCATAAACGAGAGTTAAATTTATCATTATTTCTATATTATTTCAGTTGGGACATAAAAATCTGTCCGTATATGAGGAGTGTCCATATCTTAGTGGTGTCCGTAAGGAGAGGTTTCACTGTAATGGAAAGTTAATATAAAAAAAAGTTTTTTCTCAAATGTTTAACAACCTCTTATTCGGTAATCATTGCGAGTAGGATTGTAATTTTTGTCCATATTCGTAGGAAATCTATTAAAGAATAATTTATCCCTCTGACATATTTCAATAGCATGGACGGTTTTTCATGTAAATTTATTTATAAAAACCTCTAATTTCAAGCCACTGCATGAAGCAAGCATCTTGCAATGTCATGCCAGAGAACAGCTCACCTAGCGAGACAGACCGAGTTCGTTGACCTCTTACATCTGTATCACAGAGAAGAGTATGTTAGCAGGGATGTTATCAGACTGCTGAAACTTCAAACTTAATTTTCTAATTAACCGTGCATTTAACCACAGAATGTAATATAGGTTTTCTATTCATTTAAGTGTATCGTATCATCCCTTTCAATCAGGAAGGTTATTTCACTTCTACCCTGTACAGGTCCTAAATAGAAATTCATTTTTGAGTACTCTTTGAGATCACAGTGTTTTGTCATGATCACAAAGTGTATTTAGCGTGTATGAAATTAATTTCAATGTACGAAAATTCTTGTAATGTCTGTTGAATGATAAAATATTTTATGTATACAATATTATGATACTTCATTTAAAAAAAAACACACACACAATTTTCTGGAATATAATATTTGCGAATTGTTAAATAAATTATGAGAAACTGTTTCAATGGCAAGGTTTAAACATTGCATCTGAGTTTATCAGTTATGTTTGGCTGATTTTATTTCTGTAAACGAAAGATAATAACGATACCCATATTACGCAAAACAGCTGTCTTAGCTATAAAAATCAGCCACCAGCATAGCTCAGGCAGTAGCTCGTTTGCCTGCTGGTCTGGAGTTGTGCTGTACTTGCACATGAGTTCGATTCCCACTTGGACTGTTTGTCTGTCTGGTTGGGTTTTTTCTGAGGTTTTCCCCAAACGTAAAACGAATGTCAGGTAATCTATGGCGAATCTTCGGATTCATTTCGCCAAATAACATCTTTCTATCACCAGTTCCATCGCGTTAAATAACCCAGTAGTTGATACAGCATCATTAAATAATTAAAAGAAAACACTAAAATCTTGTTGATGCATATCACTTTGTTTATGAAAATGCAGAATCCTAGTGTTAGTTGTTACGTCAAAAAAAAAAAAAAACTGAAATTTTTGCTTACATTAAATTCTGCTAAGAGTAAATACTCATAGAAAGAGCTAAAGAGCTACGTTTTTGAAATGTAGAAACTTTTGTCTTTTACTTGCAACATAACCTCAAAATTTATGCAGTATAATTTATTTTATAGTAGCTTTTCTAATCATAAGTCATTTTGTGTGTGATTGTTATGTTATCTCATTTTACTGGCAAGAAAAAAAAGAATAACATAACTTGTTTATAAGATCAAAAAAATGTTTTTCAACAGCATTGGCAATGTATATTAGTCTCAGCCTAGGCGATATTTGCAATAATTATAACATAAATACAGCTGAAAGTATACTTTCAGAAGAGTAAGCAGGAATTAGTGAAGTCAGAAGCTGATTGGATGTTTTTCGAGTTATAGGAAAACAGAAAAACTTAAGCTACAGCTGTTCGTTTTGTTTATAGATATTATAAAATCATTTGATAGGTTTTTGTGGTTGAAATAATTAAGAATATATATAAATCTATCAATACAGTGACACTGTTTTGTTTAGCCGCGCGGTTTTCATTTTCCCGTTGCCCACCTCTAGGAGCTTATCTGCAGTCAAACGGCCACCCAGTCTGCCTGAACTGAAACATTTAGTATAGGAATTTGTACTTACCCAGTTCAAAGTAGGTGTTGAAAATGTCCCCCACCAACTGCTACACACCTTCTTATGAAATTGTTAATCACTTTAAGAAGTTCTGCTTCACTGATTGACTTGATTTCAGATCTTATATAGTCTGATGAGACCTATTTCCATTTAAATGGACACATATCCTCGCAATCATCGGTATTACAGTCAGGAGAAACCTAATCTTGTACTCAAAACACCTTTGTACAGTGAAAAAATAGCTGTATGGTGTGCAATGAACGGACACAGAATTATTGGGCCTATTTTCATTCCGCACAATTACCAGCAAGCTTTAAGTGAATGAGATCATTGACCTATTTTTAGATGAACTGACTTATGGAGACCGTTCCTCAGTATATTTCCAACAGTCCACACCTGTGGAGTAACGGTCAGCGCATCTGGCCACGAAACCAGGTGGCCCGGGTTCGAATCCCGGTCGGGGCAAGTTACCTGGTTGAGGTTTTTTCTGGGGTTTTCCCTCAACCCAATACGAGCAAATGCTGGGTAACTTTCGATGCTGGACCCCGGACTCATTTCACCGGCATTATCACCTTCATTTCATTCAGACGCTAAATAACCTAGATGTTGATACAGCGTCGTAAAATAACCCAATAAAATAAAATAAAAATATTTCCAACAAGATTCTGCCACTGCTCATACTGCCGAAGAATCCATGAGAGAATTATCAGTAAAAATTTGTGGGCCCCACGAAGTCCAGATTTAACACCATGCGATTTCTATCTATTGGGGGAGGGAGGCACTTAAAAATAAGGTTTATGCGAAAAACCCGAATACAATAAATGAGCTTAAAGACTATATAAGAGCTGAAATCGAGTCAATCAGTGAAGCAGAACTTCTTAAAGTAATTAACAATTCCATAAGAAGGTGTCAACAGTGTGTAACAGTTGGTAAGGAACATTTCCAACACCTACTTTGAGCTGAGTAAGTACAAATTCCTATACCGTAAAATGGGGTGAATAGGATCAGTGGGGGTGAATAGGATCAAAACTTTATTCTTGGTTATAAAGTTTGTTATAAACTGTACTTGAGCGGGATCACAGTCATTGGTTACTATTATTGTTCTAGTAAGCAATGACTGTCTTCCCGCTCAATTGCAGTTTATAACAAACTTTATAACCAAGACTGAAGTTTTGATCCTATTCCCCCCACTGATCCTATTCACCCCATTTTACAGTACTAAATGTTTCAGTGCCAGCAGACTGGTGACTGCTTGGCTGCAGATAAGCTCCTAGCAGCATGTGACGGGAAAATGAAAACCACGCTGCTAAACGAAACAGTGTCACTGTATAAAGATTAAAAAAAAGGTAAAGGTAAAGGTATCCCCGTAACATGCCATGAAGGCACTTGGGGGCATGGAGGTAGAGCCCCATGCTTTCCATGACCTCGGCACTAGAATGAGGTGGTGTGGTCGGCACCACGCTCTGACCGCCTTTTACCCCCGGGAAAGACCCGGTACTCAATTTTATAGGAGGCTGAGTGAACCTCGGGGCCGTTCTGAAAGTTTGGCAACAAGAAAAAATCCTGTCACCACCTGGGATCGAACCCCGGACCTTCCAGTCCGTAGCCAGCTGCTCTACCAACTGAGCTACCCGGCCGCCTGTATAAAGATTAAACTGAACAAATTTTAACCTGATTATGGGCAATAATGTAGTATATGATCATGTGTATATTATTTCATACTGACAAATGAAAGACAGTATTAATCGCTCGTGTCTCATAACTAAACCATTTCCCATGATGCCAAGATACAAGTGTTGTGGCAGCATTTGTCTTGCAGTTCTAAGCTTGTGTGTGGTTTGATCTTGTGCAGCTTTGGTTGTTTAGGCAAGTTCCCCATCTCGTCTAGAGTGGAAATATTTTTTCCTTTCACTGTAGTGTCTTGGGTTACAAGTTGGTACAGTGGTGTAAAACTCTTCATGACTGAGTAGAAGACCCAAGTACTTGAGATTCTTCTCTGATGATTCTTCCCATTCTGCTTTCGAGAAACATTGGGCAAAACCATGTATATAAAAACCAGCGTCAACTTTTTCTTCGAGTTACACTTGCTGTCCAGTATTTTATTTTATAGGTTAGTTTGCTTTTTTTCAGTACTGTTTTTTATTTTTATTTTCATTATGTTAATTATTCCTTTTTTGGCATGGGTAATTCACTCACTTTATTTTTATTGAAATTTACTGAGGTAAGTACATACACTTATTTACACTAAGTCATTTAGATATGCATTAATGGTTAATTATTTGTCCCTTTTGCTCATTGGTGAATTAGTTGCGGTTATCGCAATAGGAGATGAACATCAGTTGTTACCAAGATTCCATTGGGTGAGTTCTAAAATGACTAACAATAGACTAGAGCTTTTAATTTCATTTCAGATCCTGAAACAGTTAGTGGTTGAAGAATGTTCTCATAGTATGAGTGTTCTCGCAATCATTAGTCCCAAATAATGTTATTTGGCCCTTGTTGAAAGAACACAGAAATCACTTTGAGAGATACTTCAATCTTACTTCTCTTTCAGGACATTTCTCTAACTAACCTCTCAATTAACACACTTTTATAAACATCACAATAATTTAATGGTGTGTCTTACAAACTATCTATAATCCATGAGTTGAGTGAAATAATAAAGTAATAACTTTCTTTCATAAGCATGATCTATTATGACTTACTTTTGCGGCACTTTACGCACCTTCAAATATTCTTAATAAACTTGAAAATCGACAGTGAAAGAGCCCCCATGTTTGATGATGTCTGGCTGTCATGTACGTTCTTGCTTATTTGTGCTGTTGTGAAATTTTATGTATGTGAATTTGAAAATATTCTGATGACGTACCAGTATGATTGTTTTTCAAATGAAAAGACAAACCAAAAGTCACTGTGAGTCAATCAGAATAAGTTATTAAGAAATTAACTTATTTATTTGCAATAAAGAGCGTAGATAAGCTAAAGAACTCATTTGAGTTGTGTATGTAGGTCTAATTATGTAATCATTTCTAAGACTGCTGCATTTATGTAAAAAAAATTAAGTACAAAATTAATGAATGTGTTCATGTTAGTTGTTATTCGTTCATATAATTTTAATTAACAATTCATACATTTTGCAAATCTAGTCTTTCAGGTAAAGCTCCCTGTAAAGCAGATTTGAATAATTTCAAGGGAAAAATTGTTCCGGGGCCAGGTATCGATCCCGGGACCTCTGGTTGAACATACCAGCGCTCTACCAACTGAGCTACCCGGGAACTCCACCCGACACTGTCTCAACTTTTCCCTTTATATCCACACAACTCGCGTGGGCTGACAAAACGCCAGATACCCATCTCGAGTGCACACAATCTCTGTGTGACTTGGAATTGTGGTTTTCTGTTAACGTACACAGTGACGAGTTCTGTGGATATAAAGGGAAAAGTTGAGACGGTGTCGGGTGGAGTTCCCGGGTAGCTCAGTTGGTAGAGTGCTGGTACATTCAACCAGAGGTCCCGAGATCGATACCTGGCCCCGGAACAATTTTTCCCTTGAAATTATTCAATTCATACATTTTACATCCTTGAGTTATATAGTAAATTAATAATTTAGCAATTGTTCATATAGATCAGAATTACAAGTTTTCCACAAACTTTGTAACCATTGTTTCAATTTTGAAGACTTTTAAGAGTTAATTTTAGCTATAGAACGGAGAAGATAAGCAAGAAAAACGTGTCCACACCTGTGGAGTAACGGCCAGTGCGTCTGGCTGCGAAACCAGGTGGCCCAGGTTCGATTCCCGGTCAGGGAAAGTTACCTGGTTGAGGTTTTCTCTCAGCCCAATATGAGCAAATGCTGGGTAACTTTCGGTGCTGAACCCCGGACTCATTTCACCAGCATTATCACCTTCATCTCATTCAGACGCTAAATAACCTAAGATGTTGATAAAGCGTCGTAAAATAACCTACTAAAAAAAAAAAAAAAAAAAAAAGAGAGAGAAATGTATAAATTCATCTTTTCTTGCTCTGTGAAATAGCCCATAAAGTATCATCTAAAATGTTCTGTAGGCCATTTTATGTAGATAATAAGGAAACTTTCACAGTCAACTAAATAGGGATTAACTCTTGAACATTACTGAAGTATACCAATGTAAGTTCGATGTTAGAAAGTGGTCTGGCTTGTATAATTAAAACAAAGTTGGTATTATACTCGTATAATGTAACCTAATTTTCTAAAACTGGCACCATTACGAAATACATAGTTTTAGTCTTGAAAATTCACGTCTATAAGTAAAAACACGTAATAATCCATAACCTACATAATGTTAACAACCACCATCACCCTCGAATCCTTGTAAAGACAGTAGGGTTAAGCTTTCTGTTAATATCGATTTCTACATAATAATTGCAAAGAACGTAATTATCTTAAACATGTAAACAACAATATGAAACACTCAGTTATAGAATTTACATTCTAATTCATATATAAACCCATCTTAAAGCTTGGCATTTTAAATTCAGCCCGTATCATAGTTCAAGCTGATAAAATTTATAGTTACAGTGACTGATGGTTGTGTCATATAATTCTAATACATACATGATGAAACATAAACTAAGATCTCGTTTCTTGGATCATCTGTAAAAGAGACTTATTGAATAAGATTATTAAAATTAATTTAGTATTTTACAAATTTTTGACTTATTTAAAATTGCGAATAAGCAAACAATTTTCTATTTTTGTCAAAATTATAATTAATACACCAACATTCTGTCCAGAAAGAATTTTAGATTGTAGTACACAGCAAATCGCTTCCTGACACTTCTGTCTGTCTCATCTAGAGGACAGTGGAAGGGCTAATTTTATTTTTTTGGTTTAAAAAAACATCAATTTTCGTTAGTGTAATTATACATTTTCACTATAAGTATATGCAGATTGCCTCATGTAGTTGTTAAATGCAAAAATTTCCTTATCATTTTGTTGAATAAAATCGGTAACACAATTCAAGTGTTTATTGTTTAAGGTCACTTAACTCCATGTTTTGGATTTGGATATTGGATTCTTTTATTCACAGTCTCCAGCCTTGTTTATATTATACACAGTTTCTTCTTTCATTCATTATGTGACAGCCTGGATCATTTTCATCATTATCGTGCAAGTCCATAGTCTCTTCTTCTGTGATGGATCTCTCAAAATTTTCTTCCTTGCTTTGGCCAATATGGAAGGAGCTATTTCATTCATTGCAGCTGCAAAATACCAATTATAGTATGCAGAAAGTTAAGCCTCGCCTAACTTGAATACAATAATTCGTTTAGAGTTTTCTGTTTCAAATTTTTGTTTCTTCAGAATTCTGTCCAGATTAAACGATAACTGGTTTAATGGAGTTTTACTGTATATTAAATAAAAAAATAATTCTTAATTTAATTGAAAAGGTTTTGTGTGTTGCTGTTATTAGAATTAAATGAAAATTATTTTTTAAATTCAAAATTGAAGTAGGATATTTTACTCTAAATTGTATATCCAAAGAAAACAATTTTAGTTTCTGTTTCATCTAGTAATTTGTGCAACATATCTTGCACTTCATATCACATAGCTCTCGATAAACACAAATATTGATGTTGAGAGTATGGAAAATACATACTTGTGTTTAAGGGTTCTGTGTAATATTGCATTAGTCTCTTCACCTTCACTTAGTTTTCACCACCTTATTTATATACATATGAATGATCTTGAACTAGAATATCTATAACTTATTGCATCGATGGTCATTATTTTTAAATGATTTTCAAAATATTCTAGACAAAGCCAGATCAGGGATAAATTAAAACAGAATACTATGTTGCTCATATTTCCTAATATTTGTAGATGAATTACATTATACAAAGTACCGGTAATGATGTTAATTTTAAATAATATTATATATAAGATATTGAGACCATTTTCTTTTATTACCCTAAGCTATTTCATTGTAACCATTATACTCAATTCGAGAAAATCGCTGTTCATTTTTAGTAGTACCGGTAGGATAAAATACAATAAACATTTACATAAGATGCTACAATATGCCTATACTATTTTTGCTGTAAGAAAAATCCTAATGTAAACATAAGCACGTTGCTGTCATACCCGTGATTGGCTCCCAGTCGAAACACTCACAGGATGCAGGAAAAAATAGTTCCGCACTTGGAAACCATAACTTTGTATTATTTGAAAATAAAAAATTGAATTCTAGTTAAATACGATGAAACATATAACTTCACTCATATGTAAAAGAAAAGCTACTTTTATATTTTGTTATGTACTATGAACGTGGATGAATACCAAAAGTAATACCGAGATAGTCTGTTCTTGTAACAAGCTGGCGTCACTCGAGCTCGTAGTTGTTCACGTAAGCACGTGGTACTGAAGTATGGCTTTTGTATCCTCGGTGTGTGTGAATATTAAACATAAGAGTAGAAACCCTCTCAATAGCGGAGAAAAACAAATACTCTCAAATGTATATATTAAGTTAAGTGAGTTTTAATTACAGTAGTTATAAAGTAAATGTTTCCTAAGCAAACGAATGCATAGTAGTGAGGTTAGGCCTACTTGACGAGTAACGGGGGATGTTTAACATGAAACAGAATGTACAACAGTAGGCGGGAACACGTACTGAGAATCTATGGCGCCAAACAGTGGCCAATGAAGCCTCACTTAAGTCACGTGCTATTGTTTATATTAGGATTTTTCTTACAGCGAAAAGATTATACATTAGAATACTAAACCCGAATAAATTGAATTGAATTTAAAAGGGGGAGGGCTATAACAGTCCTAGCACTGCGACCTAAAATATCTATTGTGCATCCTTGTCATAATATCCTATCAGTCTATTAGTTTGATTCAGTTCATTAAGAACATCAAACATCCAATAGTTTGATGTTTTTAATGAACTGAATCAAACTATGGACTGAGACAGTTGATAGCTCATCAAACTTTGGAAATGATGAGCAAGTGCATTGCAGTCGCACAACAGATGAGCTACAGACTCATCTCCCTGTGAACACAGGCTGGGTTGATATAATGTCCCACCATGTGCAGATTCTTCTTAAGGGCACAGTGTCCTGTAAGGAATCAGACTGCCCAGCAGAGCTGTTTCTTGCTCAGTTTTAACAAGTCACTTGACCTGCTTTTATTAAAATCTCTTATGAGGGCCTTAGAGTGTCTGCAGCCCTCACTTGAGTTCCAATAGTTTTTGTGTTTCTTGAGAGCCCAGTCCCTGGTAACCTGCTTTACTGGTCTTAGAGATACTAAACCCGAAGTAATAATGTTTTCACTTGATCAACACTTTATTTATTTTACAGACATGATAGTACCGATAAGCCAGTTAATAATCTTTAAGTAATGGTATTTCCGTTTAAGACTTATCAAATTTCATTAATTTATGTTGAATCTTTCGTACACTACTTTTAACACTTGAATATAAATAATTGATTAAATGGGATCTTACTCGTGTTAATTATGTAAGCATAGCACATAATATGTAAATACATAGCACAAGAAAATGGTTACAACCCAAACATAATAGACAACATTATAAGGAAGACAAAACAAAAACTCAACAAACACAAAAACACACAAAACACAACACAAACACAAGAACACGAGAAATACACCACAGTAACATACGAAAACAAAAACGCACACAAGATCGCATCCTCATTCAGAAAACAGAAATATAACATAGCATACAGAACAGAAAACACACTACAAAGACATCTCAACACATAAACAACACAAACAAATAAATACAACCTCACAGGCGTATACAAACTCGCATGCAATAGTTGCGACAGTTTCTACATTGGACAGACAGGCAGATCATTTCAAACTCGATACAAAGAATACATTCAAGCAATAACCAGAGGACACAATACATGTACGTATGCCGAACACGTAACTAATGCAAACCACACATACAATAACATAAATACAGACATGGAAATCCTACACATACAACCCAAAAACTAAATACTCAACACACTAGAACAATATGAAATATAGAGACACACTAAAACACACCCTAATCAAATTCTCAACATACAGATCATTTTCAGAACACAAACACTATTTGACACAACTATTCATCACACGAACGCACCCACACAGCAGGCAGCGAAGTTGAGATAGCGCCGAGATCTAGTAGGCTCTGAGGATGGTGTCAAGCAACACCAAAACAGCTGTAAGCCACACATGCTTACATAATTAACACGAGTAAGATCGCCATTTAATCAATTATTCATTAATTTATTTTAATTTATGCTTTCCTCATGTTTTCGCTCACCAGTGAGCATCTTCAGGTCCTATGAATATAACACGAGATAAACTAACAATTAAGGGTACATAAACAACACAAAAATAATTGTACGTGTGTTTGACGTGTTTTACATGACATATTTGCAATTTTTAAAATGATTGCAACTATAATAAGTAAAGCAAGTTAACAAGATCGATGTAAGAATGAACATTTTACATGAAAATTTTACAATAAATTTTTCCACAAGATGTTTTAACATTGTTTTTAAGCAGATGAATATTTAAGATCTTTTTCTTATCTCCATTTCTGTATCTATGGAAAATATAAACAAATATGAACAACATAGTATAAATAGTTTATTTCAGCTCAAATTTCATTTGTTCGAATATGCTGAAGTTGGCCATCTTTGCTGTTTGTATATAATGGCATTTACTAGTTTGTGTGTGAAAGATTTATTAACACATTTTCAGAGTATAGAGAGGAGTCAAAGTACCCTGCTGATTACATAAAAAATTATTGGCATGTTTATAGAGTTTGGCCAGATTTGACGGCAACAGCAGAGTACTTACAACTCTAGTCTCTTCATACAACGTCTTAACCATTGTTTCTTTCTGTACTACAATATTTTGTTGCATGTGTACAAGGGATTATATAATTTACTCTTCTTTCTTTTTTTTTATTTGACTTCAGTTGCATTTGTATTATTTTTGTCTTCATTAGTAGTTTTCTCAGTTTTGTTGCTAAATCTTCACACTTTTGATTGAGTACTATAATGAATTAGTAACCTTTATCTAAGGTTTATTTTTTAATTTTATACTTTCATATCAGTTATAATAAGTTAATTTTCACACAAGAATTTGAATAAAGTGATATGACAAAGTTCCATAAGTTTCACAATGTATCTCTATGTGGGGGTATAGGTGCGGGAGCGAAGTGCTCGCAGTGTTCCTATGGGGCGTAACACTGGACGATCATCATTCTCTGGTGGAACTCGTACTCCAGACTCCCTCAGTGACAATGAAGGCACACTGACAAGGCCTCTAAGGAAAGGATCAGCTCCACCTCGATCGAGTCTCACTCCAGGTTGGTCCATAAGAGATGGAATTATTTTCTACTATTTAAGAGAGAAGTGTATTACGATAATGAATGATTGAATAGTACATTATGCAACGAGCCTATAATGGTAGTAATTAAGACGCGAGTATGTTTATGAAACGAGCGCAAGCGAGTTTCATAATGTTCATACGAGCGTCTTAATTACCATTATAGGCAAGTTTCATACGACTTTTTATGCTCGACCATATTTCTAACTTGAAATTATTCATAAGTATTCATGTTATTCTTATCTGACTGGGGAGTGGAACTGACCTTGTGCAATATCTCGTAAATTGTGAGATGTGCGCAGACGCGAAAGTATTGATTTTTTCCTAGAAACAAATGTCATTGACCTTGATATAATCTAGAGAGTAAAATAAACATTAATCTTGATATAACCTTGAAATTGATTTAGACATTGAAAAACGAGATGACTAATTGAATTTATTTGAATATTATTTACAATTAACGCTAATTATTATAGTAACAGAACATAACCTTCTGCGACAGTATTGGATTTCCAGCCTCTGTGACATTTTGCTAGTTGTCTTTCGATTGCATATCCGAGAATAATCGATACTTGCGCTTTCATATTGCTACAATGGTGTTTTCTGATTGGTGGAACATCTGAACTTTAATGAATAGGTGTAATTTAATGAGGTCCATTAAAGGGCTGCGACCAGGTGTATAATTACTACATTTCGGCATGGTCGAGCATAAAGAATTTTATACAAGGTTTTCGGAAAGAAATCATACTTTTAAGTACCATTTTGAGTTACAAATAGCAGGAATTGGCAAAAAAAAAAAAATAAGTTTAGTATGGGATTCAGAATGTAAAAGAAAAATGTTTATTGTGTTATTGGGTCAAAATCGCTTTAACAAAGAATTTTCATACGTAGGGTGAACTGTAAGTACCGTAATGTAATTAGTTTCAGGGGCTATATTCTTTCAGTCATCTCTT
Organism: Periplaneta americana; assembly: GCF_040183065.1. NCBI lineage: Eukaryota > Metazoa > Arthropoda > Insecta > Blattodea > Blattidae > Periplaneta > Periplaneta americana. Next base: position 194,800,702 of record NC_091121.1, read on the forward strand.
ATAATACACTCCTTACGAAAATATTTGGGGGTTAAGAGGGATGAAGTTACAGAAGAATGGAGAAAGTTACATAATGCAAAACTGCACATATTGTATTCTTCATAATACAATATTAGGAACATTAAATACATACATTTGAGATGGGCAGGGCATGTAGCACGTATGGGCGATCCAGAAATGCATATGGAATATTAGTTGGAAGACCGGAGAAAAAAAGACCTTTGGGGAAGCCGAGACGTAGATGGGAGGATAATATTAAAATGGATTTGAGGGAGATGGGATATGATGTTAGGGACTTGATTAATCTTGCTCATACGATGAAAGAGTAATGGAACGGAGAAAAATTCTCTCCGGCGCCGGGATTTGAACCCGGCTTTTCAGCTCTATGTGCTGACACTTTATCCACTAAGCCACACCGGATTCTACCCCGGCGTCGGAAGAATCGTCTCAGTTTTAAGTTCCAACTCTTGGGTTCCCTCTGGTGGCCGCCCTCTGCACTACGTCATAGATATCTATGAACCTAGGACCGAAGTCCACACATGTGCTGAGGTGCACTCGTAATGAGTGACTAGTTGGCCGAGATCCGACGGAATAAGCGCCGTCTTAAATCACGAAGTGATTTACGCATATCATAATCTTGCTCAGATTAGAGACCGATGGCAGGCTTATGTGAGGGCAGCAGTGAACCTCCAGGTTCTCTAAAAGTCATTTCTAAGTAAGTACAGTAAAACCCCAATAAGACGCTGTTCAAGGGACCGGGTGTAAACCGTGTATTAACCGGGACTGTGTATTAGGCGGGCATGCTAATTTTGACTTATACAGTATCTATTAGCATTTTTCTTTATTGAAGTACATGATTCATGAAAGGTAATGCAGTATTACTCCATTATGTAATTACTGTACTGTACGTCAGAGACATTTACAACATGTACTGTACTTAATTCTTTCGAAAAAAAAAAAAAAGCCATTTATAGTTGTTTGCCGTGTGAGTGTTCTCCAAGTCCTCATGTTAGCACACTTCAGTTTCTGCGATTACATCCTCCCGACATCGCAGCTGTAGTGATTGAGTCGCGATTTTTTATTATCGTTCTTAATGTCGATGATGGGATTCCTAATGAATCAGGGAGTTGTTTCTGAGTAAGAATACTGTTCTCATCGTACTTTCGTAAGATTTCCAATTTTTCCTACACAGAAAGGGCTTTTCATTTAACACTCATTGTAATCACATTCACAGACACTTCAATACACTAAACGACAACACACTGCCCAGCAAAAATTTCCATAATTTTATTACGGCCAAGTGAGGAATGTTGTTTGAGAGAGAGGGTTAGCAAGAGGGTGAGGTATTGTAACTGTATGTAGCTTTAACCACGCAGATAAGGAGTCGAATAAGAGAGTTTAACAAGAGGGTGGGGTGTACTAAGGTATGAAGTATGAAGGTTTAAATGCGCAGGTAAAGGGTCGAATACCAATACTTTTCAGGTTAATGGCACCAGTGAGTTCAATGACCAGGATGTTTCATTGCTGTTACAGTACATTGCTGAAAATTACATAGAAAATATTGCTCAAAAAACAGCATATTATGCGGGACTTGAGCACAACAAACGGGGTATTTTATAAAGGCGTTATATATGAAATGTGCAGGGACCGGACCAAAAAAAAAACATATTACATGGGATAGCGTAATAAGCAGGCGCATCTTATCGAGGTTTTACTGTATGTGAATAATAAAATGTTATATATTATTTTATTTTAATGTACCGAAGTACATATGATATTTCCATGCAGATATTCTGCGTCATCATACGATGAAAGAGTAATGGAACGGAGAAAAATTCTCTCCGGCGCCGGGATTTGAACCCGGGTTTTCAGCTCTACGTGCTGATGCTTTATCCACTAAGCCACACCGGATACAACTCCGACGCCGGTTAGAATCGTCTCAGATTAAGCTCCAAACTTTTGGGTTCCCTCTAGTGGCCGCCCTCTGCACTACGTCATAGATGTCTATGAACGCAGGACCGAAGTCCACACATGTGCTGAGGTGCACTCGATATGAGTGACTAGTTGGCCAGGATCCGACGGAATAAGCGCCGTCTTAAATCACGAAGTGATTTACGCATTCATATATATTATTTTAATGTACCGAAGTACATATGATATTTCCATGCAGATATTCTGCGTCATCATACGATGAAAGAGTAATGGAACGGAGAAAAATTCTCTCCGGCGCCGGGATTTGAACCCGGGTTTTCAGCTCTACGTGCTGATGCTTTATCCACTAAGCCACACCGGATACAACTCCGACGCCGGTTAGAATCGTCTCAGATTAAGCTCCAAACTTTTGGGTTCCCTCTAGTGGCCGCCCTCTGCACTACGTCACTTCGTGATTTAAGATGGCGCTTATTCCGTCGGATCCCGGCCAACTAGTCACTCATAACGAGTGCACCTCAGCACATGTGTGGACTTCGGTCCTGCGTTCATAGACATCTATGACGTAGTGCAGAGGGCGGCCACTAGAGGGAACCCAAAAGTTTGGAGCTTAATCTGAGACGATTCTAACCGGCGTCGGAGTTGTATCCGGTGTGGCTTAGTGGATAAAGCATCAGCACGTAGAGCTGAAAACCCGGGTTCAAATCCTGGCGCCGGAGAGAATTTTTCTCCGTTCCATTACTCTTTCATCGAATAAAATGTTAGCCAAATGTGTATAACCCCTTTATTCTCTCTGCAAGATTATATTATACTAAGAAAATTGTTTGAAAGCTGTTCAGAAAATGTTTAGACAGTGTAATGTGCCATTTAGTATGAAGATGCGAAATAATAGTTTATAATATAGTTAATTATTTATCTTATGTAACTTGAAACTGTGTATTATAGGAGGAAGTCAGCCCGGCAGTAAAGCAGGAAGTCGTCCGAATAGTCGACCAAGCAGTCGACCACAAAGCCGACAAGGTAGTAAACCACCTAGCAGACATGGATCCACATTGTCACTTGATAGCACAGGTTAGCATACATATGCAGCACAGTTGTAGCACAGTCATTAAGACTGTAAACTAATATAAACATTACTGCCTTTAAAATGTTTGTTTGATACAATGTTAATTATTTACAGACGATGGTACACCCAGTCGTATCCCAATCCACCGACGGGTCACTCCTAGTAGTCGCACTGCTGGCAGTGGATCTGGTACAACCACGCCTACACGGAAACTGACTGTGCCTGTTAATGGAACAGCTCCCAGTTCCCGTCCTCGTACACCAACCGGACTCATTAGTCCAGCTAGTGGGGCATCCTCCAGGTAGGCTAGTGAGACTGAAACACATATATTAACCAGCTACGTACTGGTGATGGTTAATTGTCAATATCTAATTAAAACAATTAATTCATAGAGTAGAAATGACCTATGCTTGTCACTCTTTAGACATACTTACAAGTCTTGTCATCATTTCCACTTACAGAACCTGGAGGTACTCCAGCCTTTTAAAACAATTAATTCATAGCGTGGAAATGACCTATGCATGTCACTCTTTAGACATACTTACAAGTCTTGTCATCATTTCCACTTACAGACCCTGGAGGTACTCCAGCCTATAGACTTGTTATACTCGTTTTCATATTGTTTACTGTGTTTATCACGCCTTTTTAGAATCCTTATGTAATAATTTTAATTGTTGTTATAGTAAGGTTACTAGATTCTTTTCACAATTTCTAGGGACAGATATCGATATACGAAAAAACATTTCTGTTAGTTTGTCATTCACTATTGTTTTTACACACCTTAAAGAATTAAAATACCCTTTCTATTTATATATAAAGATGTTCATTCTACTAAACTATTACTTAAACTGCTGGTATTTTCAGAAGAGTGAATTTTTTTTAACAGATTTTCTCTAGATCCACAATTTTGCAGCAATTTGAATTTAATTGAAAGAGGAGGATTGGGAGGACAAATTTAAAAGGTACGCAAAACGCGTCCTTGCAAGGGGTTCGGGGCTGTAAGAAACTAAATATGTGAGCTCCAAGCCTGTTGGCCACTAGTCTCACTCTGGGTTATGCTGCTCCACTGAAGGAGTTCTAGAAAATTTTGAAGGGGAAAAACCGAAAATGGACATAACCTCTTAGGTACCACATACGCAAGGGGACGGAAATGTGATCAAAGTGATCACAGGACGGGACGAGGAAGAAATGGCTGGTGTAAATCTGCACATTGAAAGGAATTGTGTCATTTCGGAGTGCAGGAGGAGTTGAGAAGACTCGTTTGTTTGCCGTTAGGATGGCAGGTGTAGTCTTGCACATTGAAAGGGGCTTTGCCATTTCGCAGTGCAAGTGGACTCGAGAAGACTGTCGTCTGTTGTTCGATGATGCAGCAATATCCTGACAGGTCATATTGAAGTCGGTTAAGATAGCAAGTTGACTTACGTCACCTAATTTTATAGTTGATTTCAAAATCAAAATTAAGAAAAAAGTTTATTGAACCTCAACAACATTTTCATAGAAGAAAAAAATTTCTTCACTGAACATTATTTCCAGGAGAATGCATAGATACTTCGATCAGCTTCTGTATTTGCACATAGAAAATAATTTCCTCGGAGAAAATTTAAAAAATTTCACTCCATTTTGAGCAAAGAGTAGCATTTTTCCATTCCACTTTGCTATTTTCTCTGAAGTCACATATTTCTTCAAACAAGAAATTTAATAAAATTAATTTTATAACAAAAACAATGGAATGTCTCTTCAAATGTTTTTCTTTCTAGAGGACATCTCACCAATATACATTCTACAGGTATGAATACCAAAGGCACAGTGATATTCAACCACATTTTCATCAAATTATAATAATTAACAATTAAAATTCGGGGATATCTGAAGACAAATTATTAAATTCGGATACATTCCAGTGAAGAATTTTGTTTGGGGCCAAAAAGCAAAATTCGGAGACTGTCCCCATCTGGTAACCTTATGTTACAACAGTACTATATGTTTTTATACAGAAGACAATAATACAGTTGATGCTATGAACGTATATAAACAATTTTAACTAGCACTTTTACAACAAAATGTTGCCTAGCCTGCAGAGACATCTGTCCTAAAAGGCAGGAAACTTCATGTGCGAGAAAAATTAGAATTGCCTGAAGTCCTCTGATCCAAGAATAGAATTCTTTTACAAGCCTTATATCTAGAAGACAAGACACCTGGCCTTGATGTCCTTTGATACGAAACCATGCTAAAGATTTTATCTTGCTTATAAACCCTCTGATTTAAGATCTAATGGCTAACACAGTAATGACTGAAGACTGAGTATAACATAGCCCATAGCACTGGAGTTTTACAAGTCAAACTTGTTAGTAGGGTAAATTAAGTCCCGTTGTTCCTTTTATTCGTGTATTGTTAATTATTTGTTGACTTACGTCACCTAATTTTATAGTTGATTTCAAAATCAAAATTAAGAAAAAAGCATGGAACATTGCTTGTTTTTGCTTGATAATTATCTGAAATGTGCTCGTTATGCGGAATAATATATACAATATTTAATTTAAAAATTGGAAACTGAACTTTTCCTTGCATTGTGATTTGGTGTATGTTTCAGTATAAGTAGATTTAATTAGTCTCTTGCAAGAATGATAATGATATGTATAAAAGTGTTCATTTACCTGCCACATTTTTGTTCATTCTGTGGTCTTTTAAATATTACTTTTTATATGCTCGTAATAGGAATGGAAACATGTCTTGCTTGTTTATATTATTTGATACAAGTATGTGCTATAACGTTAAAATATTGAGTTGATTTTTATATTAAGAATGTTATCGCTATTTCCGTGCATGACTCACAGACTGCCGACTTTCAACTTCTACAACAATTTACCTAGTCACCAGTGTAGCTCAGTCAGCTAAGGCACTTGCCTACCGATTTTGAAGTTTCGCTCGGGTGCAGGTTCGATTCCCACCTGAACTGATTACCTGGTTGGGTTTTTTCCGAGGTTTTCTCCAACAGTAAGGCGAATGTCAGGTAATCTATGGCGAATTCTCGGCCTCATCTCGCTATCACCAATCCCATCAACACTAAATAACCACTGAGTAGTTGATACAGCGTCGTTAAATAGGTAACCAACTAAAAAGACAGTTTACTTGAAGTTGTTTGCATTAACAATTTTAGAACGAAAATGTTAATTGATTTACTTCTGCATATTTTCAATTTCTGTGTAATCGAGATGATACTTTAGATGTCAGAGAAACTGAAAAGATTTATACTCATATTGTTAGACTGTTGAAGAAAGGGGCGCAAAAATAAGTACATGTAAATGGCGTTTGGACATTTGTAATGCCCCACCACCCGGTTTGTTTCTCTTATCTACATTGCTCACAATGCAGATTCCAATGTTACGTCATTCATTGCGATCGGTACCTTGTCTCACGTTTTACCAAAAAAATGCATCTAGCTCTGCCATCATTCATATGAACTTTTTCACTCAAAATGGCCTAAGATATCGTATCCTAATTTTTTTACCTTTCCTCGCGAATCACCCTGTATATGTCGGCAGTCTGAAGTTTTTGAAGACTAGAAACATACATACCTAAACCTTGAATAGTGTGTTTGTTGGTTATTATATCTGCTTGTTATTCCCTTAAGAAGTAAAATAGGAAATGGATGATGTCTTAATACCATAACTAAAAAATCATTAACATCTTCATGGCATAACAAAAAATAATGTGCTATAATTAATGATACATATTTAAATCAAATAACATTGCATTGTTAGACATTATTAATACATTATTGCTCCTATTTAACTCTTCCGTTTAAAGCAGTTCCTTTGCCTGAAGAAAATTAAGATTCTGGAACTAGGTAAAATTTTCCCTCAACACTTTTTTCATCCAAAAATTATTTTATTGCCTTATTCATGAAAAAAAGTGGCAGTATATTTTTCTCTGGAATAGAGATCGTAAAGTAACATATTACCGGTATCTAATCAATTTAAAAGCTTCTGCAGAAATATAGAATAATTGATGAAATTATTCCAGCATTTAGGAGTTTCTTCTTTTGAAGCAAACATTTTCATGCCATTGCAGTTTCAAAAAATAATTTGTAGACTCCAAAGCAAACCTTAAAAGCAATACGATAATAGAATACAGAAAAATTATTAGCCATTCAAAACAAAATAAAGAAATCGTATTTCATTGTGGCTGCCCTCATATGTAGGGGTGATGAGAAGTGAAATTGGTGATCAACAGCAAAGAAGGATATAACCATAACTGCAAAAGTCTCCCAAAAACAAACATTTCACATGCCAAAAAATATATTAGACAAACAATAGACAACTTCTGGAAGAAACAAGTCAAAGAGAAAATACAAGAAAAGCAGTGGAGGGATATTGAAAACCTAGGATAAACCTTCCTACACATACATAGAAAAGGAATTTATCTCATATTTATTTTAACTTTTTACACAGGAAAGGAATTTTTCTCATATTTATATATTTTTTTTTTTTTTTACTCGACCTCGGAAATAAGCTCCATTAAAAGTGTGCATAACTTCATTAAACACTCTGTGTATTTCGGTAATTACAAAAATATTTTTGTTTTTAGCAGTTTTCGATACTGGCAGTAAATGCTTATATGCAATACTGTGATTAATATTGCAAGGCAAAAACCTTATCATTGGCATATAGAAATGTTTGTAGGTATGTGAGTGTAAAATTTATTAGTACGAAAATTGCTGAAATATGATCACACAGTCTAGAAATATGATTACGAAGAGGCTAAATTTGTTACATTTTATTTATAATTTTAAGAATGTGGAACTTTTGATAGTGTAGTTGAGATATTGTATTATACAGGCTGTCCCAAAAGTCTCCATACGTAGGAAATATAAGTTCAAAATAAAAATGTCGCATAGTGTGCTCAATGTGGCCATCCTGCTCCTCAGATCTAACTCCCGTTCATTTTTACCTCTGGGATCATCTTAAGTTGTAGGTCTACCAGGAAAAATCCCGAGATTCTCAACATCTGAAAGGTGTTGGGAGAAAACGGGGAATGTCACAAAACATCATTATCGATAAAAACAAGTTTTAATACCAGAACATTCCTGGTTTTTAATCAGTGTACCAAATATCCGTTACCTTTTTTCTGTGATTGGACAGTTCTGCAGTCCAGTTGCCACCTATAGAATGCACTATATACCATGACATCGTTAAAAACTTGACATTTCTTGATTTCCCCCGACACCCTTCATATGCAAGCCCTTATCGTCGATGTCTGTCATGTGACGACAGACATGTTGCAGCTTTTGCATCAGAACACGTTGGAACAAATTCACCGACCTGTGCCTGTGCTTGACCCTTGAAAGTCGTTATATTGAACACATTGTGACATTTTTTTTTGAATACATATTCCTATGTATGGAGACTTTTGGGGACACCCTGTAGATTTTAAATAAAGAATTATCATTCTGGAAATTAAATTAATTGAATTTGGCATCACTAGTTTGACTAGGAAGTGAAGAATTATTTTCATCGAATTCTCTTTAAATGTCTATAAATTTTGAAACTTGTATATTACCAATATTTGACCTCTTAAGGTCCGTACATGTGTTTTCAAACCATTTTGTGTAGATAACATTTTGGAATATTCGTAACAAAACCTAGCGTAGATCAGACATTTAAGAAAGGACAACAAAATTTTACCTTATGAACAAGTGTTAAATTAATTAATTTTTGAGACAAAAACATGATTTCATAATTGTCTGTTTCTTTTATATTCTGTTTTGAACTGATACTGCATATCAAACAAAAATTGATGCCTCTGTATGATATAGGCCTACATATTATGTTAATTGCCAAATCAATTTCTGTAAGTAACATTGACAGGGATAAGAGAGCACTGAGAGAAAAACATATTCTAATATTGTCGTTTTATCAATACACTGCAAATCACATCTTGAATTCTTATGCCAGAAGCATGTGCTTTAATCATTTGGCTAATGATGTCCTTACATCATTCAAATGTAGCATATTCAATTCCGTAATATGGAGTGAATAGGGATGAATTTTTGCTATTTTTTTATTTCTTTGTGTCCAAGAATAAATGTAATAATAAGGCCATGTCTCAAAGCTACATTTTCAGCTGAAGTGAACTATATTGTTGACTAAATAGCCGGATGTGACGTCAGAAGTTATGATCCAAAGCTACATAGTACATAGCAATCAAGTCCGTAGTAGCTAGTAAACGAAAATGCTTGCTTGATTGTTGACTTGTTCACTAAACAAACATGGATTCCTCATCAGCAATTGAGGTTATGAAAACTGAAAATGCTTTGGAAGTGAAATAATGTAAATATAATGTAGAATAACAAGTTAACTTTGAACACCGACATTGTTAGTACCTTCTGTACAATGTATTAAACATTATTGTAATATATTAAGCCCTTATCTTTTCCACATAACTCGTAATGGATCTGCATAAGACACTGCCTTCTTAATTCAGTGCTGCACCGTGATGCCATGGTTTTTAGAAAAATAGTCTATGAAGAAGGCCATGTTTCAGGCATACATGTCCAAAGCTCCCTGGTGTGTAGTTTACAAGTCAGCTAGTTGCTAGTCACTAGTGTGTAGTGTGGACTTGAGCTTTGAGACACGGCCTAAGAGTATTTATTTGTTCTCTCTTTAAGAAAAAAAAAACTTAAACACTCTTTTTATTATATTTAGTCTTTAACGCAAAGAAATAAAAAAATAGTAAAAATTTGTCCCTATTCAGTCCTGCGACCCTGTTCATCCCATTTTACGATTTAGCTTTTACTGTCATGTACATTAAAGTTCCAGAATTCAGTTTCAAATAGTAATTCATATAAATTGAACTGCTCTTAAGTGCTTACAAGCTTGCTTAATTTTAACCATAACAGCATTACTGATATAATTATAGCAATTTATTTTTAATATCTGCACTTTTCGCATATTGAATCACAACTAATTATGGATCTAATCTCAGTAATATATAATTGCACCACTCACATTTATTTTAGGTTAGGAACGATTCATCGAGCTTCAAGTATACCAACGCTCTCTGGTGTTGGCACTAGGTAAATACATAAACTAATCACACATGTGGGAACGTGGTGGTGGGTTTTGGTATACGTTTAACGATAAAATTAATACCAGTGCTTAAATGACAATAATAGTGTAGACAACACTGCCTGCATGCGTAGGATAAGTAACTTTGAGATCTTATTAAAATGGTTCTGGTTGATAGTTTATAATAAATAGAGAAAGAACTTTGCTTGGTGTAGTATATTCAATAATTTATGTTTAACAATTAGCATATAAATGGGCAGAAGTATAAAATATAAACATAGTTAAAATGTATTGTTTCGTCAATATGTTGCATATATTCTAAGATTTAAGATAAATGTTCCCTGCTAAAATAGAAAAGAGTTTTGAGCAGGGAAAAGAAACAGATACGAACTGGTTATGAGGCTGTGAGATACGATTTCTTAACAAAGAAGGAAAGTATTTATATATCTCTGTTCATTTTTATACAAGATTATTCAAAAAGAAAGAGCAGATTTCAAATATTTATTTTAAACGAACTATAAACAGTAGAAACACTTGCTGCACACCATTGGATAGAGGAAGGTTTAAAGTTTTATAGTCCACGAGGTTGCAAGCACTCAACATGCGCATCACGTGTTGCGCGACAAACATCAAAATGGTGGTCCATTTCTTGCCATACAAGAATCAACTGGTCCCTAGTTATGGAATTCACGGTTCCAACAATTCGATGTCGTAGATCTTGAAGAGTAGCAGAGAGGTATGGTACAAACACCCCGTCCTTTATGTACCCCACAGATAAAAATCACAGGGGGTAAGGTCAGGGGACCTGGGGGGCCACACACGATGAATACGATCTTCTCCACCTCTTCCAATCCAACATCCTGGAATGGTGTCGTTCGGATAATGCTCCACTAAAACAAAGTTCATACACTTTCTTTACAGAAACGGCGCAAAAAATATTCACCTTCAGTGAGATCTTGCATGTTCGATGACTACGCAAGGATTTTCAGTCCCTCAAATTCGGACTGGCGAGCAACTGCGGTGGATAGGCCATTGCCGTTTCTGCTTTGCTTATGGCCCCGGATCAAGCATCGCTTGTAACCAAACGTTTAAACAAAAATTGAACCTTTCTCTATCCATTGATGTGTGGTAAATGCTTCTAGTGTTTATACTTCGTTTAAAATAAATATTTGAAATCTGCTCTTTCTTTTTGAATAGCCCTTTACTTCTAATTATAACAACAATCACTATTAAAATCTTTCATAAAAAATTTCTAGTGTAGAGGGCAGGTGGTTATAATTGAAATTAATTTATTCTGAAAAAATTAGAACAAGACCCAGTGTTGGGATAAAAACGAAAATCGTCGAATCTTTTACTTAGGACATTCAAAAACAATTTCGCGAATAAAAAGGTAGTAGTTCACTTTGCTCTACTAGGAGAAGAAATGGCTCTACACCTGTCAAAGAGAGTACCGGCAACTGTAAATCGACAGCAATAGTAAATTCTTTCCACTACAAATATATCATGCACCATCAAAGAACAGGAGCACACCCTAAAAACAATAATTCTCTTACATAATTTGGAAAAATGATGGTGACTTTCTGTGGACGTAAGTCAGTGTAGATTTTCAGAATAAGAATTGTGCTGTTTTGAGCAAAACTATATACATTATTTTAATGTACCAAAGTACATATGATATTTCCATGCAGATATTCTGCGTCATCATACGATGAAAGAGTAATGGAACGGAGAAAAATTCTCTCCGGCGCCGGGATTTGAACCCGGGTTTTCAGCTCTACGTGCTGATGCTTTATCCACTAAGCCACACCGGATTCTACCCCGGCGTCGGACAGAATCGTCTCAGATTAAGTTCCAACTCTTGGGTTCCCTCTAGTGGCCGCCCTCTGCACTATGTCATAGATGTCTATGAATGTAGGACTGAAGTGCACACATGTGCTGAGGTGCACTCGTTGTGAGTGACTAGTTGGCCGGGATCCGACGGAATAAGCGCCGTCTTAAATCACAAATGATTTACGCATATCTATTATTTAATGTACTGAAGTACATATGATATTTCCATGCAGTTATTCTGCGTCATCATACGATGAAAGAGTAATGGAACGGAGAAAAATTCTTTCCGTCGGATCCCGGCCAACTAGTCACTCATAATGAGTGAACCTCAGCACATGTGTGGACTTCAGTCCTTCGTTCATAGACATCTATGACGTAGTGCAGAGGGCGGCCACTAGAGGGAACCCAAGAGTTGGAACTTAATCTGAGACGATTCTGTCCGACGCCGGGGTGGAATCCGGTGTGGCTTAGTGGATAAAGCATCAGCACGTAGAGCTGAAAACCCGGGTTCAAATCCCGGCGCCGGAGAGAATTTTTCTCCGTTCCATTACTCTTTCATCGTAAAACTATATACGTACCGGTACTGCTGATATTATTACTTACAATGTTAAATTTTTGCTCATCTTCTTCGAAGAAATGTATGATTTTTAAAATTGATACTAAAGTCAACGAAAAATAGTACTAAACTCAGTGAAAGTGAAAAACAAGCTTCATTGGTTTGGTGGTACTGATATATAAACTACCGATAACTTTATTTTTATCTTGCATATGGTTCACAAAAAGCTGAAAGAAAAGTTACACTATGAAACTGATTTCGCTTTTTTTTTTATAGATGCTTATTAATAGTTTGTCCGCTTCTTAGAATATATTCTGATAGAGTACAATTACATTTTAAAATTTCTTTATGTTGCATTTAGAAATGCATGAAATTTTCCTTGCCTGCCCCATAATGCACGTTATTGTACCATATGTTTCATATTCCTAATTTCAGTGCTTGAAATGAAAGAGAGAATGAATGAAAAGTAAGCCTACAATAATTTCGAAAGGAAATTTAGAAATTAGAAAACGGGAAAGTTTTATAATTTTTAGTACTAAAGATGTAGATTAGGTTTATAAAATAAAACAATGAATTATAGAGAAGAGATATGATAATATTATTATTACGGTATTATTAGTGTTGTCATTATTATTATTATTATTATTATTATTATTATTATTATTATCATTATTAAAATTCTGGAAGGTTTAATAATAAGAAATTAGTCCAACAACTGGTACTAAAATGGACCATTCATAGTAATTGTTCATTTGAGCACTGTATCCCAAGAGAAAAACCTATCACATAGATCAGTAGTAACCAACTCAACTGCTCTTACGAAGTTCTGTGTGCACTCACGAACAAATGAAAGCAGCATTGGCATTGCAAGCATTGGGACGATCTGCTCTCACATGCTGCTTTTGTGCAGCGAAGTGTGTTCTTGTTTAAAGAGCACGAGTTGGTCATCACTGATTTAGATATATTGTATTGATGTTTACTTTTAATTAATGAATTGGTAATACTGAACATGGATAATTAGAATGCATAAAATTCTAGTAGTATTGTGTATAAGAACATTGTTGTAGTATGAATATTTACATTTTGTAGTAATACATTCTTGCTTAGAGAAAGCTTCTTCTGTAGTAGGTTTTGATGGATTCTATCCTGTTCTTTTTATAAAAAAAAATGCATGCAGTAGAAACAACTGTTCTTGAAATTTATTGTCTAGAAATAAAAATAGACTGAAAGTATTCCTATTTACTCGTGGTTAATAATAGAAGTAAGCTTAAAGTGAACAAACATTCTTTGCTTCTATCTAGATTCAAACCTGTGCTCTTTCATTTTGACTCAGTCATCTGTCTGATCCAACTAAAAATTTATGTAACAGCCATATGCTTTTACATTTTATGATGTTTGTAATACTGTTAATGTATGCTTAGGATATACTTTCACTTCATTAAGATTTTAAGCTTTATAAAGGAAGCATCTATAAATTTGGTAGCAGTATTTACATGATCGTAATGTTACTCATTTTTCTGACTTTAATTGAAAGTATGGTAAAATAATTACCTAATTACTGCTTTTTTATGTGAATAATAACAATCCTCCTAAGTGGAAATTGTTTTTTATCTCTCTATAAATTATAAAAATCATAAAATGAAGGCGATTGTTTGTTAGAAATCGTTCAGATTTCAAGAATAGTACTGAATCCTGCATCTATAAATAACAAAATATTTTTGATAATTGAAATATTTCCATTATAATACACCTAGAAGATCTAATTTACGTAGTTTCAAAACAAATTGCGCACGCAATAAGGTAACTCTGTCAACATGGCTGTTCTTGAGAGGTTATGGTTAAATTTATTAAACATTCCTTGACTACCGGTGCGTAATATTCTTCATTTGTTTTGTATGATTGTACTAGATAAATCGTGTTGATAATTTTATTATCGTGCTATATGATTAGAATTTTGATAGTAAATTCTCAATTATTTTTAATAGCTTGTGGACACTATGGTGAAATAATGCTGAAAACTTTTAAGAAAATCCACTTCGTTTATTTTTATGATCTTAATTATAGTTGAGACTGTTTTAAATGATCTAACCATATAATCAAATTGGGCTAACTTACGGAGTGTGAATGAGTTGAGAAATATTTTTTGTTTTTAATGCTGTTTTCTTGATTTTAAAATTTTAAGCAGTTTATTGAATAAAAAAGCTCCTTGCACAACAGTTATTGTCAGATAGGTTTGAAACTTCTCACAGAGGTCAATTATATGTTGATAAATAAAATTTAATTAGCATTTGTATGAAATATTAATATTAAGTTCCTTCGGAGCATATTCATATTGCATTTAGATTAAAATATACTGTATTGATAAATTCATGAAATCAAAAAATTTATTGTGATTTTCTGAGCTCAAAAAGCTAATTAATTTCTATTCCCATGACTATTTTCAAGCTTTTGAGTCAATAGGAACTAAAATATATTAAAAAAATATAATTTCAAAATCATTAGCCCTAATGGGACAAAATTTTGTACAGATGATAGTATTGTAGGTTTATGAGTTTAAATTTCACAAATTTGTATGAAAATGATTTTCTGCCATGTACATATAAAATTCTTTGAAATATCCTCATTGGTTGCTAGACGTCTTCAAATGTTGATTTGTTGTGCTTCCATTTCTTCTGGTTCATTATATAACACACAATTTAGAGATATTAATATTCCCAGCCTATATATAAATGTTTTCAGTAACAGATCTAAATTTTGCGAACAGTTGATTTTCCGTTTTTCATTTTTGATTGTGGATTTTGCTAACGTTAATATTGCTCCTTAGTGTTTTAGAAGGTACCTTTGTAAAACTTTGTTGACATTTCGTACTTTTAATCACATGCTTCTCGAGAATCTATATGTAAAATTCTTGTTTTATAAATTTACTTCGTTATTTGTTAGTTATAATCATTCTTTTGTTTTCGTTATAATTGCCATATATAATGTGAAAGTGACTTCAGTGACCTGGAATGAAATTTTTTACGAGAAATGATTGTATAACAGACATATGTTAAATAGTAATAACTTATGTTGACATTGTTGCCATATTGAGTGCCCATATTCTATGTATAATAATAACAGTACAACATACTTACTTAATGTTTTCTTTCCTTTCTAATATCAGCCGCTCAAGGATACCAGTATTTGTGGGTTCGAGTTCCGTCGAATCACAGCTCTCTTCTTGTCCTTCTTCTGGGTAAATTCTCGGTGTCTGTCTCTGTTGTGTCGTGTGTCTTTGTTTTGTTAATTGTCAACTAACATCTTGTGGGAGTTGAAATTATTGTAATTTTTGTGGGTATTAAGTCTGATAAATGGTTTTTATGTTATTCAACCATTGTACAGTGAAAAAAAAAAAGAATTGTTATTGTCAATTTTGCCTTACACCTTTTTATACGAACAGTCTCTATAAGAGTTTTAGTATAGGTACTAGTTTTTGTTTATTACATATTATATTCAGTGTTGGTTTTGGCGTTACAAAATTCTGTAGCTTTCATATATAAATTGTTTATAAAAACTCTTTTACTAAGAAAAAATTATTTAATATTAGACATGCTAATAAATTTAATAGACTTCCCTGTTGACTTGGGATATTATGAAGTCCACCGCTGTGGGAAAATGATTACCATGTCTAACTGTGAAACAAGTGACCCCAGGTTCAAATTCAGGTTGGGACAGGTTATCTGGTTGATGTTTTTTCCGAGGTGTTTCCTCAACCAAATGAAGCAGAATTGCTGGGTAACTTTCGGCATTGGATCTTGGACTCATTTCGACATCATTTCTTCACATGCCATTATCATTATTACCATAGTCTGCGTTGTGTAAAACAAAATTGCTATCAAATATTAAAATGTTTTACAAATTTTTTGTTCTTAATTAAAAAAAAAACAAACTCATTGCTAGAAGCTGCAATACAATTACAGCTCTCTGTTTAAAGTTATTTTTGTGTAGTTCATCGAAAGATAAAAAGACCAGCACTGAAACAGATATGGATAAAGTAACTACCCTTTCTAGCATGATAAGTTTTAATGATTTACTCAGTTTGATAAGTACAGACTTCTTGATTTAAACGTCCTCACAGCATTACTACTAAAACTTCGTTTATTATGTGTACATATTTATTGTTTGTGCCTTATTATGACAGCCTTAAACTTAACATTCACTGCCTATTTATTTCCTTTCACACATATACTTTTTAAATTAAGTACACTCTGACTTTTATGTGTACACGATACAAATATCCAATTCCACTGTATCCAATTTATAGTACACAGCTGCTGTTCAGGATTTTATGTAACACTGATCTGTTGTTTCTTAATTTTCAAGCTTCACATGATCCATATAATTTAGTATATAGTAAGAACAATATTTCAGTTGTAATTTTTTTACATATATAAAATTATTTGTGGTATAGGTCAGTGTCTGTCCCAGCTTCAAAGGTCTCTCCATCCATACCATGAAATGATGATGATGATGATGATGATGAAAATTATTTCGGAATATATAATTTATTTCTTTCACATGTTAAAACTAGGTTTAACTTAATATTAGAGGAGAAAAATTCGCTCCTGTGCCGGGGATCGAACCCGGGTCCTTGGTTCTATGTACCAAGCGCTCTCACCACTGATCTACGCCGAAGTCCGGATCGAATTCCCCTCCTCCAGTGTTTTTCTCTTTGTGGCCTGACTCCAAGTTGGGCACGTTGACATTTTATTAAATCAACTGCCATTATACAAGGAGCTCACTCAGTTGAGTGACTTGGTGGCCGGGATTCCACAGTAATGTGCACAGTAATCTGTATAGAAATATGCACTGTTGCTAGAAGAATTTATTAAAGATTATTATTTTATTGGTCCTACAGAATATATCTGTTATGGTAACAATTAGTATTAGAGGAGAAAAATTCGCTCCTGTGCTGGGGGATTGAACCCGGATCCTTGGTTCTATGTACCAAGCGCTCTCACCACTGAGCTACGCCGAAGTCCAATCCACATCACCAGAGAAGGGGAGTTCGATCTGGTGCTGTGGTTTGGACTTCAGCATAGCTCGGTGAGAGTATGTGAAAGAAATAAATTATATATTCCGAAATGATACAGTGCTAAAAGTTGTCTAATCAAGATGTATATGGAAAATTATTTTTGTTAAATTTCTTCAGATTACGATTTAATTTATTATTTGCTATTACATGAGTAGTTTTTAATCTTAATTTATTTAAATTAGGTGATGACAGGTACTGCTTCAATTAATGATGATACAGCATTGTCAGGAAAACTATAAATTTGATTAAGATTTTGGTGCTAGATATTCACCATATTTCCAAAGCTTGCATAGGGTCATCTATTTTGTTTTGACTTCATGAATAATCTTGACTACAATATATTTGACATGAAATGAAGGTGTATGCATGAATGTTAAAACCATTTAAATTACACATTTCTTTTTAACATTTCTTTAAACTTTACCGCACAAAAATATCTCAAACATGTTTAATTTGCACGAATTTGCATGCTCAAGGGCTGTAAAATTCAGGAAGTTTGGTACCTTTTACAGCTGAGTAAAATGCTTGAATTGCTTTATTAACACCTTATGGCGCATTACTTCTGGATTTGCTTTCTTCTTTCAATGCAGACGTTCAACTGTTAGGACGACTTCTGCTTCTAACATCCCTGTCCTTGCGAAGGGATATAATAGGTAACTCTCTATTTCCTGATTTCAACACTTCATAGGGTTTACTACTAATTTCATGTTTTCGTCATTTACATAAAGGAGTTGGTCACCATAAAGCAATCGTTTCAATTTGATAATGAAGTACCGTTTACAGTAAATGCCTTCCACTTTTTTTTTTTTTACAATTTCTCCTTGGCTTGAATATATTAAATATTCATTAAGGGGACATTTATTAACAACAATTGATATATTACTGAAGGTAGGACTTATGTTTCAGGTGCGAGTCATTTATTGAGGAGGAGAAATTTGGTTTGGATGTTTTTTTTATTGCTGAAATATAAAACGTATTCATTTTTTTTACCTCTACATTTATTCCCTACATTCTACTTTATGTTAGATTCACATTATTGGTCTGTGGTTCAGTGCAAGAACTCCTTAACGCTAAAAAAAATTAGATAATTTATTTATTTTATTTATTTATTTATTTATTTAACCTGGTAGAGATAAGGCCATCAGGCCTTCTTTTCCCTTCTACCAGGGGATTACAACTACAATATTAAGAATACAATTACAATTATAATTACAATCAATATTAAATTTACAAATACAATAAAAATCAAAGTACTAAAAGATTAACTGATTAATAAAAGCTAGACAGTTTATTGTAAAAGTTAAGAAGAGAGAAGAATTTCTTTTACTGATTAAGTAAAAATTAAACCTACTCTACGCAGTAAGAAAATGCTTAATAAGTTTGCTTTTGAACGTTACTAAATTCCGACAGTCTCTGATGTCATTGGATAAGGTATTCCACAAATGTGAGAGCGAGATTGTGTATGATGATGAATATGATGATGTCCCATGTGTTGGTATGGCTAGTATGCGGCTATTTTGCATGCGTGTGAAGAGATTATGATATGATGACAGGTAACTGAAACGGGAGGCAAGGTAGGTAGGTGTAGAAGTGTGAAGAACTTGGAGAAGGAGAACAAGAGAATGAAAATTTCTATGTTTGTTAAGCCGTAGCCAGTTTAGAGTTTGGAAGGATGGGGTAATGTCGTCAGCGCGATGGACATCGCAGACGAAGCGAACACAAGAATTATGAACACGTTGTAATTTTTGCGACTGGTTGACATTGAGGTCGGTCAGTAGAAAATCACAATAATCGAAGTGGGGCATTACTAGTGTTTCCACTAGTATTTTCTTGAGTGATAGCGGGAGGAATTTTAGAATGCTGTTTAAGGAATGTAGAATGGAAAGTACTTCTTGGTAATATGAGTTACTCCAAGGTTTTTTTTAACACAGGAAGCAAAAGGGATTATTGTGTCATTTAACTTGACTGGAAGAGCAGGAGTAATGTTGCATAATAGACGTTGATGTCCCACTAGGATTGCTTGTGATTTTCTTGCATTGAGAGTCAAACCAAACTTTCTGGTCCATGCAGATATAGATTCAAGGTCCTCGTTAAGATTGTGTATTGCGTCATTGAGTGAGTCAGGGGTTGTATGGATATAGATTTGTAAATCGTCTGCGTAAAGGTGATGCTTATAGCGCTGTAGAGATAATGTTATTAATATGGATCTAAACCTCTTGTTATGATTGTTATTTAGGCCTAAGTATATCCACATCACAGATAGAGAGCTGAAAACATGGCAATAAACTGCTTTAACATTTTCTTTAATTTTTTAGCTAACAAGCTATGTTAGAATTACAGAGTTCTTGCACTGAACCACGGAATTTCACTTCCTTATGAGTTTGCTCCTTCTTGATTCTACTGCCATATTGTGATATGGTTTTCTGTAATCTCTCGTGTTCAGTTTCAGTCAGTTGAACTTTGCCAGTCATAATGGCATTTAAAAATAATATTTTTTCCCCCAACTCCTCACCACCCTCTTCCTCATCGCCTGAAGACAAAGATAGATCATCCTTTAGAGCAGTGGTCGTCAGCATGTGCTGAAATGGGTAAAGGGTAAGAAGTGTCTCGGAATATGCACCATCGTGCAGAAGGGAGCGAGAGAGCATACCCGCCAGCAGCCACGGTTGCATGATAGCGCAATGTCTTATCCACGGGTAAGAGACGCTAGCCCGAAGGTGCACTGTGCTGATGACTGCGGCTTTAGAGCGTCGTGTTTTTCTTGCATAACCACTAATAAAATCTCAGAAATTTAAAAAGTTCAAATGAAATCTCTACTCATAAATAATTAGCCAACAAGATGTGACTGATATAAGCGTAATTTTAAAACTTTAAGTGCTTAATATTTTATTACATACATAACAGCTTATCCTTTCATGTTATTAAAGATGTATCCACAGTATAATGATCATCTTAATCCTTTTCTTAATATAAGAAGATGTAAGTAAAGAAATTCCGTTTCTCAGAGAAAACAATCTGAATGAAAAATGAAAATGCTAACTTAACCTGTTAAAGGGCGCCAACTCCTTTATAATATGTCGGATCATCAGAATTTAATTAAAAAACTATACTCTTATGTGTCTTTAAATGTAAATAAACTGATTTTTGTATATTTATATCGCCCCTATTATGTAAAAAGGATCCAAGTGATTTTTCTAAAAAATAAGAAAAAAAAATTAGATATACTGAAAACTAGTAATAAACTTTAAAATTTGAAAGATGTTATTGTTGCAACTAAGAATAGTTGTTATTTTGTATTATGTAAGTTTCGTAGCTCAAATGGTTCATTTGCAATGAAAATAGAAGTTCGGCTAAGATAAGTTTTTTTTTTTTTTTTTTTTTTTTTTTACTGCAAAATTAATGATTTGTTGGTTGTCACTTTTTACGAAAGAGGGGCGATATGTACAATGTTCAAGGTAAATGTAAATAAATTTCTTAAAAGATTGTATCTTATAAATGAAAAATAATTAGAAATATTTCATTGTGGCGTCAAACTCAGAGGAAGACAGGCTTCGGCACGAATCAGAGTCATGTGGTTATCTTGGTCTAGTCACGGCCATCTTGACAATCGTATAATATAAATACATGTTCAAAGTTCTAAACAAAAAACAAAGGAATTGCTATATTAAACTCATGTTAAATGTGCATTATATATAAACTTGTTCAATGTTGGCCATGTTATGACTAAGAACATACGAATATTTCATTGTGACGTCAAACTCAGAAAGATATTATTTTTAAAGTACGATTTTACCTGAGAGGATAAAAAGAAGATTTTACAATGAAAAAAAAGACGAACGTAATGTTAGGATTTTCAATGAAAGAGAAATATGTTAGCTCAGCTAATTGAAGTCTCTAATTTTGATGTTTTATTTTAGTAGCATATTAATTACTTAAATACCTACCATTCTATTTCTGAGTTTCATTTTCTTTCTTCTTTATTTTTAATGTGATAATCACTGACATATACATTACAAAATTGTAATAGATTTACATTATATTATGAAAGATAAATTATTGCAGAAAATTAATCTTTATAGCTTCCACCAATTAGTTCAAGCTAAATATTCAGGAATTGTGATGGTCGTGCATCTTATAATCTGAACATTTCCACCTTAAAAGTGTTGAAATAGACGCAAAAAAATCAAATTGTCTTCTCGTAAGAGCCAAAATTGAACATTTAGTGATTTGATGTTTTAGGCCTATATTAATTTTAGCATGAAATTTTTATTTTGATGATCCTTCATATATCTGTGTGTTTGTGTGTATGCGCGTGTGTGTGCGTGCACAAATCTCTGTAATATTAAGAATTTTGAAAACATTGATATTCTTCTTAATAAAATATCTTTTGCATCAGAGTGATATAAAAATATTTAAATAACTTTTAAACTTTGCAATAGAATATTGCCACTTATTTCTTGTCTTTAGCATGAGTGACTAATCATATTAACGATACTACAATTAATTCTTAATTATATCATCTAATAATGTAATTAATTAATTGATTAACTAGTGGACTTACTCGTGTTAATTATGTAAGATTTGTCCGGCTTACAGTTGTTTCAGTGCTTCACACACCATCTTCAGAGTCTACTAGATCACGGCGTCATCTCGAACTTCTCTGTCTGTTATGTGGGTGTGTTTGATTGTTGAAAGGTGTTGAAGAGTGGAGTCAAATAGTGTGTGTGTACTGAAATTGATCTGTGTGTTGAGAATTTGATCGGGGTATGTTTTAGTGTGTTTGTATTTTTCGTATTATTCTAGTGTGTTGAGTTTTTGGTTCTTGGGTTGTATGTGTAGGGTTTCCATACTAAAACACACCCCGATCAAATTCTCAACACACAGATCAATTTCAGTACACACACACTATTTGACTCCACTCTTCAACACCTTTCAATAATCACGGACATGTAAATCTTACACATACAACCTAAGAACCAAAAACTCAACACACTTGAACAATATGAAAAATACAAACTAAAACATACCCCGATCAAATTCTCAACACACAGATCAATTTCAGTACACACACACTATTTGACTCCACTCTTCAACACCTTTCAACAATCACGGACATGTAAATCTTACACATACAACCTAAGAACCAAAAACTCAACACACTAGAACAATATGAAAAATACAGACAAACTAAAACACACCCCGATCAAATTCTCAACACACAGATCAATTTCAGTACACACACACTATTTGACTCCACTCTTCAACACCTTTCAACAATCACGGACATGTAAATCTTACACATACAACCTAAGAACCAAAAACTCAACACACTAGAATAATATGAAAAATACAGACAAACTAAAACATACCCCGATCAAATTCTCAACACACAGATCAATTTCAGTACACACACACTATTTGACTCCACTCTTCAACACCTTTCAACAATCACGGACATGTAAATCTTACACATACAACCTAAGAACCAAAAACTCAACACACTAGAACAATACGAAATATACAAACACACTAAAACACAACCCGATCAAATTCTCAACACACAGATCAATTTCAGTACACACACACTATTTGACTCCACTCTTCAACACCTTTCAACAATCAAACACACCCACATAAGAGGCAGAGAAGTTCGAGATGACGCTGTGATCTAGTAGGCTCTGAAGATGGTGTGTGAAGCACTGAAACAGCTGTGAGCCGGACAAATCTTACATAATTAACAGGAGTAAGTCCACTAGTTAATTAATTATATTCAAGTGTTAAAAGTAGTGTACGCAATGTAATTAATTTCAAAATTATGGACTTATATTTATTTGTAGGAATATTCTTTTATTTTTTTATTTTTTTTTTACAGTGTAATATTCTTCAGCTCAGCTTGCTAATAACAGTGTAGTGATGCACTGCGTTGTGAATATGTATTTAATACGAATTCATTTGTTTGTGATTTAGGAACCGCACACCATCGGGCTCAAGTACACCCATTCCAAGTGGCGCCAAAGTGACTAGGAAGGCATCTGGTGCCTCTGATACACCTACGGGAACATCACGCAAGAGTTCTAAAACCACGACACCCACCGAGTCACGGGCACCCTTCAAGCTTTAGAAATAAATATCGAATAAGTGGCTTTTTGTTGTTTTATTAACACGCAAGGCCATTTGTTACTGAAATAAGACAATTCTCAAATCAAAATATCCTAGTTTTCTTCAAGTTGCAAGGTGTGATTTGAAGCAGCAAGAATTACATAAAAAAAGACAGGTTTTTTTTTTTCCATTATTGTCTGTGTAATCATGTATTTATAGTAAATAAAAGTTGCTTATTTTGTGAATCTTCATTTAGGATCTTTCACATTCATTTCTGTTGCTTTATACACCTTGGAACTGAGAATTTGAACACATTTGTTATAATTTTCGAGGGACCACTGTGTTGAAGTTCTTAAAAAAAATCACTGAAAATGTGCAAAATGTCCCTGTGAGAAATGGTTTTTGTTAATTGTTTGATGTTTTATTTTCTAAGATTATTTTTATACAGCATCAATCTTTTTGATTTAAAATATGAGGTGGGTTGTGTATGTTTTGTTACAACCATTATTAACTTGCTAATAATAATAATAACACGACTTAACTGCAATATAAGATACACTCTAATGGTAATGGAGCAGAAGCAGATCCCAGTAATAGCACTCGTTCATATTGCAGTATCGAAACAGTAATAACAACAATTACGTAACAATATATTCTGCTTCGTCACACCTTTTATTTTTAAACTTTATTCGAATAGAGAAGAGCATAATTGTAATGTAATTATTAATTTATAACTACGTAATTTAAACGAGTAGAAGTTCTGAAAAAAAATATTGAAGTTTTGTTACTTTAACATCAAGATGAAACACTAAGGTTCAGGGGTTATGTTTTCCATCTATGTAAAATAAATATGTGCCATTGCCGTCTTGTTGATAAAGTAACCAAGCCTAATTTATTTACAAACTGTAGGAAATAAATCAAATGTGCTTTAATTATACTTTGTTGTACTCTTTCCACAGTCATATTAGAGCTTATATATATTATTTTTATTAACATTTTCACCTTATTGCCACAAAGTCACTTTTTGTTTTATTCACCTCCTTGTGATAATTTTTATTTCATTTTAGTTGTATATTAACATTATCATCATTGCAAATTATTTTCACTTTGTATGTTTTGAATCTGTTTTGTACGTAAATGCAATCATTGAGAACGGAAAAACAAATTGTGATTTGTCGATTGATCGAGTATGACCATGTTTGGTCGCTGTAAATATTCCTAGAGTAACGTCCATTAAAAAAGTTGCGAGAGGAAGTGTGTGTGTTAGTCAACTTTTCTGTATAAAGATTTTTTTTTTATTTGTGAAGTATTATTGAAGAAAATTGAATATAGAAAATACATGCACAAAAATACATGTTAGGTCTTCATGTATATTCCTTATGTTTTGTAATATCTTTTCTTACAATTGTGCAATTATGTGAAAGTTTTGTTCAAAAGAATAAGGCTGGCTTTAGTATTGTTATAAAGTAGTAAGAGAACCAGCTTGCAGATATTATTGTGTTAATTTGGCTGATTAGTGTTTAAAAAATAGACTGTAGCTTCCCCCCCCCCCCCCCCCGTATCCCAGAAAGTGTTTAATAAACATGGGAGAAAGAGGTGCATGAATTTTTTTTATGTGCAGACTTCCTTTTGTACGAGTATTTGAATCTGTGGTGTTTATTCGATCGATCGAGCATTATTGCTACACATGCTAAAGAGAAAGTCCTGTAATATTGTATTAGACTTAGTTATATATGTTAACAAATTTGCTTATTAAATTCTCACAATTGATATAGGTAGTTATTTCTTTGTACAAGTAGAATACCTGTTCATAAAACCCGGATTGCTTTTACTTTTGCATCTCGTTTTACAGGAATAGTTCTGGCTGCCATGCTTACAATTGGATCCGAATTCAAAGCCAGATGAAGATAAATTTCTTTTAAAGAGTGATAATAGATGATAATAGACCTTAGCCTGGATTCCTTCAGAAGGGAAGAACCCTGATCGATAGGCCTACTTTATTTCTGGACGTCTGTTGTTCAGCTTATGAAGATCCACATGTTTTATAAAGTAAATCTCTCTGGTACTAACATTTCATAGAAACTGCAGATCTCTCCAGGATACTGGTTCGTGAAACTGTAGACACAGTGGTGGCTGATTGGCTGAGGCAATTGAGGCCTGGCCTCAGTCACTTCGCTTACTTAAACTCAAATTTTATGTTTTATATAGCATATTCTACATACAGCAGAGTCCATATAGGTCAGTTTTTATCTGATGCTTTTCCAATTCACTGCGGGCTAAAGCAGGGAGATGCACTATCACCTTTACTTTTTAACTTCGCTCTAGAATATGCCATTAGGAAAGTTCAGGATAACACAGAGGGTTTGGAATTGAACGGGTTACATCAGCTTCTTGTCTATGCAGATGACGTGAATATGTTAGGAGAAAATCCACAAACGATTAGGGAAAACACGGAAATTTTACTTGAAGGAAGTAAAGAGATAGGTTTGGAAGTAAATCCCGAAAAGACAAAGTATATGATTATGTCTCGTGACCAGAATATTGTACGAAATGGAAATATAAAAATTGGAGATTTATCCTTCGAAGAGGTGGAAAAATTCAAATATCTTGGAGCAACAGTAACAAATATAAATGACACTCGGGAGGAAATTAAACGCAGAATAAATATGGGAAATGCGTGTTATTATTCGGTTGAGAAGCTCTTATCATCCAGTCTGCTGTCCAAAAATCTGAAAGTTAGAATTTATAAAACAGTTATATTACCGGTTGTTCTTTATGGTTGTGAAACTTGGACTCCCACTCTGAGAGAGGAACATAAGTTAAGGGTGTTTGAGAATAAGGTGCTTAGGAAAATATTTGGGGCTAAGCGGGATGAAGTTACAGGAGAATGGAGAAAGTTACACAACGCAGAACTGCATGCATTGTATTGTTCACCTGACATAATTAGAAACATAAGATCCAGACGTTTGAGATGGGCAGGGCATGTAGCACGTATGGGCGAATCCAGAAATGCATATAAAGTGTTAGTTGGGAGACTGGAGGGAAAAAGACCTTTGGGGAGGCCGAGACGTAGATGGGAGGATAATATTAAAATGGATTTGAGGGAGGTGGGATATGATGATAGAGACTGGATTAATCTTGCACAGGATAGGGACCAATGGCGGGCTTATGTGAGGGTGGCAATGAACCACCGGGTCTCTTAAAAGCCATTTGTAAGTAAGTATAGCATATTCTTAATTTGAATGAAACATATAGAGTCCATGTTGAATCTTTCGTACACTACTTTTAACACTTGAATATAAATAATTGATTAAATGGCGATCTTACTCGTGTTAATTATGTAAGCATGTGCGGCTTACAACTGTTTCGGTGCTATTCGACACCATCCTCAGAGCCTACTCAAGTAACTCCACGGAGTACCCCTTATGAATGAGTAATTGTCGGTTGTTTATCAAATTTGTGGGTAGGTCACAATGACGGCTTGACATTTTGGCTGTCTTTAATGGCAGAATCAATGGGAACATCCTAAGACTGTCTAATCCAGTAATGTCTGTCCACTATGAATTTAATTGAACCAATCAGAGCTTGCAACAGGTCTGTGGAATAAGAATTTGACGCTCTCACTAGTTAGTCATCTTAATTATTTAAAATGCAGATCACCATTTTAGGTTATATTATGTTTCAGTCCTTGTGAGCCTGTTTCATTCCATGCCTGGTCTGCAGTCTCGTGAGATGGTGACATCTGAGCAGAAAACGTGAACTGCTAGTTACTAATTTTGTCTGAATCAGGGTTCATTTACCTGCTTTCTGAAGGAAATTAATCCTTAAAATTTCATCACTCTTGGTTAGTTTAAACCTATCAGATTCATTGGTAAGCATGGGGCATATTAGACATACTTATCGATATTTCGTATGCAAATATCGCAACACTTACCTCTTCAGTTCTGGTAGTAATTTCATCTCAGTATCCACAACGTATAGCTACTACAGTAGAACCCCTCTTATCTGTGGTAATGAAGGGGGTGGGCTGAACGGTTAATCGAAAAAACCGGATAATCCGTACCATAAAAGATTTTCGTAAATTTAGTGAATAATATTTACACTTTCGTAATTCCTTTCGTGGTTTTGACGGTGTTACATTTAATATGCTAGATAGTGAATCAGAAGATCACTAATTTAAGTCTGGTTATCAACGACGGGTTTTTAAAGGGCAAGGAAACTCCTTGTAATGGCTGTCTGTGGAAAGATATCAGTATTAGAGGTCTCGTGTTGTAGATTTACGTACTTTCTACACTCCAATCTCGTATTCTGATGCGAGAGCCAAGGTTTATCTTTCCCCAAACCATTGAATTATTTACACTTTTTTTTTTTTTCGATTCTTAGCACAATGAGTGTTCATTTGATACCCGAAGAAAATATTTCATATAGAAGTTATACAGTACGACAATTCGAACATTAGACCATACTGTGTAAGGGAGGAGGCTTGTAATAATCCTCTCTAGAAAAAAATAACGTGCTAATACAGTGTACAGTACTTCATATATTTCTGCAGCAAAAAAAGCGAGAGAAAGACAGACTGTTAATCCAGCAATCAGTTAATAGGGTGACGGATAATCAGGGTTCTACTGTATATGTACTGACATGTTACATCTGTAGTTCTCCAACTTTCTACTAATTTATTATGAGTGGTGAACTTTCTAGTAATGATTTTGTTGCATGTTATAATCCGATTTTTTATTTTGTATATCAAATTATTATTTCTTTCCTATGATCACAGAACAGGAAACAACAATGTTGTAAGAGCTATCCAGAAAGTAACTTCCGTTACATCATTAAAAATCATCAATATAACTGTAGAATTTTTGTTATATTAAAATTAAAACTGCGACTTTTTACAATTTTTCAACATAGTCTTCAGCCAAATTGTTTTATCTGTTCTAGCACTTAACAGTATACAAACGCTTGTTATCATCATCAAAGAACTGAATGGAGGCCCTTTTTTCATGTGCAAACAAGATTGTAACCAGTAGGTATCAAATCCGGACTGTATGAAGAGTGATCAAACTATGTCTAATTATGGCATTATCACGCTTAAAAATTACCTCAGAGATCAACATGCCACAACGTTGGTCCTTTACTTGTTTATTGTCTTGCAATAAACCTATGCATAGATTGTAATGCCTCACTTCATAAAATGCACTAACAATATTCATCTTCTATCCTAGACGACAGTTGCCATGAGTTTCCTGGCAGAGAAAGTTTTGTTGGCACTTTTTTGACTTTTATGGTGAATGAGTGTGACTTCACTCCATTGATTGATTTTTTTCTCTATGTTTACATATGAATGAGATCCAATTCTCTTCACCTATAAGATCTGGTAAGAAGAACATAACCTTTTGTGTTGTAATATTCAAGGAAGGTGAAAACTAAACCCAGTATCTTGAGTAATTATGTTCCGAAAGTAATCTAGGCATTCACTGAACAATACTTCTGGTGACATAATATCTCATTACCGGTAATCAGATTATGAATAACTGTGCGAGAGATCTGCAGAAACTGTGAAGTGTTGAACTGATGGTCTTCCTAACCTTTTCATTAATCTTCTGAATCTCTTTATTACTCAATACAGTCGGATTTCTACAGCTCTTCTCATCATGGACATTGATCCTCTCATCGTCCTCGGTAGCATAGCTGGCCTTCTATGCTTGAAGTTGCGGATTCGATCCCGGCCGATAGCATGTAAGTGTATTTAAATGCGACAGTAGATTTACTAGCATGTAAAAAATCTCCACGGGACAAAATTCCGGCACACCGGCGACGCTGATATAACCTCTGTAGTTGCGAGCATCGTTAAATAAATTATAATTTAATTTTACGCTCGACCATGCCGAAATGTAGTAATTATACACCTGGTAGCAGACCTTTAATGCATGTCATTAAAGTACACCTACTCATTAAAGGTCAGGTCTTTCAGCCAATGACGACTCAGGTTACAACTGTTCAGCCAATGACAGGACAGCTTTCTACCGTTATAAAACCGCAAGTATCGATTATTCTCGGATATGCAATCGAAAGAGAATTAGCGAAAAGTCACGGAGGCTGGAAATCCAATACTGTCGCAGAAGATTATGTTCTGTTACTATAATAATTAGCGTTAATTGCAAATAATATTCAAATAAATTCAATTTGTCATCTCGTTTTTCAATGTCTAATTTAATTTCAATGTTATCTCTGTAGGTTCTTATGGCCTAGCAAGGTCAATGTGGACATCTGTTCCTCGGAAAAAATCAATACTTTCGCGTCTGCGCACATCTCACAACATACGGGACATTGGTCAAGGTCAGATACAAAGAAAATTAATAATATCAAGTTAGAAATATGGTCGAGCATAAAAAGTCGTATGAAACTCGCCTATAATGGTAATTAAGAAGCTCGTATGAAACGAGTGCAAGCGAATTTCATAATTATCCATACTCACTTCTTAATTACCTTCATTATAGGCTCGTTGCATAATGTACTATAATTTAATTTGATCCTCTGCTAGATTGCAGAGTCTATGAGGAAAAAGCGCACAAATGACTTCTGTCTTGCAATACGATCCTTTCGCCATGTACACAGCGTTAAGGAAAGTCTGGCGCTACCTCCTTCTGGTATGATCGGGTTCGATATTATTGCAGCTGGTGCAGCAAGTCTTCTGTTCGGTGCTAGGTATTCCGTTGTGTTTATTGAAGAAAAACTGCAGAAGAAATAAAAAATACTCTAAGTATTGATATAAATGATAACATATATTGTATTGTTTATATAATGTAGGACATAAATCTTCATTTATTATAGTATATGATATATAGAGCGTTCGCCTACGGGTGAGGCCAGGAAAGCGGCATGTACTGATACGCCGCTTTGTGCGCGCAGTTGTTGAGACACGCTCGACAATCAAGGTCGACAAGTTATCAGTTGTGAGCCAGATGTTGCAGTATTTAACACGTTCAGTGCAGTTTCTTGACACAGTTGCTTAAATATTCAGCGTGTGTGTAAAATTTGTTAACAATTGAAAACTCAAAATTCACGCTTGAACAAAGAGTTTTTATGTATGATGCATATGTGAAAACAGAGTCATGTAGAGAGGTGCGTAGGCAATTTGAAGTGAAATATCCGGGTGCTCCAATTCAGGTAGAGAAACTGTTAGACGTCTTGTTAACAAATTAAGGACAACAGGGTCGATAAATGCTACAATTCCTAAGCGAAAACGAAGAGTATTGACGGAAGAAAAAATTGATGAAATCAGTGGATCATTTACACGCTCTCCTAATAAATCTCTAAGACGTGTTTCACAGGAAGTTAGTGTTTCAAAAACATCAGTCTTTACTGATGCTAAACTTTTAAAATTAAAACCCTACAGAGTATAGTATAGAAAGCGGAAGCTTACAGATAGACAATTCCCGCAAGCGACACCGCAAGCAGGCCGCTTTCCTGGCCCCACCCATAGGCAAACACTCTGTATATACACAGGGTGCTTAAAAGTGTCGCATATTTTTATAGGAGGTAGTATAGGTCGAAATTAGAACAAAAGTTCCTATAAATATGTGTCAGGAAACAAATATCTGTTCAGACATGGCCTATGTTATAATATATCATATTTTATGATTTACATTAACACACTCCCAGGTCCGGGACTTTAGCCTCTCTCTGACCGCAACTACGCGTTTAACCATCATTGGGAGGGACAATATTTTCTATGATGTGTGGAATTGCGGGAGTAGGATGGGACAGGTACTGTAGGTCGCACGAATCGCCCAGCCCTGCACTAACCCATTAATATTAAATATTATGAGGTTGACATACAGTATAATCAAGAATATTTCTTATTTTATTGAACATTTTGTCTTACATTTTCACTTTATTTGTTTGTCAAAATGGAAAAATAATTACAATGGACACGTGAACGAGTAAGGCTACACTGTGACTGGCAGTGCTACAAAGTCAAGTAGAACGCTCTTGCACCAAAGAATCCAGCGCGAATTTCATAGCGTGCTATTCTGTCCATGTGTGTAAACGTGATATTTCTGTTGCACTATTAAAAATAGCGTGCTATATAACTAACATCGTGGATGAGTACCTTTATAATAATTATATCCATGAGCAGGCTTAAGATAAGATGTGTAATTCCTAAGTTATTGATTGTTGTCAGCTTGTTGGTGATGATAATACAGAAATATTATTTCATTTGCTTACTTTATACTTCATAAAGCATACTCGTATTGAAACAATTTATTATATTTTGTGAGGGGGATAGAAGTTATCCCTGGCAGGGATGTTAATATGAATTTATGAGAGGGCGATAACTTTCCAACAGGGGGGAAGTTGCCCCCATCCCCCCGGTTAATTCGCACCTTGCATTTTTCCCATAAACTTTGCAAAGTTGATGATGGATTTAAACTACAGTACTTTATAGCTTTTAGCTAAGAGAAATCCTATCATTGCACACACCTCACAGCTGGCTAGACTAGACGGCAGTTCGGAAGGTGGTCGGCTCCTACATGCGCTGTAGCATTTCTGGCATGTGACGTCACAAGCTTGTATAGTAGAACCAATCAGAATCAGTCTATAACAAGTACTTCCAGAGTTCGTACGTTCACGTGTGACTGTTTCAATACATTGAATAAGTAAAACTAACATTTACTGTGTGTATAAGATAAATAAATGGAAGAAGAGACTGTAAAAGGACAAGTATTGCAGAGGCAGGCGCGGAAAATATTGTTTAAGGTGTATAATTATTTTAAAAACGTTGACGAGCAGAACATTGTCGGCCATCTTGATGCTGGCTGCAACGTTGCCAACGTGCAAGAAACGACTGCAGAAGCATGTGGTGTGGGATTGAGAACCGTGCAAAGAATATTATTAGTGAAGGAAAGAGGGTTTGTTTGGTGTCATGCTTACAGTAATCAATGGTTAAGATCATTATTGTCTTTTGAGAATTTAAATTCTCTCCTGCGCTATTTGTATTACACGTGCGCGTGAAGTATGATGTGGCAATGTTGTACGCTGCCTTGCTCTATCTGTCTCTCTCGACACAAACGCTAGCAGACAGCCACCTTCCCAATTGCTGTCGACTCTAGTTGTCAATTACTGCACACATTTTGAATGGTAGTTGTGTGAATAGCAGCAACACTATCTTCTGGATTCGTACTGGGTCACACTGCATTTCTGTGCAAGCATAATGCTATTACCCTAACTACTTCACATGCCATATGAGACTGGAAGTTACTGTCTAGATATTCTTCATATATTCATATTATAATTACGTCATTTCTTCTAATTGTTGGCCAGTTAATGTTTCCTAGATCAATAAATCATGTCATTGCTTTACAGTACTAAGTGGCATGGGCAAATGTGATAAGAAAAACTTTGCAGTACTACTTCTGCTATTATTGTTGTTATTGAAATGCATGTGTAAAATTAATTCAATAGTGCTTGTGTTGTTGTTATTGCAATCTACATAAATTTTATCATAGTGGAATGAACTGAGTTACCGTATTTACCCGAATATAAGACGAGGATTTTTTCCATTTTCCAGTCTGAAAAATGGGGCTGTCTTAAATTTGCATATTAAGAAAAATACCGGTACAGCTAAGTTGCCTAATTTCTTAATGTTGTATAGTACAATAAATAATGCCGCAGTCAGTTGTTTCTCCTATTCTCTGCTTGTTCACAACAGTACAGTACTGATTTTCGTGGTACAGTATATGAAAAAGAACTATTCCAAATTTATACCATACTTCAACTTCAACCATAAAGCCATTTACTTAGTTCGTGTACATAGCTTTTTAATAGAATGTTTAGACTGTTGGGCCTTACAAGGATACAAATTTCATTTCATCAAGGGGATCTATTTGTTCTATAGACATAAATGAACTTGAAATTTTATATGTTCTAGAACCATAGTTAATAACGGATTAATTGTTCGTGAATTAAAAAAAGAAACCTTAAAAATTAAATCCTATGGAAGCCATTGAAAAAATAGGGGTGGTCTTAAATTCGATTTTGTCTTATATTCGGGTAAATATGTATGTAGTTGTTACATTAACTACATTTTATTCTGCATGATGTACTGCTTTTCTTACTTTGTTTTCATTTTTCACATGAATTTACTCTTTGACTTCGAAGACTGAAGAAGTTGGAATGTTAATATAATACCATCTTAATGATCTTTCCAAAAGTAAATTATTAGCAGTTACCCACAAATTTAGATTATCGGTATATGGTTCCATTTTGTCTACAGTAAGTGTCATCCGCGATCACCTTTATTCACTGAAAATGGCTGCCAAACATAATTAATAAACCAAGTATTTAAATTTTATGTTATAGAATAAGTAGGCCTATATAGTTCTGATGATTGATGTGAATGACTTTGGTCCTTCCATATCATCTGATTACTACTACTACTGCTATTATTAATTTATTAATTAATTTAGTCAAAATATATTTAAAAAGAAAACCTCAAATGATTTATTATATTACATCTATTTCGATTATTCTTAATATTTTCTCCCCCCACATTTTTTATGAATTTGCATATGGACTCCCATAACTATAGTATCTTCTGCAGGCTTTCAAATTTTCAAGTTCTTTGATCTTGACCTGGATGCAAGGTCTTTCACATAACCCCAAAGAAAAGAATCAAATGTGGGTAAGTCTGGTCGTACCAAGGAATTGGTCCTTCTTTGCTGATATATTCCCAAGGTATTGCTTAGTCGAAGTGTTCTCTGATGATGATGTTGAAGTGGGAAGTACCCCATTTTAAAGATAGCAACATTGGATGATGATGTTGAAGTGGGAGGTACCCCATTTTAAAGACAGCAACATTGGATGATGATGTTGAAGTGGGAAGTACCCCATTTTAAAGACAACAACATTGGATGATGATGTTGAAGTGGGAGGTACCCCATTTTAAAGACAGCAACGTTGGATGATGATGTTGAAGTGGGAAGTATCCCATTTTAAAGACAGCAACATTGGATGATGATGTTGAAGTGGGAGGTACCCCATTTTAAAGACAGCAACGTTGGATGATTATGTTGAAGTGGGAAGTACCCCATTTTAAAGACAGCAACATTGGATGATGATGTTGAAGTGGGAAGTACCCCATTTTAAAGACAGCAACATTGGATGATGTTGAAGTGGGAAGTACCCCATTTTAATGACAGCAACGTTGGATGATGATGTTGAAGTGGGAAGTACCCCATTTTAAAGAAAGCAACGTTGGATGATGATGTTGAAGTGGGAAGTACCCCATTTTAAAGACAGCAACATTGGATGATGATGTTGAAGTGGGAAGTACCCCATTTTAAAGACAGCAACATTGGATGATGATGTTGAAGTGGGAAGTACCCCATTTTAAAGACAGCAACATTGGATGGTGATGTTGAAGTGGGAAGTACCCCATTTTAAAGACAGCAACATTGGATGATGATGTTGAAGTGGGAAGTACCCCATTTTAAAGACAACAACATTAGATGATGATGTTGAAGTGGGAATTACCCCATTTTAAAGACAACAACATTAGATGATGATGTTGAAGTGGGAATTACTCCTTTTTAAAGACAGCAACATTGGATGATGATGTTGAAGTGGGAAGTACCCCATTTTAAAGACAGCAACATTAGATGATGTTGAAGTGGGAAGTACCCCATTTTAAAGACAGCAACATTGGTAATTGGAAAAAAATACACAGGATCTGGCAGATGGTGCGTTGCTGCTGTAGACAGTTTTCAGCAGGACGCCAAAATGTGCATGACGAGGAGCGCAGTGGGAGACCAACCATCATCACAGACGACCTTGTGGAGCAACGCACCATCTGCTTGCTCATGACGTTAGGCCCATAGATCTGGCACAGCTGACGATCAATTTCAATCGGCGCTATGCCCTGTACATTCAAAAACTTTATCACTGATCTCACTTCACTCGGTGGGAACTGGAATAGGAGCGTCCATCTTAAACCAATGCAACGAAGCTACTGAGAGCACTCGGGAAGTTCCGCTAGTGCATGCGCTATGCCAGGACATTACTCTATCACGTACACGCAGTCGCTTCGCGCAACATATGGTTTGCTAGCTGTGGGACGAGTGGGAAAGTTACTTTATGGACGCGCCTCGTACCTTCATGTTCATATACAACATGAAAGACGTCGCGTGAAGGTAGCTCTGTTCATTCGGATATTAATAAGTGCGGGTTTTGTACTGTTTACTGCATTCTAATAGGTTGTTTCAACACAGCATGCTTATTTTCTGTTAACAAAATAAATCTTTCATCTGGAGTTCAGTTGTGATGGTGTATTAAATTACCCCCAATAAAATCTGTAATTTTGTCTGTGCTTGTAAAAGACCTCAGATATGACGAAAATATATTACGGTATAAAGCAGTGGCGGCTCGTGAACTTGTGGATTGGGAGAGCTGCAGTAGATTTTGGTGCATACAAATTTTATTTCTTGATACCATTACTAATTTATAAAACGGTTATATTACCGGTTCTTCTGTATGGTTGTGAAACTTGGACTCTCACTCAGAGAGAGGAACATAGGTTAAGGGTGTTTGAGAATAAGGTGCTTAGGAAAATATTTGGGGCTAAGCAGGATGAAGTTACAGGAGAATGGAGAAAGTTACATAACACAGAACTGCACGCATTGTATTCGTCACCTGACATAATTGGGAACATTAAATCCAGACGTTTGAGATGGGCAGGGCATGTAGCACGTATGGGCGAATCCAGAAATGCATATAGAGTGTTAGTTGGGAGACCGGAGGGATAAAGACCTTTAGGGAGGCCGAGACGTAGATGGGAGGATAATATTAAAATGGATTTGAGGGAGGTGGGGTATGATGATAGAGACTGGATTAATCTTGCACAGGATAGGGACCGATGGCGGGCTTATGTGAGGGCGGCAATGAATCTTCGGGTTCCTTAAAAGCCAGTAAGTAAGTAAGTACCATTACTAATAAGTATAGGATAAAAATAAATGCGCTACATATCGAAAAACCAAAACTTTCTGAGACTTAGTTGGGAGATGTCTGTGGCATCATTCGGCAGACACTCAACTTACAATCTACCAGTTCATTCTGAATTGTCTTAGAATTACCTTTAAACAGTGGCATGTTCCAAATGATTTTTGAGAGGCTCGTTTAGATTA
This sequence comes from Periplaneta americana, assembly GCF_040183065.1. Classification (NCBI taxonomy): domain Eukaryota; kingdom Metazoa; phylum Arthropoda; class Insecta; order Blattodea; family Blattidae; genus Periplaneta; species Periplaneta americana. Next base: position 194,837,507 of record NC_091121.1, read on the forward strand.
CTCACAGACTGTAGCAACCCACGAAATACACCAGAGTCCTTCGAATCGTTTTTTCATCATGTGCCCTAAGGGGAAGTTCATATTGGCCACAAAATTTGATATAATCAATATTACAAAAAAAATAATTTCACGATATTTTTCTCACTTCTTGATTATGTTTGAGAATGTTTGTTCTGTTCGTTTCACTTAATTGCGCAGCAATATTAGTTTTGCCTAACATAGCCAATGAAACAACATTTTTGAGGTGAGATTGCGAAGATTCGTGCATTTTAATTTTTAGGGGCAAATGTCCTAAATCTGTCACACCACTCCTAGTCTATGCAGCATCACCACCGAAGAGGAGGCAACCACAAATGCTCAGCGTAAATTTCATTGTTATACTTCCTTACATATATGCACTATTTCGGCTGGATGAAGCTTGAGTAAGATTTAAGTCGGGTAACGAACGACCCTTTAATTTCACTTCATTACATCAATTTTCTCCGCAAGGGAAAGTTGAGAAAAATAAAATTAATATTCTGTAATTCACACACACTCATGCTTGCACATTTGCACTGATTAAGTTACGGTACTAAAACGTCACACCAAAGCAACACTCAGATATACTGATGGTCAACAATTTTCTAAAACTGGAAAAGAAGTCTCTTTCGTATTTTACGTGCTATATCAAAAGGATTATACTCGTGCAATCATTTTGAGTTAAGGCAAATATTAGTTTCTGCTGGAATTGGATATATACGTAATAATAAGGCAAAAGAGAATATTAATTTTGTTATATTAACTCGATAAGATTCTACAACAATAAGTATGTGAAGAGAAAATAAAAATTTTGTCATTAAGTTTCAAGGGAATAGAGAATCCATTTGACGCAGCATTACAATAGCAGTGTGGGAGGGGAGGAGAGATCTTCCCTTGTCGCCTGGCTCTGCAAGCCACTGCAGCGAAATATGGGTTTTAAACAGCGGCAGTTTCCCTCTGCTTCCCTTCACCTCTCTACCCCCTGACCATGCAAGACACACTCTCGCTTACGAGCTATACCACCCTGCAGATCCCAGGACGACTTTGAATGCAGTGTCAATTCCAATACAGTTGACGCACAAAAAGGTTATGCATAAGATAATAGTACATATTCCCGGCCAGATGAAATATAAAGCAATAAAAGCTGTAACAATTCTTCTACAAATTAAAATAAATATTATTTTTATTTTCCTGTCAAAGCAGGGAGTGCTGCAACTCCGCAGCTCTTATGGACGAGCCGCCCCTGGTGTAAAGTGTGTAAGTTATACATAAAAGTTAATAATTGTCGTCATTTACACAAAACATTGTGACTCTAAAATGCGCGTCAAACATCTGAAATTGTTCAGTGATTCGATTTCTATTCGTTTTATTCACCTGACTATATCGAATAATGTTTTGATTCATGCATAGCAATACTCAGTAGAAGTCCCTGCACTACCTGAGTTGATGTAAACAACACGACTTTTTAACACTCGACGTAGTTAACTTCAAAGGTTCGGTGTCCGAACTTCCATCCCTAGTCGTAAGAGATGATTCGTTTCCTCAAGTTTCACCCATGTTTCATCATTTAGCACTGCACTCTTGATGTTCTGTCGAACTGAACTGTGGGACATACAGTGACTCCCATAATAGCTTCTTTGTTTTTTAACAAATTTTGAAAACACCAGCCCATCGAGTTGGAGAAGGAAGTTTTTGGTCAATGGAGGACGTCTCGTATTTTTGCTTCTGTTTAGCTTCCAGCAAGAGGTGAAAAACATGACTGAACTTAAATGCTTTGATTATTTTCTTTGTTGAAACAGTTCCTGGAGTATGTTCACGTTCATGGTATGTCCCGTTGTTCTTATTTCCGGCAGCCAATCACGTTGCAGGTCGGTTACATTTAAACGTGTGCGTCTTGTGATTCGCTGATGATTACGTTATGCATTTCCTAAGGTTCGATAAATACTTAATATAATCGCCCGCCATTTTGACTCTTTCGTTGGCGTTCCCAGAAAGCACACAAGGACGTAATTTTCCCGCTCAGTTATTTGCTCAATTACACTGCGTTTGATTCATTACTAGACTTCGTGGAATTGCCACGAGAATCGCAAGGTTTACTACGCACGCGGTATAGACTGTATGAGAAGGAGACGTCCAACGGATGGAGTAAACACTGAGCAGTATACTGCGGTTACAATAAAACCTGTATCCTGCATTCAAGAAATATAATGAATGATCATTGAAGTAGCAAATGTCTAAACATGTAAATACACAATTATTGTCCACACCTGTGGAGTAACGGTCAGCGCGTCTGGCTGCGAAACCAGGTGGCCCGGGTTTGAATCCCGGTTGGGGCAAGTTACCTGGTTGAGGTTTTTTTCCGGGGTTTTCCCTCAATCCAATACGAGCAAATGCTGGGTAACTTTCGGTGCTGGACCCCGGACTCATTTCACCGGCATTATCACCTTCATATCATTCAGACACTAAATAACCTAGATGTTGATACAGCGTCGTAAAATAACCCAATAAGATAAAAAATAAATACACAATTATTTTGTAGTGAGATATATTAACTTTACCCTTAAAATTTAATGTAATATACTCACATCATCCTTGAATATGTGCATTGCAGTGAAAAGTTACGTAAATTTTGAGCGACTGCAAAGTGAACCTCCGATGGTCACTCAAACAGTTTTTATGTTGGGAAAATGTACGTTCAACATCACACGATGTAATAGGTGCGTATTTGAAGAACGGAAAGTCACTACTTTTTAGTACACCAACTTCAGAAATCTTGTCGTGACCTGATAGTACATCATTCATAATACGAAGTTGTGAATAGGCAGAATTTTCAGCAATAATGTTTCTCAACTTACATTTCACTTTTTCTGAAATTAGTGAATTGTTATTTTGGATAACGGTTTGTGATACTTTATACACTATATTAAGGGCTTCTGAGAGTTGTACTGGCTGCGGGGGTAAGGGTATTCCAGGGGCAATTATTTGGAACAGCAACACTCATTGTAGTATGTTTGATTGAATTCTTGTCTGCACTGAACAAATGTTAAGCTTTGACTATTCCAACCACAGTAATGCAAAAACAAGTGCTTACATAGGTATCATTAGCTGTAGCTGCTCTATCTATTTGGACCGGCCACAACTCTTAACATGAACTGCTTATACTACGAGACCGGGCGGTCGCTCACCTCCTCTATACTACCGTACATCGGCAACCTGATTGCATGCTGCGTGTGGCAATTCAACGAAGTCTCTTCATTACCATAGGAGCTATGGCATGATAATGTTTAACGGTGCGGCAAATAGATTCTTCGTCTGGTAACTCGGCAACGAAGAACAAAAATGGCGAACGATACTACTTACCTAGACTTTATAGAGCCTTCACTTCCTAAAACGTAAGCAAAGAGGAGGAGTCACGCCGGGAATAACAGCGTCGCGACTGTAATAAGTTTATTTCATGAACAGCGCACTCCATACATGTTATGTGTTTATCGTAGCCAGGACGAATCAACTGAAAAACATTCCGCCAATATTTAGATTCTGGTATCGACAAAGGAATGCCAGAAGCATGAACAGCTCTTGCAATTGCTTGCTTTGCGTACGCAAGGTGAGAGTTACCGGATTTGAACCCCTCTGCCTTTAAACTTTTTGAAAAAATGACATATTTAGATTTTAGTATTTTTTTATATATAATCGTTTTCCCCTCTCTAATTTTTCACTGTCAGAGTAACAAAATCTACATCGACATAAGGCATAGTCTTCCTACCCCTCTTTCAATATTGTGACGACCACGTGAGATTCGATCTCACGACCGACGGAGGAGAGACATCTGCTTCCTGGGACATGTACTATGGCGGAGAGAAGAGAGGGGAAAGGGCGACGCGGCGAGGGGAGGTTGCGCGCGCATCTTCTGCTTGCCTAGAGAGGCCGAGAAGTCCGTCGAAGTGGAAAAATCGCGAACTCGAACTTTCTCGGTTACGTCGCTGTGGTTATAAATTACGGACGCGAAGGAACGACAGATTCAGTCATGATTAGTTCAGTCAGTAAGCCAGTGAACAGAGCAAGCCAGCCAGTCTTGTGTAGCAGTGAAACCAGCTTCGAGACCAGAGCGAGACTTGAGTTGTGTCCGTAACTGTGGAGCCTGAAGCCCGGAGTTCGAGTGCAGTGGACCGCAGTTGGAGGGACCTGAGTTCGAGTACAGTGGACTGTCTCTGAAGGTCTGTGGTTCGAGATACTGTGAACTAGAGTGACTGAGCTAGAAGAACTGTGAACTGAGAACTGACAGTTCTGTGTTGTAAATAGTGCTTTGTAAATATTAGTTAAGATTAACAGTTCATTGTTGTTCGTAATAGTCCAAGTAAATTGTCATTGTCGTTTGTGAAGTGCAATAACGAACGCTGTGTTCCTGTGTGGAGAGCAAATCCCATTGTTGACGGGAGTGAAATTAAATTGTAGAGAGTGAAGAGTTATTGTTGGAAGAATACAATTACATTGTTGTTCAGTATAAAAATTTACAATATAATCCCTGTGCTTGGTGCTGCAGCACGTTCGAATTATAACAATGCTATCTTCATTATAGAGACCTACCACCTAGTACCGACCTTGTAATAAAATGAAGCTGACACAATATGAAATTTAACTTGTGAAACATATTGAAAATATTGTTTTGACAGTTCTGCAGTGCAGATGTTAAATATTGTGCATTGTCGATTTTAAACTCATTTTAAGAGCGGTATTCACCCGTTTGTTAGTTTTAGTTTTAACTTTATTGTGAAACGTTCGTTTACCGTTTTGAGCATTTGAAATTTTTTTTAGAAAAAAATACGTGTAGAGATTCTTACGAGGTTAGTAAAAATTTCACATTGGCAAACGTTTCAGTGTAGCCACAGCGTGACGATGCCGCGAACGTTCTTCCCGCAACTAGTTTCATATCCCCCTGTGAAAGCTCAGCTGATAATAATAATAATAATAATAATAATAATAATAATAATAATAATAATAATAATAATACTTACTTACAAATTGCTTTTAAGGAACCCGAAGGTTCATTGCCGCCCTCACATAAGCCCGCCATCGGTCCCTATCCTGTGAAAGATTAATCCAGTCTCTATCATCATACCCCACCTCCCTCAAATTCATTTTAATATTATCCTCCCACTACGTCTCGGCCTCCCCAAAGATCTTTTTCCCTCCGGTCTCCCAACTAACACTCTATATGCATTTCTGGATTCGCCCATACGTGCTACATGCCCTGCCTATCTCAAACGTCTGGATTTTAAGTTCCTAATTATGTCAGGTGAAGAATACAATGCGTGCAGTTCTGTGTTGTGTAACTTTCTCCATTCTCCTGTAACCAAGACCTGTAACTTCATCCCGCTTAGCCCCAAATATTTTCCTAAGCACCTTATTCTCAAACACCCTTTACCTATGTTCCTCTCTCAGAGTGAGAGTCCAAGTTTCACAACCATACAGAACAACCGGTAATATAACTGTTTTATAAATTTTAACTTTCAGATTTTTGGACAGCAGACTGGATGATAAAAGCTTCTCAACCGAATAATAACACGCATTTCCCATATTTATTCTGCGTTTAATTTCCTCCCGAGTATCATTTATATTTGTTACTGTTGCTCCAAGATATTTGAATTTTTCCACCTTCGAAGGATAAATCTCCAATTTTTATATTTCCATTTCGTACAATATTCTGGTCACGAGACATAATCACATACTTAGTCTTTTCGGGATTTACTTCCAAACCGATCGCTTTACTTGCTTCAAGTAAAATTTCCGTGTTTTCCCTAATCGCTTATGTATTTTCTCCTAACATATTCACGTCATCTGCATAGACAAGAAGCTGATGTAACCCGTTCAATTCCAAACCCTGCCTGTTATCCTGAACTTTCCTAATGGCATATTCTAGAGCGAAGTTAAAAAGTAAAGGTGATAGTGCATCTCCCTGCTTTAGCCTGCAGTGAATTGGAAAAGCATCAGATAGAAACTGACCTATACGGACTCTGCTGCATGCTTCACTGATACACATTTTAATTAATCGAACTAGTTTCTTGGGAATACCAAATTCAATAAGAATATCATATAATACTTCCCTCTTAACCGAGTCATATGCCTTTTTGAAATCTAGGAATAACTGATGTACTGTACCCTTATACTCCCATTTTTTCTCCATTATCTGTCGAATACAAAAAATCTGATCAATAGTCGATCTATTACGCCGAAAACCGCACTGATGATCCCCAATAATTTCATCTACGTACGGAGTTAATCTTCTCAAATAATAATAGTAATAATAATAATAATAATAATAATAATAATAATAATAATAATAATAATAATACACGAAATTTAAAACACCGATAATGTGAATTGTAAACGGTTTTAATAATGCGCTCCCTTGACAAAATTCTCCGTACGCCGCTGGTCAGCAATGTATCTACAGGACAGTTGGGGCTGATTGGTTGAGGCAAGTGAAGCCAGGCCTCAGGCCCTTGGCTTTCTTAACTCAAATTTTGTATTTTTGGTCGTATATAACATGACATTAGTTATTTGAATTAAGCATGTTGTAGAGGTCCACACCTGTGGAGTAACGGTTACCGCGTCTAGCCGCGAAACCAGGTGGCCCGGGTTCGAATCCCGGTTGGGACAAGTTACCTGGTTGAGTTTTTTCCGGGTTTTCCCTCAATCCAATATGAGCAAATGCTGGGTAACTTTCGATGCTGGACTCCGGACTCATTTCATCGGCATTATCGCCTTCATCTCATTCAGACGCTAAATAACCTAAGATGTTGATAAAGCGTCGTAAAATAACCTATTAAAAATATATATACCAATGATTAGGGTTGTGGCGATGTTAAAAACTGGTTGTGTATTTTGGCAAAGTATTCCACTAAAAGTTGTTTTATCTGTATCCGTATGTCCGGATGAAGAGGATTGTGATGAATTTGTCGTAAGTTCTTCACTGATAGACGACTCAGAATGTATTGATGATTGCGTAGATGAAGACGCCTAAATAGACTGCAAATTAACTTCTGACGTACCGGTAATTCTTTTTGTTCTCTTTACTTGCGATATATCATTGGAAATTACCCGTTTAACAGACTGAGGACAAAGCCCACTTCTGATAAGATGTTCTTTTAGTCGTGATGCCAGAGAATTATGATAACTAGTCTCACAATATTTAGGTACAAGTTACCTCTGTCTTACCATTGACACTTCCGATCGGGACGCATTCTACTCACTAGACTCTTCGGTTTGACAAAATAAACAGCACTTTCCGGTTTTATATAGATCAGTAACCAGTATTCAAAGTTGCGTCACACCCTGAATGAATGAACCATTCTTACAGGGTTTTAAACGGTTTAAAACAAAGCCTTTATCTAGGCCTATTCAACAAGATTAAACGTATTTTGTGCGAGATCGTGCGTATTTGCTTGGTTTCCGCACAAAACCAATTCGCGGTAAGTATAAAATTCCACATTCAGTATTCCCAACGTAACACACATAACAATTTCCCTCTTCTTACTGCTTAAGTGACATATTGATTTTACTGCTTTAGGCTTTTAACATATTATTTTTAGAGACGTTCAACATAGTAATAATTATAAATTGGAAACTTACCACTGCAATTTCACCTAAATTGCACTGTTAATTATTGTTTTTAAATATTTGCAAAAATTAAGTAAACTCTACAACTCCACTGAAGTTACTGGATTCGTGATGCAAGTAACATTAAGGAAGCCGTGAAAAAATCAACAAGATTCCAGATGCCGATGTTATTACTGCAATCTGTTATATAAATAATATTGTTAAAATATTAAAATGAAAAATAAATCATTACATAACCTTACCGTTTGTTTTAAGTTCGCATTTATGGACTGGGAGAAAAGAAAGACAGACGTATATCAGGGCCTGCTGGAGTATAGTAAACACAGAAAACATTTTAAAGCAACAATGTTGAAGATAGATATTTTTGTTTTAGAAATTTGCTGTCATTGAACAGAAACCAAGATGGAGATTTCATTGCAACTAATTAAAAATTCCTCTTTCAGGTATGTAATAAACGATCTTCGCACAAAATAATGTACGATACACGAGCGGTATGTTTTCTTTCAATTCTCGGAAATTAAAAAAGCTCAACTACGTTTCTCTTTTTCAAACTTTTCCTCGAATATGAAAACTTCAACATACCGCTCTTGTAACGCATATTACTATTTAAAACCCTGCCAATGATAGTAGGATTAATACGGTTTATACACTGCATTTCGGCATTGTACGGTATTATACGGTATTTCTGCAACACTAGTGGGAGGTCTGTTTTCTCTCTGGGAGCTTCATTTGAGTACACATCCCCACATCCTATGTCCATACTCTATGTAATGAACTTTTACCTTTTAGTTTAAAAGGTTCTATTAAACTCAATTGAGCTGTGGGATAAGCCAAACAAACAACAAAGTAACCATAGCAACACAAGCTTCTTAGGTAATTGTGCTACACCCTACATAGATTAAATGGGTCCAGCAAAGATCTGAGCAATGAGCTGGCTTCAGTCTATTAGTTGACAAAGTGAGTTTAAATTTGTCTAAGACTCTTAAACTGATTAGACTAATCGTAACTGTTTCATACATTCATGTTCTCTTTGAAAAAGTACGTCAGGTCAATGCAAGGACAAGAAAATGTTTCATCCACTGCCTGCTAGATCATATCCTATGGCTGTTTACACTGCCTGCTCAATCAGTGCTTATGTGCGAGTAATGAAATAAGTTATTTTCCCGCTAGGTGGCAGGTAGCGCCCACCGTTATTAACATTATTAGTATATGCAAAATATCCTATTGTTACGATGTCCTTAAGTAACTGAAAGACAATGGCTTAGGGAAACGATGGCCCAGGGTGTCCGGATCCTTTCACAATGCTTAATATATATAACTATTAATACTGAACTTATTTTTTTTTCTAAACGATACGCAGCCATAAGATGCGATCCAGCAGGCAGTGGTTTGATCATTTGCTTTTACGTCTATTAAAAAAAAGAGTACACTGCCCATGATAATGAAATTAAAAACAATTTTTGAAGATCAAGTTATTAGAAAATGTTTTAAAAATTAAAACACTTAGGAAAATGATTGTTTTTATATAAGCTAGACATATTACAATAAAATAAATAATAACCTTGTTTCTAAGGATTTAGATAGCTATATAAGCAGTTAGGTACAGATGGCTCATTTTATGCCCCATAAACTACTGGGTGAACAATCCTCCGCGCGCCCGCTTTCACTGCTTGCTGGTCTCGGGCGAGTCAAGCTGCGGTAAACGGGTGTCAGAAAGTCCGCAGAAAATCTTCCTATAGTTTATCGCATAAGTTAATACTATAAAAAAGTCCCATCGCTCTAATTTCCGGCAGCCAATCGCGTTGCAGGTCGGCTACATTTAAACGTGTGCGTCTTGTGATTCGCTTATGAAGACGTTATTCATTTCTTAAGGCTCGATAAATACTTAATATAATCGCCCGCCATTATGGCTCTTTCGTTGGCGTTCGCAGAAAGCATACGAAGACGTCATTTGCCGCTCAATTATTTGCTGAATTACAGTGCGTTTGATTTATTATCATAGGAGCTACGACATGATAATGTTTAACGGTGTGGCAAATAGATTCCTCGTATGGTAGCTCGGGAACGAAAGAACAAAAATGGCGAACGATACTACCTACCTAGACTTTATAGAGCCTTCACTTCCTAAGACGTAAGCAAAGAGGAGGAGTCACACCGGGAATAACAGCGTCGGGACTATAATAAGCACAAAAAGTCTATCTACAGTTTATCGCGTAAGTTACTACTAATAAACAGTAGGCCTAATAAACACTTACCTAAAAATCTAACTACAGTTTGTCGTATAAGTTATTTCTATAAACACTTAAAAAATAAAATAAATGTAATTTACTCATTCATATCAGGCAAGGGATTTATACTTGTTTTTTTGAAGATGGAACCAAAGACGGATGGAACATGACAGTTGAGCGGCCGAGCTTGGAACTACAGTTCCATGTTGCCAACATGGACTACCACGCTGCCAGCTGATTGAAGCTAGCAATTGTCGTTAAGATGGCTGACGTTAAAAGATTCATTGGCAATTGACGCGAAGGTAAGAAAACAATACAAAAATCGACAGAGAATCAAAGACGAAACCTACCAATGCTAACATTGTGTGCACAATAAATGTCGCCAAGAGAGCTATTAAGTACTCGCCACGTGGGAATTGTAAGTTTGGCAACTCAACCGTTGTTACCATAGCAACAGGCCTACCACGCTATGTGACATTCAGTTGTTTTTTCGATCGCAATGCTCCTGTCATGTCCCATCTTAAAAAAAAAAAACAAGTATAGCTTCAGTAACTTCGTAGCCGTTCGAACAGAGCCATAGGAAATTCCCATTTGCTGAGAAACACGTCGAAGACTTTCTAGGGGAATTTTCCAGAGCCATGTCCAATGTTATTTAAAGTTTCTTCTGTGCGTACTGTACGTGGTTGTCTACGCTTCTTACCGAGAACACTTTCCGTTTCACGAAATTTATTTACCAATCTTTGAATCGAACTTCGATTTGGAACTTGGACACCAGGGAATCTCTTGAAATAATCTTACAGCACGAGCCGATTCTGTATGAATCACATATGAATACTTTTTGGAGAATAGAATACCTGAATTGAGTCTTTTTTTTTCATTCATAGTTTTCTGCCCAAGGACAGGTCTTTCACTGCAAACCCAGCATCTTCCAGTCTCTCCTATTTTCTACCTTCTTATTTGTCTCCTCATATGATCCATATATCTTAATGTCGTCTATCATCTGATATCTTCTTCTGCACCCGAACTCTTCTCCCGTTCACCATTCCTTCCAGTGCATCCTTCAGTAGGCAGTTTCTTCTTAGCCAGTGACGCAACCAAGTTCTCTTTTTTTCCTAATCAGTTTCAGTATCATTCTTTCTTCACCCACTCTTTCCAACACAGCTTCATTTCTTTTTCTGTCTGTCCATTTTACACGCTCCACATTTAAAATGCTTATATTCGTTTCTCTTCACTTCGTCGTAATGTCCATATTTCTGCCCCCATATAATGCTACACTCCACACAAAGCACTTCACTAGTATCTTCCTTAGTTCTTTCTCCAGAAGTCCGCAGAAGATGCTCCTTTTTTTATTAAAAGCTTCCTTTACCATTGCTATCCTCCTTTTGACTTCCAGGCAGCAGCTCATGTTACTGCTTATAGTACACCCCAAGTATTTGAAGCTGTCCACTTGCTCTACTGCCTCATTTAGAATTTGCATGTTTATCTTCTTTATTTTTGTTCCTATGACCATAGTCTTCGTCTTCATCCCATACTGCTCACAGCTGTCATTTAGCTCCAGTAGCATATCCCTTAGTATCGTCTCCTCTTCTGCTAACAACGTCATACCATCAGCAAATCTTATACACTTTATTCTTCTTCCTCCTACTACCACTCCTCCCATGTTCTGAAAACAGTTCTTCACTAAGTCCTCCAAGTAGATGTTGAACAGAGTAGGTGATGAAGGACATCCTCGACATACAACAACAACAACAACAACAACAACAACAACAACAATAATAATAATAATAATAATAATAATAATAATAATACGTGGCACTACAGCCTACAAAGGGCCAAGACCGACCAGCCGGCTACTGGCCTCACGGCCACATACCGAAGCAGAGGTGGACGATCATCCAACCAGAATGGAGGTATCTTGTTAGCACGATGAGCCCCCCCAGGTGTTATAGCTGGTTTGCGTAACAGGATTTCGCTACCTATCGTAGCTCCCCAAGTGCATCGCGATGCTGGTGGGCACTGGTCCCATACACTGGCCAAAATTTCATGAGAAATGGCGTACAATAGTGACATGTTATTTGACAAAAGGAGATCGAGGCTTCTCCTTACGATTACCTTGTATTCACTTTTAGTTGTGGAAAATCTCAGAAAAGAAAAATCCAGGCAGGTAATTACCCAACAGGGAATTGAACGTACTCCCCAACGCAGCTTCGTTTTATTAGGCAAACGATGCTATATTGTCATCTTACCGTTTGAGCTACCATGTGTCTGCCTGCATCTGTCAATCTTCACATAATAGTACATTATGCAACGACCCTATAATGGTAGTAATTAAGACGCGAGTATGTTTATGAAACGAGTGCAAGCGAGTTTCATAATTTTCATACGAGCGTCTTAATTATCATTATAGGCAAGTTTCATGCGACTTTTTATGCTCGACCATATTTCTAACTTGAAATTATTCATAAGTATTCATGTTATTCTTATCTGACTGGGGAGCGGAACTGACCTTGTGCAATATCGTAAATTGTGAGATGTGCGCAGACGCGAAAGTATTGGTTTTTTCCGAGAAACAAATGTCATTGACCTTGATATAATCTAGAGAGTAAAATAAACATTAATCTTGATATAACCTTGAAATTGATTTAGACATTGAAAAACGAGATGACAAATTGAATTTATTTGAATATTATTTACAATTAACGCTAATTATTATAGTAACAGAACATAACCTTCTGCTGCAGTATTGGATTTCCAGCCTCCGTGACTTTTCGCTAATTGTCTTTCGATTGCATATCCGAGAATTCGATACTTGCGCTTTCATATTGCTACAAGGGTGTTTTCTGATTGGTGGAACACCTGAACTTTAATGAATAGGTGTACTTTAATGAGGTCCATTAAAGGGCTGCTACCAGGTATATAATTACTACATTTCGGCATGGTCAAGCATAAACATTATTATAACATTTTCTATGTGAGAGAAATCACTGAATGATATCATATTTATTTTTCATACATTGCATGTTCATAATTATAAAGATTCAAGTGTTATTTTAATTTGTTATTCACAATGTCATGAAGCCATGAAGCTCAGAAAATATTTAAATTACCCGCTTTTCGCAATGGGCTTCATAATTAGTTGATCTAAATGTAGGTGGCTCTGATTGATCACATACATTTCCGTAGTCACAACGATGTCAGTGACTTATAAGTATCCATGATTTTTATCTGTAACCTTACACAGAGTTCCAGAGACCATGAAACTGAATGCAAGCAGCAACGCTCTCCAGCGATCAGGTACAAAAATACATCTGTGACGTCAGGTTCTGTATGGCGGCCAATCCGATGAGAGAAATACGGAGGCCGAGCCCGCGGCATTTCTGTAGTGTCTACTCCGTGTAGCGGATCGCGTGTTCGTAAAGCACCATGCTATTTACTTTCTATGCCGCGAAACTTCCTTTAGAAGAATGCTAGCAAAACTGCACAACACGTGAATTCGTGACAAGCTAACACTTGGATTATTTTAATTCTACTACAAAGACAAACTATTCAACAGGCGAAAACATCGTTGTGAAGTGTTCAATATGGACCAAGATTTCTCGTGAATTACAAGATTTGTCATTGTAAATTATGAATTCTACTGCGTGTGAGGATTGATATTTCTCTATTTACAGTTCGTGGAACAGTGTGGTGTTGTGTTTTTTTGACCTGTAGAGCAAAACAAGTTCTTTGTTCTTTTGTCACATTGTTATCACCTGTGGAAAGTGTTATTGTTGGGATTGAAGCAGTGATTGGAAGTCTACGTTACGCTACGTCGCTGGCTTGTCGATTGACCGTTCGCTGACCTCTTGGTGCCCATTGCTCAGTAAGGTGAGTAAGTCTGACAGTTGGGCGCGTACCCTTTTTGTCCTTGGATTTCTTCAGATTGCGTTCCGCTCTTGCAAACTCCGTTGTTCCTCATCAATTCTGGGTTTCGTGTTTTGTTTGCGTACCGGAAATGCTACGAATCACCCAACTTCAAATAGTGTTATACCAATTATTATTTGTGTGTGTGTGTTGGTTGAAATATAAACAAACTTTAAAACTCTTAAAATAATTGATACAATATTACAACACTAGCCGTACCCGTGCGCTCCGCTGCACCCGTTAGAAATAAATATAAAGTAATTACATAATTAAAATAGGACATTTGATCCAGGTTTGATAGAAGGATAAATCGTTTATTATGTTACGTAATTTAAATTTTATTAAAGAAAATTAGAATGTGATCATTTTGATCCAGAGATCATTTGGTGCAATGACAATTCCCTTAACATGTTTCTTAATTGTTATTACATGCAACCATAGTTTAATGAAGATTGACATATCATTTAGTTTTAATGTGTATACTTTATATTAGTTGCTATATGTTTCCATTGTGTTATGGTAACCTAATTTTAACCCTTGTTTTTACGTCTTCAGTAAATGGTTCTGACCCCTTCAAATAACTTAAATAGTGATAGGCCTATATAATTATATTTCTTTCTTTCGAAAATGTAAGAATTCACGATCTCCTATGTAGGCCTACCATTGCCACGGAATGAATAAATGTGTTTTTTCTTCCTACTCAAAAGTTTTATATTTTGCACATAGGAATTATTGCAGGAACAGCAACGCTATAATCTGAGGTGGCGGTATAAATGTATTGTATTGTTATTTTAAAAGTCTTTTATATAATTAGCTTTCGATATTACTTCATACAAACACAGGAACATTCTCTGTAGGCTATGTTTAATAGCTTTCGATTGTTGTTGTCCAAGGCCCCTTATAGATGAAGTCGTTTGTTTTCATTTCATTACAGGCCAATAATTTTATTTTAATTTTAAAACTCATTTATCTCATTAAATATCAGTCCTATCAAAATTTTTCTAGAATAAAACTTATCGGAAATCATTTTTAAAGAAACTTTTGTTATGTAACATTTTTCACGAAAATCAATAATAAGGGAGATATTTCGATTTATTTAATTCAAGCCCCCTTATAACCCCTCCCTTTTAAATAAAGTATTTTGAATGCCATATAGCCCAAAATCTAAGTTACAACGAACTTCATTTAAATTCCAATTTTCATATAGGCTAAATCGGTTCAGCCATTATCGCGTGAAAAGGTAACAAACATACAGACAGACAGATATACAAACAAAAATTTCAAAAAAGCGATTTTCGGTTTCAGGATGGCTAATTATACATGTTAGGACCAATTATTTTTGGAAAAGCGAAAATTACCAGAAAAATTTCGGCTACAGATTCAGTATTAGTATAGATATAGGGCCTAGATTTATAAGAGTATAGTTTTTTAAACAAATATCCCCGAACAAAATGCTTAGCATCAATTTAATATGTAAACCTACATAAACTGTGCAAAATGTGAACTTTTAATTCGTTCCCTATTTCTTTAGATACCCGTTTCATGTTATGATTGCGTTGTGCTTTGTAGGAACAAATCGTAAAAATTAGATAAGGCCTATTCAGTTATCGAATTATGCTAATATGAATAACCTTTTTTGGTTCAACACATTGCTTGGGAACTCAATGTAAAATATCGAATACTTCCGCATAAACTTTGGTTTTTGTTGGTGTTAATTTTAAGTGTATAGTATTTTCAATTTATATAGTAGTTCAGCTAATCACGCGGCAGTGTCCATAATAAATTAGGAGCCTTTCCTCCTCCTGTGAGCCAATTCACATTTGTTTATAGCACCGTCTTATCTTAATTTAGACAAATAGTAACAGTAGCCCAATTTTACCACAATACGATTATATTGTTATTACTCATTCTACATCTATTGCAATAATATGTACTGTAGGTGTCTCTTCCAATGGTGCGTACCAATCGACGTTACAATTTGTAATAATATATTACAAAATGTAAGCAGATGACTACTAGAAAACATGAGGGATAAAATCTAGAATACTTATAAATGACTTCAATCGTTATTGAACGCACTTGCATTGGCCTTTCTCAACTGCTCTGGATTAAATTTTGTTTACGTACCTACTTATTTATTTACTAGCCATACCCGTGCGCTCCGCTGCACCTGTTAGAAATAAATATAAAGTAATTAGATAATTAAAATAGGACGTTTGATCCAGGGAACAGCTTTTACAACAGCGCAAGATAATATGCTTCGCTTATTACCCAATTTTTTTTGCATTGCATTTATTGCATATCTATTTCATGTATTTTAACACGATTCAATTGAGCATAGTTAAAATTTGAATTATAAAATAATGGATTGCTAAGCTAACGTATTATTACTGCATACTAAATGAATACACTCTCGTTGTTCGTTAATTCTCTGAGATTGAAATGAGTGTACATAAATATTATTTTAAGAAATACAGAAAACGAATGTATAAAATAGCCTATTTTCTGTGTATAAGAAGCTATTTTAATCTTACCTGTCCTCGATTTACTCAGACGTTACTGTAATAACATTATAGCATTATGTCCATCCAGAGAAACTACACTTTCCAATGGTGAAATAATAATTAATTATACAAATCGGTTAATTTAGCTTCCGATATTACTTCATACAAACACAGAAACATTTCTGTAGGCTATGTTTAATAGCTTTCGATTGTTGTTGTCCAAGGCCCCTTATAGACGAAGTCATTTGTTCTTAACTCATTGCACTGTCTTAGATGGCGTTATTTTAATTTTAAAACTCATTTATCTCATTAAATATCAGTCCTATCAAAATTTTGTAAAGAATAAAACTTATCAGAAATCATTTTTGCAAAAAACGTTTGTCATGTAACATTTTTCACAAAAATCAATAATAAGCAAGATATTTCGATTTATTTAATTCAGGCCTCCTTATAACCCCCCTTTTAAATAAAGTATTTTGAATGCCATATAGCTTAAAATCTAAGTTACAACGAACTTAATTTATATTCCAATTTTCATATAAATCGGTTCAGCCATTATCGCGTGAAAAGGTAACAAACATACAGACAGACATACAAACAAAAATTTCAAAAATGCGATTTTCGGTTTCAGGGTGGTTAATTATATATGTTAGGACCAATTATTTTTGGAAAATCGAAAATTACCAGAAAATTTTCGGCTACAGATTTATTATTTGTATAGATTCAGTCAGTGATCACATGATGTGATACGAAACATAATGTGTAGTCTAGTGGCTAGAGCCTTGGACTTCTAATCCTGTGAACCCGGGTTCGATCCCGGTGTACCTCCGATTTATAACTTGTGTTGGGCAAGCCCGTGGTCCAGGTAACACGGGTTTTCTCCGGGAGCTTCGGTTGCCATGACAACCCAACAAATCTCCATTATCATCTCATTTCCGTGGGTGTAGCGTAGTCCAGTCTCCCATGGGCAGCAACTTTGTGAACAAGTAAATAAATAAAAAAATAGATAAATAAAAAATGAATACCTAATTAAAAATAAATATAAATACCGTAAATAAATACAAATAAATAACTAAACAAAACTAAATAAGTAAATAACTAAATAAAAATAAACAAATAAAAATACGTGATAGATTTAAATAAAAAATTCAATAAGTACCGTAAGTAAAAATAAGTAAATAATTACTTAACCTCTCCAGCTAATATCCTTAATAGGCCTATTTGTGCCGTTTTCAAGGCGTTGATTAATATTTACTTTCTCAGAAATAGTCAGACTTGAAAGTGTTTGTGACATGTTGCCTTAACGGTATATGGGGGCTTGGATTCTCATCGCAACAGACAACGTTGTACTGTTTGTTGCTTTCTTTAGACTCAAACGCATTCTACTAAATCAGCGTAACAGTGTATTATTATTATTATTATTATTATTATTATTATTATTATTATTATTATTATTACTAGCCGTACCCGTGCGCTCCGCTGCACCTGTTAGAAATAAATATACAGTAATTACAATTAAAATAGGACGTTTGATCCAGGGAACATTCGTGTTTGATAGAAGGATAAATCGTTTAATATGTTACTTAATTTAAATCGTATTTTGTATTTAAATAATTAAAATGCGATCATTTTGGTCCAGAGAGCACTCAGAAGTTACTGTAATAACATTATAGCATTATGTCCATCTAGAGAAACTACACTTTCCAATGGTGAAATAATAATTAATTATATAAATCGGTTAATTTAGCTTTCGATATTACTTCATACAAACACAGAAACATTCTCTGTAGGCTATGTTTCATAGCTTTCTATTTTTGTTGTCCAAGGCCCCTTATAGAAGTAGTCATTTGTTTTCATTTCATTACACCGTCTTAGATGGCGTTATTTTAATTTTAAAACTCATTTATCTCATTAAATATCAGTCCTATCAAAATTTTGCAAGGAATAAAACGTATCGGAAATCATTTTTAAAGAAACTTTTGTTATGTAACATATTTCACAAAAATCAATAATAAGCGAGATATTTCGATTTATTTAATTCAGGTCCCCTTATAACCCCCCTTTTAAATAATGTATTTTGAATGCCATATAGCTTAAAATCTAAGTTACAACGAACTTAATTTATATTCCAATTTTTATCGAAATCCGTCCAGCCATTATCGCGTGAAAAGGTAACAAACATACATACAGACAGACAGACAGACAGACAAACAAAAATTTCAAAAAAGCGATTTTCCGTTTCAGGGTGGTTAATTATATAAGTTAGGACCAATTATTTTTGGAAAATCGAAAATTACCAGAATAATTTCGGCTACAGATTTATTATTATTATTATTATTATTATTATTATTATTATTATTATTATTATTATTATTATTATTATTATTCGAAAATTACCAGAAAAATTTCGGCTACAGATTTATTATTAGTATATTATTATTATTATTATTATTATTATTATTATTATTATTATTATTATTATTATTATTATTATTATTATTATTATTCGAAAATTACCAGAAAAATTTCGGCTACAGATTTATTATTAGTATATATTGTTATTATTATTATTATTATTATTATTATTATTATTATTATTATTATTATTCGAAAATTACCAGAAAAATTTCGGCTACAGATTTATTATTAGTATATATTATTATTATTATTATTATTATTATTATTATTATTATTATTATTATTATTATTATTATTATTCGAAAATTACCAGAAAAATTTCGGCCACAGATTTATTATTAGTATATATTATTATTAGTATATATTATTATTATTATTATTATTATTATTATTATTATTATTATTATTATTATTATTATTATTATTATTCGAAAATTACCAGAAAAATTTCGGCTACAGATTTATTATTAGTATATATTGTTATTATTATTATTATTATTATTATTATTATTATTATTATTATTATTTCTGTAACTCTAAATTGGAAGCGTGTTTAAAATAAAACCATACGATATGGATAATTGCAGATAATCGAAATTAAGCTGTCTCCAGGAAAACAAAAGGAGCAGTAATAGTCTAGGCTCTTTACAAGAAACCGAGTGTGAATATACTTGCTTGCCTAGCCCTATTTTGCATGACTTCATGTACTTTTAAGGGTCAATGTCCCAAATTATTGCTGATGAAATGTAATGTGTTAATAATGCTGATTGTATAGGTTTTAACCGTCTTTTTTTCCGTGCTGTGTGCGTATTTATTGTGCTCTCTGACCCACAAAATGATCTGTGCTTAAAACTACACGCAAGAAAGGAAAAATATAAGTACAGCTTGTCCAAAACCTTTTTAATAACGATGCTTTAAAACAATTATTTTTCTGAAATAATGGATATTCATTTCAAGGGGCCCAAAATGGCTAATTGGCGCAATTAGTCATATTACAATTTATTAATCGTTTTAACAGTTGTCTACGTATAGGCCTACTATTCACACGTTTTGTGACAATAATGACAAGAGATTTTGTTTGCATTTGGTTATGTGCCTTGGATTTTCTTTCCTTATAAATATTTTGTGGTGAAATTAAGTTTGAAGTAACTGGATTCGCCAGCAGTAAGTTGTCAGAACACAAAGAACAAAAGAATGTTAGGAATACGGCCAGATTGTTGCTGGTCGGTCTTCCCTTCACCTCTCCCAAAGAAATGATAAGGAATGTTAAAAAAAAAATGTTATGTTTTATTTAACGACGTTCGCAACTGCCCAGGTTATATCAGCGTCGCCGGTGTGCCGGAATTTTGTCCCGCAGGAGTTCTATTACATGCCAGTAAATCTACTGACATGAGCCTGTCGTATTTAAGCACACTTAAATGCCATCGACCTGGCCCGGAATCGAACCCGCAACCTCGGGTATAGAAGACCAGGCCGACTATGATAAGGATTGGCGGTTATGTGCACATAGGGTTGTGATTACTGATCTACGTCATGCAGTCCCTGTATACACTTAGCTTAAGGCAACCACAGAGTACAGTTATCTTAAGGAGACTATATATATATATATATATATATATATATATATATATATATATATACATACAGGGACATCATTTTATTTTTACTTCAATTTTTATTGTACCTGAGTTTTTAAATGTACTTCACTCCCACCCCGTCTACTAATGAAGTTTAACCGTCCTCTACACAGAACCAAGACTGCATATACAGTCATAGTAGCCTTACGGTCATAGTAAACAGTACGTTCCAAAAATATGTTCGCGTTTTCCAGTGACGAAAGAGCTTTCAATATTGAGTCATTTTCGCACAGGTACTGTCGTCCATTTGCCTACGTCGTATCCCGGTTTCCCCCACCAGCTTTTATTCGCCAGCTAGTGGCTGGGCTGTCTTAGCTCCTTTCTAGAACATTAATTTCTGTTAGGAATTGGACGTCTACGTAATATTATACAACTGTTTAAAATAACTTAAATAAAAGGGCCTTGTTAAGTGATTAACTGTCACGTGATTTCCTCGTTTTACCACCCTACGACATAACCACTTGGACGGACAGTAGATAGCATGTCTGAGTAATTTTATCTGTGCGGGTCGGGCAGAAGTGAAGATTGAATTTACAGTACGTAAGATACTCTTTTATAGAGTAGGTACAGAATTATTTCAACATGAGTTACTGGTACGAAGGACGAAACTAGTAATTGGGATTAGGTACAGTAATCTATAGTGCGATAATATGCACATTAGAACTAAAGCCTGTATCGAAATGAACGGCCACCATTTCCAAAAATGTGTTTAAATATCCATATTATGATTATTTTTGAATTTAACTTCATTCTCTATATTGTACGCTAATGTGCTGTAGACAGTATAATATACACTGCATAATGAATACGTCCACATGGACAGCTCAGTTCGTGAGTAAAAACACTCATTGTTAATACTGTACTGTATTTTGATTAAACAAAAACCTAATGAAAATGATCAAACTCAAAATCGCGATATTTCCTAGTTTACGTAAATGAACTACTTTTCTTCCCTCCTATACCTAGTATATTACGCCGGTATCATCGAACTCCAGTCGTGGAACGGTATAGCAAACATCGTTGATCCAGAGGTATAGACAAGTTAATATTAAAAATATTAGTAAAACTAAAATGATGTCCCTGTATGTATATGTATATACCGGGAGTTCAGTCCTTCAGTGCATACAACGGAAACAATATGCTCCAACGAATAAATATTAAGTAAGATATTGCAAGTGAAGGAATTGGACAGTAAGCAATTCAGTGCAAGATTTGTCGTTCAGTTAGCAGAGGACGAAAACGCAAATATATAGGCCCATTGTAATACTAAGATAGGATATAAAAAACATATTGGATTAATGGAAAATAAGGATGCTGCAAGCATGCATTGCACGTCACACACAATACCGGACGGCAAAATTGACTTTTCCAAATGTGTAAAATTCAAGAAAATCGATTAAAAAATCCTATTGTAAGGCATTTACAAATGTTGAACGGTTTAAGTTCTATAAGTACACAAACATCAGTCTTTTCATGGTACAATCATTTATAGAATATTGGAATAGGGAAAACATCGAATTTCAATCTTAATCCATTTCGAAAATGTGTGTACATCGGCTTTTCAGAAAGTCGACTCTTCACTGTCTTGTAGATAAATTATATACATAACTTAATTTATTATTAAATTATTCATATGTTCTTTAAATATGTAGATATGTAATTAAGGTATGTAGAGATTTAATGTTATTTCAGGTTACGTGTCCTTAAACGGATGTGCAACTTAGACTTGACTACCTATTTTAGGAACAACTTGTAGTCTGCGTAAGTAGTAGGTATGTAGTCGTAGCCTCCTAGAACTGTTCGTGCACCGGTGCGTATATACCTTTGTTTATATGACCATCTGCTTATGCCACGCGACCAGCATCTAGTATGCTATAGTAAATGTAGCATTAACCTTACGTCCACGGGCCCGAAACAGCTAGACCTGCATATGACGTTTAAGAGGTTCCAGGTGATAATTCATAAACAGTGACCCTGTTAAATACCTGTGAAGAACGTCACTCAGTGAACAGACGTTGGGAATTTCGACCCCTCTGTTCCCCCTTCTATTTTTATACACTGCCTGCTGGATCACATCCTACGGCTGCTTACACTGCCTACCTAATCAACGGTTATGCGCGAGTAACCGCTAGGTGGCAGGTAGTGACTTTGCATATACTGATAATGTTAATAGCGGTGGGCACTGCCTGCCACCTAGCGGCAAAATAACTTTGATTGAGCAGGCAGTTTACGCATCTATAGGATGCGATCCAGTAGGCAGTGATTTTTATAGGCTGAACAATCCATAAAGGAGTTAATATCCAAAAAACAATTTTGTGGAATGATGTAGTCCTATGAAAAGTTTTCTACCAATTGTTATACGTCATATTTCCAAGTTTTTATGTCATATTTTTGTATTTTTTTCGGGCATAAGTGCATGCATATTTCCAGTTTTTAGGCTATAGAAATCCGAGCATTAATGATGACCAATTCCAGCGAAACAATCACAGCTTTTAAACAACCTAGAGGTCTCAAACGCATGTATTTTCGTAAGAAAAATTGTTTCAAATGAGTTAATGTGTAATTTCCGGATACCTGAATAATTTAGAGACATAATAGGCCTAAATACTTTATGAATGAATATCCTAATAAAAAAAACTTAACATTTTTAATTGTTATTAACAGAAATATTATACGATGACGCAGAATATCTTCATATGTACTTCGGTACATTAAAATAATATATAGAAGTATTATAGGTTGATAGAGATGAAGTTTTGTGTTCTATAATTTACTCAAATGCTACATTTAAGTTCCTTGTTTGTGGTTAGTGCACTATTAATAGTCAGGGATTTGTTGTCAAATTGTCTCTATTCTTGTCTGCAAAGTACAGGGACATCATTTTATTTTTACTTCAATTTTTATTGTACCTGAGTTTGTGAATGTACTTCGCTCCCACCCCTTCCACTAATGAAGTTCAACCGTCCTCCACACAGATCCAAGACCGCATATATAGTCATAGTAGCCGTACGGTCATAGTAAACAGTACGTTCCAAAATATGTTCGCGTTTACCAGTGACGAACGAGCTTTCAATACCGAATCATTTTCCATTTGTCTACGCCTACCAGTAAATGCTAGTGGCTGGGCTGTCTTAGCTCTTTTCTGAGAACATTAATTTCTGTTAAGAATTGGACGTCTACGTAATATTATACCCATACAATTGTTTAAAATAACTTAAATAAAAGGGCCTCGTTAAGTAATTGTCACGTGATTTCCTCCCTTTCTACGACCCTGCGACGTAACCACTTGGACGGACAGTAGATAGCATGTCTGAGTAATTTTATCTTTTCGGATTGGGCAGAAGTGAAGATTTATTTTACAGTACGTAAGGTCTCTTTTATAGAGTAGGTACAGAATTATTTCAACACGAGTTACTGATACGAAGTACGAACCTGGTAATTGGAATTACGTACAATAGTCTGTAGTGCGATAATATGCACATTAGAACTGAAGCCTGTATCGAAATAAATGGCCACCGTTTTCAAATATGTGTTTAAATATCCATATTATGATTATTTTTCAGTTTAACTTCATTCTCTATATTGTACGCTATTGTGTTGTAGACAGTATAATATACACTGCATAATGAATACGTCCACATGGACAGCTCAGTTCGTGAGTAAAAACACTCATTGTTAATACTGTACTGTATTTTGATTAAACAAAAACCTAATGAAAATTACCAAACTCAAAATCACGATATTTCCTAGTTTACGTAAATGAGTGAACTACTTTTCTTCCCTCCTATATCTAGTAAAGTGATTTGTTTGTGTATTACGCCAGTATCATCGAACTCCAGTCGTGGAAGGGGTTTCCGGTTCTTAATCGTTGATCCAAAGGTATAGTCAGGTTAATATTAGAAATGTTAGTAAAAATAAAATGATGTCCCTGTATATAAGCTATTACAAGCAGACGTTTTCCCTGAACAATATATTGATCCGTAGATAACAAATTTATAGTATTTGAATGTTCTAAAAATCTAGATTATTTGAAAATGCCATTTTTTTTCCAACTGGGTATCATACGTGCATGTTTTCTGTCCTCTTAAGTTCTGTCTCTTGTTGTTGGCAAAATTCGATATATTTGTCTGTTCTCCACTCCTTTATCGAATGAGTTTGGTTCGGTTGGGCAACTCTTTACGAGGTTTGGAAGGCTCGTTTGTTAAAAAGTCCATGTAGCAAGATCTTTTCCGTCATGAATTTGGGCGGGATCTGCCGTGAAACCATGTTCCAGTTACGTGGTAATACATTTGCATTTGACATTTAAATTAAAATTCCTCACGTACACGCGTTTGTTTACTAGTGCAGGTTGGTAGACGTGAAGTCGACCCACAAGGAAACGTTCAACACTGGGCGACATTTACAGGCGTCCTCACCTTAGAAGCGCATTTCGTCAATGTTATGTTCTGTATGGCCCTAGATCAGGCATGTTAAGCGCAGACATTTCTAACTTTTAAGCGAGGTGTAACCACAGTCTAATACAGGGACATCATTTTATTTTTACTTCTATTTTTATTGTACCTGAGTTTTTGAATGTACTTCACTCTCACCACTTCTACTGTCATGACCAAAGCTCGGAACTTGGGGACTTTGCACGTGACTAAGCGACCGGACTTCAATGTCAACAAACTCCCGCTTCCAGTGCGGAGGTACTGTCAGGTCTGCTACAAAAGTGGTTTCTGGCTGCGACAACATATTGATAATATTATGGTAGGTTGAAACACGTAATTTCATAGCATATATATATATATATATATATATATATATATATATATATATAATAAAAATAAAAATGAGAGATATATCAAATTTACTGTTCTGCTGTGTACATTTTATTACAGTGTATGACTACCTACATTCGAAGATTTTTCGGTAGTAGACTTAAAATACTGAATTTTTTCACTGTTACTGTTTTCTGTTCGATTTTCAGCAGTTGCTAGCTGATCTCGTATCTGAGAAAGAGAAGTATATCCTAAATTTTTCTCGAAAAAAGTTTTCAATTAGTGTGTCACTACTAGGGCAAGCCCCTCTACGTTTCGATCCATGCCTATGGACAGATTTTTCTACAATTTGAGGGACTGCAATGCCTTTCAATGAATTTCGTTTCTAGCCTCTAGTTTGTGTGTTGCACAACTTAGAAAATATAAACTCTCCATTCGAAAAAAATAATGTATCTCCTCCGAATTCTCCACGAAATTCTGTATCTTAAATTTAAAACAAAATGTATTTTCAAATTTCTATAATACCCATTCGAAATAACACATATTTTCTATTTCCTCAAACAGACCGTTTACCTTTAATTCTCTGAATGTCATTGGCTTCGACATAACAGTTTCTTCGTCCCTCTTCCCGGCATTCGATGTGGCCACTTTCTTAGTACACACGACTGTCCCTGAGCACTTGCAGCGTGAGCTTTGTGTACGTTGTACCTGTAACCTTACTCATGCACACGACACAAGTCCCCAAGTTCCGAGCTTTGGTCATGACAGAATCAAGGCCGCATATAGTAAACAGCACTGACTTAGTGAGTATAGTACGTTTCAGAAATATGTTCGCGTTTTCCAGTGACGAAAGAGCTTTCAATATTGAATCATATTTTTGCACCGGTACTGTCCGTTTGTCTACGTCGCATCCCGATTTCCCCCACCTGCTTCTGCACGCCCCTCTGTAAAAGCTGGGCTGTCTTAGCTCTTTTCTGAAAACATTCATTTCTGTTAGGAATTGGAGGTCTACGTAATATTATACAACTGTTTAAAATAACTTAAATAAAAGGGCCTCGTTAAGTAATTAACTGTCACGTGATTTCCCCCCCCCCCTTTCTACGATCCTGCGGCATAACCACTTGGACGGACAGTAGATAGCATGTCTGAGTAATTTTATATTTTCGGGTCGGGCAGAAGTGAAGATTGAATTTAAAGTACGTAAGGTACTCTTTTATAAAGTAGGTGCAGAATTATTTCAACATGAGTTACTAGTACGAAGGACGAAACTGGCAATTGGAATTAGATGCAATAGTCTATAGTGCGATAATATGCACAAAAGAAATGAAGCCTGTATCGAAATGAACGGCCACCATTTTCAAAAATGTGTTTAAATATCCATATTATGATTATTTTTTAATTTAACTTCATTCTCTATATTGTACGCTAATGTGCTATAGACATAATATACACTGCATAATGAATACGTCCACATGGATAACTCTGTTCGTAAGTAAGAACACTTATTGTTAATACAGTACTGCATTTTGATTAAACAAAAACCTAATGAAAATTATCGAACTCAAAATCGCGATATTTCCTAGTTTACGTAAATGGATGAAGTACTTTTCTTCCTTCCTATACCTAGTAAAGTGATTTGTTTGTGCTTAACGCCAGTATCATCGAACTCCAGCCGTGGAAGGAGGTAGCGAACGGTGTTTCCGGTTCTCTAAAGGTATAGACAGGTTAATATTAAAAATGTTAGTAAAATAAAATGATGTCCCTGTACATTGTTTTAAATTTTATTAATGCAATTACACTACAATTTAGAGAAATATATGATGGCAGTGGCACAGTCTGTTGTTCCTAGTACTCACAGCGCTTCAAGTGGCCAACAACTATCACGAGAAATGCAAAAAATCATCCTAAGCTTCGTGACTGTATATACTAGACCAGACGTCTCCAAAACCGTACTCGCGAGTAAGCCCCTGAACGGAACCGAAGCCAGTACGTAATGAGCGCGCTCCGCCTCACCCATCCCCACCTGTACTGTACTCAATGTTTATGCGCAAACGAAGAGCAGTGGCGGACTGCCATTATCACTGTGTTCGTCGGCGTGTTCCACCGTTTCACAATGTCTTCTAATCATGGACGTAGTACATTCAAGGATGAAGAGAAAGAGAAATTTTTAGTGTTAGTGGGGAGAATAGGAAATGCTTAATTTGTTCGAAAATTCTTAAGGGTGTGTTAAAATTCAACATGCGACGACAATACTCGACTCTTCACAAAGAATATCATACAATTACAGGCATGTTGGACATGTGAGAATAATTTATTTTGGGGCTATCTGTATGACTGTTGGTTATACATAATAATCAGTATATTACAATACGTTTGCACTCAGTTCCGCATTACATACTTATAGTTTTTGTTTCATTTTAGGTGAAATGCTTAGGCCTATAAATATTTTGATAAATATAAAACAAGAAAATACAAACACAAATCACACACGTGTCCTCACTCTTAAACAAAAAAAGCTTTTTGCTAGCTATGTTCTAACTTGGAATATTGGAAAATCTATGAAGCCCTTTACGTAAGCATCATTTGTAAAATCGTGCATACAGGACGTTACTAAAATACTGTGTCCAGAACAAAGTCAAAGTTTAAGAAAATTAAATTGTTTCCAATTACAGTTCAGAGAAGGAATTTCGAGATTGTAAATGCAATTGAATCTGAAGTCGAAACCACAATTAACCAGTTTGTAGCTTACTCACTTGCATTGGACGAAAGCACAGATAGAAATGACAAAGCTCACCTAGCCATTTTCATCCGAGGAGTTAATGAACATTTTTACTGTGTCTGAATGTCTTCTAGATGTAATTACAAAATACAACTGGAGAAGAGCTTTTCTAGGCACTGAAAGGCACCATAGAACAGAAGAGGTTGAATTTGCAATGGTTTGTGTCTATAGCAACAGACGGGGCTCCAGCTTCATATATGTCAAAATAATATACAAACGTATGATATTTCTTATTCTTTTGATGTTATTATTTATAAACATAAGCAGACCGTTGCCGCGATCCCCCAATGATCGCTCTCATCTGTTGAGGTCCGAGTCTCTCCCCCTTCTCTAGTCTTACAGCACACTGTGTTCGGCGGGCAGCATCGAGAGCACGAATGACGATACGCTTTTTGGATACCTCTGTAGTAGACCATACATGTTGTGTGCCTCACTGACGGTGTATAGATGTTGCATTATATCTCTGCCGGTGACGGACCGTTGAGTTTCAAGTGGCTTATCTTGATCTTGGGCGTCAGAGTATTAAAAACTAAACAAAATATATCTGGTTGCTTCCATTCCAATGCTCTGGTCACTGCTTGCTGAGTACAGGGACATCACTTTATTTTTACCAACATTTTTAACATTAACCTGGCTATACTCGGAAACACTGTTACCCCCTTCCATTACAGGAGTTTGGAGTTGCTAGTGCAATATGTAAACAAATCATTTTACTAGCTATAGGAGGAGAGAAAAGTAGTGTATCCATTTACAGTATGTTACAGGGAAGGGAAATACAGTATTACGATTTTCAGTTTGGTCATTACTTTTACTGTATTTTATCAAAAAACAGTAGAATAGTAACATTTTTTTTTTCACAAACTCAACTCTTCAGGCGGTTATATTCATTATGTAATGTCTACTTTATCCAGCACATTACTAACCTAATTTATTCCTGAGAATTTTGTGAGCACTTCCATAAGAAACCCCAATTTCTACAGCTAACTTCTTGACCGACTTATTAGGACCACGCTACATCCTTCCTCTAGCATCTTCTGTCAACTTTGTTGGCCATATTACACTTTTCTTCCTTTCTGTACACTCTGTTGCTCTAAATTTATCTACCAGATTAATGACATTTCTACGAAAATATTCCATAATGATATAATCAGGAAATTGTGAAAAAAAAAAAAAAACTGTTGTTCACATTCGGTTATACTGGGTGTTCATTTCAAAGTGTGTCATGACGTCACTGTTGATGAGTCAGCGATTTGAAGCGAGTTTCAGCTTTTATGTCAGAGAAGTTGCCTATTAATCAAGGCGTTCAATCTGAACTTGAGAACGTGTACGGTATAACTTGAACGTCGTAGCAACAGATGGCAGTCTGTACAGTCTGTGTGCTACCATAACCTCTTTCGAACTATGTTTTGCGCGGCCAAGTCGTACGCAGGATATTTGTTATCATCGGTTGCGTACGGCAAAATTCCACAATACAAATCAAATGCTCCGTGTCCATGTTGACCGTCGAAGTTAATGTCAACAAATACGTAAGTAATCGTCTTAACCCTCTCCCCATATCTCGACAGTAAGAAAATAAAACTCACCTCAGTACATGTTTCGAAACAGTTCACATTCCTGCCACTACCGGCGTTACCGTACGTATCGGTAAGTACTCTTCAGAATGAACGCCGTACTTGCTAGGCAACTTCTCTGGCACATAGGTAATACACCTCTGCGGAAGTGTAGGAAGATTGAATTCTCTAGGCTCATCGGCTAGCCACATGACGGCATACAGCGAGCCATGACACACTTTGAACTGAACACCCAGTATTGTAATTCCAGTTCCCATCATCGTCCTTCATACCTACAAACAGTAAAACAAAACTCTTGTTTAAATAATGCTGTTAAGTACCGTACCATATTATAGGGTCTCTGTATAAGGTGAGAATTTTAGGCATAGGCCTATTTTTCCTCACAGATGAGTACAACCTTTTGTATCTTTCTTCTCCCTCACTACAAATTGTGATGTTGCATAGAAGCGAGATATAATAAAAGATCAGTAATCAGCATGGCACAAAGTCACTATCGAGATAACACAGGACAACGCAGGACATGGTACAAACTATAATCACTCAGTCCTGCGGACGGACGATGAATCTCTTCCTTTGCCCATGTTGGAAATCGAATCACGGACTGCTTGGAAAGCAAAACTTACTTTCTTTTAATTTCACTGTCGCTCCAATGATCCTTCTACTCTAGTTTGAAAGGGACGCAATGTAAGGGTGATTTTAGAAACAATATTGTTTGACGGTAAACCTGTTGCTATCACATTCCGTCTGACCAGTGAAAGGTGCAGTTCTGGACGGTACGCAGTAAACATGGGTGCTTTCGTAATCTCGGTGCCAGATCGTACAACACTCAGTGCAATAAACATTAACTCTAATGGAAAATAAATATGTGTGTACTTCGAGCTTTCAGACTTTCATGTTGGTTGTGTTCAGAAAAACACCTTCGGATATTCCATTATGTGCTCTTATCATCAGATCATCACAAATGTGATCATGGTTTTGTCATAATTTAAAATTAAGTTTAAATAAATAAATAAATAAATAAATAAATAAATAAATAAATAAATAAATAAATAAATAAATAAAAGATAAAGGTAGGTATCCCCGTAACATGCCATGAAGGCACTTGGGGGGAATGGAGGTAGAGCCCCATGCTCTCCATGACCTCGGCACTAGAACGAGGTGGTGTGGTCGGCACCACGCTCTGACCGCCTTTTACCCCCGGGAAAGACCCGGTACTCAATTTTATAGGAGGCCGAGTGAACCTCGGGGCCGTTCTGAAAGTTTGGCAACGAGAAAAAATCCTGCTACCACCTGGGATCGAACCCTGGACCTTCCAGTTCGTAGCCAGCTGCAAATAAATAAATAAATAAACATTGTGTTGGTTAAGGAATTTTCCTTTCTTTCTTCAACATAACTAGCAATAGAGTGAACAATAAGTATGGAATATTGTTAATAACTTCTTAAATTTTAATTTTACAAAAAAAAAGTTTTATACAAAAATTGTTGGAGATAAACCATACAGTATGATACCAGTATTCGAAAAAAGGTTATTCAGGGACACAGGCTGAGACAATAAACTTTATTTTTTGAATGGCACCTTATAGTCTATTAAAATTTACATATTTCGAATCTCCATTAAATTTTACTCACAATTGTGTAGAAATTTTACTCATTCACCTGTTTCATCTCTTTTAAGTAATTGTAAAATTTGTTTCGTGGACTTCAGACTTGAGACAAATAAGTATGTAAAATCATGTTGAGTAGGCCATAAAACTGAACAAAACACTATCACTAACAAACTTTACCACAGATGCTCAAAATGAGAATCATCATAGCCAAACAATGTCCCAGTCTATAACGAAAACAGTCTATTGTAGATATGAGATGGAGCAGATCGGTCATGTAACTGTGAGAATGACGATGGACTGTTTCCGTGCTTGACTGTGAATGGTTCCCATTTTGAGCATCGGCTGTCAAGTTTGGTTAGTGATAGCAAATACCGTATATATAATAATACCGGACAGCTAGCAGTTTTTCGAGAGAATTACGCTGGTGCTGCTACCTAGGCGGCCGGTATGGAGATACTCGCGAAACAAGCTGTAATCAACTTCAATGTATATTGTTGCTGGGCTAGTTAATAGTTTTATTAATTAGTGCTGTGTTAAAATGTCACGGTGTAGGTTATATGTGCTGTTTATAATTGCTACAATTGCAGCATTACAAATTGCTTCAAATCGTACTTTGGATTTCCGAGAGTTCATAAAACGTGAGTCAACAAAATTCTTTATTAGTCCTGATGCCTTTGTCTCTGTGTTGATAGAACAATAAAAATTAGCTTTTTTTATTTAGGCCTAATTAATTAATAGAAGTTAAAATATTTTGGAAATTTTAAGGTTTAGCAAATTAAGTTTTATTGTTGTTCACATGCCTTTACTAATATTATTACAAGCATCAGATTACTACCATTTTTATCTTTGCAGTTGTCAGCTATGGGTATATAAAGCGTTATTGTAAATTCATTCAGAATTAATTTTGTCCGACTAAAGCAAAGAAAACATACTTACTTACTTACTTACTTACTTACTGGCTTTCAAGGAATCCGGAGGTTCATTGCCGCCCTCACATAAGCCCGCCATTGGTCCCTATCCTGAGCAAGATTAATCCAGTCTCTACCATCATATCCCACCTCCCTCAAATCCATTTTAATATTATCTTCCCACCTACGTCTCGGCCTCCCTAAAGGTCTTTTTCCCTCCGGCCTCCCAACTAACACTCTATATGCATTTCTGGATTCCCCCATACGTGCTACATGTCCTGCCCATCTCAAATGTCTGGATTTAATGTTCCTAATTATGTCAGGTGAAGAATACAATGCGTGCAGCTCTGCGTTGTGTAACTTTCTCCATTCTCCTGTAACTTCATCCCTCTTAGCCCCAAATATTTTCCTAAGAACCTTATTCTCAAACACCCTTAATCTTTGTTCCTCTCTCAAAGTGAGAGTCCAAGTTTCACAACCATACAGAACAACCGGTAATACAACTGTTTCATAAATTATAACTTTCAGATTTTTTGACAACAGACTGGATGATAAAAGCTTCTCAACCGAATAATAACAGGCATTTCCCATATTTATTCTGCGTTTAATTTCCTCCCGAGTGTCATTTATATTAGTTACTGTTGCTCCAATATATTTGAATTTTTCCACTTCTTCGAAAGATATATCTCCAATTTTTATATTTTCATTTCCTACAAATTCTGGTCACGAGACATAATCATATACTTAGTCTTTTCGGGTTTTACTTCCAACCCTATCTCTTTACTTGCTTCAACTAGAATTTCCGCGTTTTCCCTAATCGTTTGTGGATTTTCCCCTAGCATATTCAGGTCATCCGCATAGACAAGAAGCTGATGAAAACATACGCAACAATTACTTACGGAAAATAATATGAAGCATGCAATATTTCTCATAATATGCAGCTTTTATATAAAATAATGTTACATTAAGTACGGTACTATTCAACATTTCTTAAGTGTCTCGTATATTATTCCACACTAGTACCTCATGTTTTAAACAATAGTCCGATTACCGCTATGTTAATATTTATATTTGTGGACGTAATTCCACGCCGCTCTGCTAGATGTCAAGTCCGCGATATTTATTGTTCTCTCTGTAAATAAATTTAACGAATACGGTAATGTCACCTTTGTTTTCGTATGCATTCATGGACTTATCAAATTTAAGTTGTCTTTCTCATGAAAGAAGTCGGTGCTAATGAAAATATGTGCTAATTGTTGGGTTCTAGATCCGAAAACAACAATACTCACAAAATATAGCCTAAAAGTAATAAAGTGACACGTCATTTTCGGATCCAGATACTGTCACATGCTGATAAGTTTCTTTTTTTTCGCTTGACACAAGATCTCTTTTCCATATTTAAATACTATTTAAAATTGGACCACGAATATAAACAGACTGCGCTTTATACCAGAGGCCCCGAACACGCTAAATCTGTTTACTCTGTAAACAGAACACGCGCTTGGATCGGTGGGCTAAGATTTACACAAGCGAGACCCCTCGTGTGCTAATGTTAATCCTTTCCATGATATAAACATCGCGAATTTAAAACATGTATTTCCTCTCAATCAATACGTCGCATTGATTTTATTCGTCCTGGGTGACAAAATGAATGTCCGAAAGTTCAAATCCGTCTGAGAGCAAGAAATTTTAAGGGTAGTAAAAGCGTTTTAATGTATCTCAGTGAAACGTACAGAAGAGTCCGTATAGGTCAGTTTCTGTCAGATGCGTCTCCAATTCACTGTGGGCTAAAGCAAGGAGATGCACTATCACCTTAACTTTTTAACTTTGCTCTAGATTATGCCATTAGGAAAGTCCAGGATAACAGAGAGGGCTTGGAATTGAACGGGTTACATCAGCTGCTTGTCTATGCGGATGACGTGAATATGTTAGGAGAAAATCCACAAACGATTAGAGAAAAGACGGGAATTTTACTGGAAGCAAGTAAAGAGATAAGTTTGGAAGTAAATCCCGAAAAGACAAAGCATATGATTATGTCTCGTGACTAGAATATTGTACGAAATGGAAATATAAAAATTGGAAATTTATCTTTTGAAGAGGTGGAGAAGTTCAAATATTTTGGAGCAACAGTAACAAATATAAATGATACTTGGGAGGAAATTAAATATGGGAAATGCGTGTTATTATTCGGTTGAGAAGCTTTTATCATCCAGTCTGCTGTCAAAAATCTGAAAGTTTGAATTTATAAAATAGTTATATTACCGGTTATTCTGTATGGTTGTGAAACTTGGACTCTCACTCTGAGAGAGGAACATAGGTTAAGGGTGTTTGAGAATAAGGTGCTTAGGAAAATATTTGGGGCTAAGAGGGATGAAGTTACAGGAGAATGGAGAAAGTTACACAACACAGAACTGCACGCATTGTATTCTTCACCTAACATAATTAGGAACATTAAATCCAGACGTTTGAGATAGGCAGGGCATGTAGCACGTATGGGCGAATCCAGAAATGCATATAGTGTTAGTTGGGAGGCTGGAGGGAAAAATACCTTTAGGGAGGCCGAGACGTAGATGGGAAGATAATAATAAAATGGATTTGAGGGAGGTGGGATATGATGATAGAGACTGGATTAATCTTGCTCAGGATAGGAACCAGTGGCGGGCTCATGTGAGGGCGGCAATGAACCTCCGGGTTCTTTAAAAGCAAGTAAGTAAAAAAAAAAGCGTTTATAGTGGATATCTCCTGAAGGGAAGTAATAACTGAGGGTTCATATTATATTGGGGATCGTTTTGTACTGTCGCGTGATTATATTTGCCATCAGATCCGAGGTTCGCCAATTCAAACCCAGTCGATGGCATTGATTTATGACTTTGAGTTATGGAATCCGTGGCACGATTTCCTTTGAAAATAAAATAAACCAGAGACTTCTGTGACGTAGATTTCTTCACATCTACAGGCTAGTACGAACATGGAAGAAAATATTTCAATACTAAAAAATATAACAGGGGAAATGTAATTATGAAATTAATCCGAACGTTACCTAGCAATTCTGCTTCAATTAGTTGAGATAAAACCTCAGCCAGGTAACTTGCCCCAACCAGGGGTTGAACCCGGGCCCGTTCGTTTCACGGTCAGACGTGCTAACCGTTACTCCACAGCGGTGGGCGACATTTACAAGTGTCATAACCTTATAAGCGTATTTCGTCAATGTTATGTTCTGTATGGCCCTAGATCAGGCATGTTAAGCGCAGAATTTTTAGCTTTTAAACGAGGTGTAACCACAGTTTAGTATATACAGTTGCGAAGCTTGGGATGATTTTTTGCATTTCTCACGATAGTTGCTAGCCGCGTGGAGCGCTGTGAGTACTAGGAACAATTGACTGTGCCACTGCCATCGTGATCTAATACAGGCCGTAAGGCAGACCATGTAACTCGCTTAACCGGATCACGAAGGGCGGCGTTTCAACCATATAAATTAATTGGAATGCATAAAGAGTAACATATATTTCTCTAAAATGTAGTGTAATTGCATTAATAAAATTTAAAACAATGATTATGAGACACTTCAGACATAATTCACTTGCGAGTTAAGGTGTAATATTATTTTTGGTGTGAAATTACGTTGTTCGTATGTGTAATACCTGCCATTATTTCGATTATTGCGAAATTCTTGTACGTTCATTTATGCACGATTCAATAATTGTCGGTTGCACCGCACGGATATTTAGGTATGTTGAAATTATAGGTTATGTTTACTGTACCAGTTTCCCCTTTCTGTCTAATTTTAGTGGTCTCCAATGCCCTGCCATTCACATGGAAATTATAGATTGTGTTTACTATATTTAACTTATATTCCTAAATTCGCAATTATACATTATAATTAAGCATAATGTCATGTATGATGCTCCGCACATTCAATTTGTCTGTATTTTAATATTACAATTGAGTACTGAATTATTGTATTTATCTACTACCCTAAGAGACGATGTAACACAATCGTACGTACACAAATATCATAGGAGTGGCATGGTAAATTTTCTGTCTACAATTAAGGAGGGTAGATGTGCTAAATTAAAATCACAATATAAATTCCCTTTTATTAAACCACAAAATAGCTTCCTTTCTAACCTTAAAATGTTGATGCGAACAGATTAAATGTTAAATGTTATGTTTTATTTAACGACGCTCGCAACTGCAGAGGTTATATCAGCGTTGCCGGATGTGCCGGAATTTTGTCCCGCAGGGAGTTTTTACATGCCAGTAAATCTACTGACATGAGCCTGTCGCATTTAAGCACACTTAAATGCCATCGACCTGGCCTGGAATCGAACCCGCAACCTTGGGCATAGAAGGTCAGCGCTATACCAACTCGCCAACCAGGTCGACGCGAACAGATTATGTTAACATGTAAAATTCTCTTCACATTAAAATAACACAGTTTTGTAATTATTTCTGCAATATATTATGCAACAAGAAGTAAACGGAACTTGTGGACACATTACACTAAATAAAACTTAGCAATGATACGCAATAAAGTTATAATATAATAATTCACTGAGCCCCATACACTGAAATAGAAAACCCGAACATACATTACGGCCTGGTCTTGATCGAAAAGGGATTGACTGTGCCGTATTTCGCACTGTTGTGAAAAGTTGTGTAAACTGTGAAATGTTCGTTATCGGTTGTAATAACTGTAAATGGCTAAAATACAATAATTTGAATGGGCCAAGGAGACGTTTGTAGTATTAAAAAAAAAAAAAAAAAGATGTCAGAGTTATCCTTCTTCCGAAAGATCCAGGAAGGTGATTGTATAAAATATAATATATATATATATATATATATATATATATATATATATATATATATATATATATATACTTTATGAAAATAATATATAAACCTTATGTATATTTCATATTTCAATAGTGGAAGGAAGGTGTTAAGGCCCATTCACAATGAAAATTAAACATAACCGTAACATAAACACAAAAGTTTGCGCCCAGGCTACCAAATGGGATCATTCACAATGATTCACATAAGCATTGACATAAACATTACCGTAAGACGTTAACATGAAAGTTTGCAAACTCCAAACTTTCATGCTTATGCTTACGTGATTTGCAAACAGTACACAATCGTGGAGCGCTGAAGTATACGACAGAATATGAGGAAATGGCGTCGTTGTTATGTTTCCATGGTTACCAACTATGTTTGCTGTTATGTTTATGTTCCCATCGTGAATGATCTTGATTTACCGTAACGTTTATATTCTTAAGTTAACGCTTACGTTATGTTTAATTTTCATTGTGAATGAGCCTTTAATTTTTTCAAAAGAACACGATATCGAAAGTACAATACATTTTATCGTCTGCTAGGGAAAGGGTCTGCGATGAGGCGATAGTAGCGATCCTGGTGCTTAGCAACTATCTATGGATGCATATTTATTAAGTATTGAGTTTCGTGACTGTATATACTAGACTGTGGTGTAACAGTGACGTAGAATCTCTTTAAGCGTGTGCCTGCATACCATTCTGTAAGCGGAAGGTCTCTAGACTCCTAGTCAGATGATACAATATGCCCGCACTTGTAGCTGGAGGCCAGGCTTCGTGCCAATCCGATATTACTAGAATGAAATCATGTACGTCTAATGGTAATTCGAGAAAAAAGTACAGATAAATAGACTTCGACCAAGAATCTTGAAGGACTGTAAGCGTCATGAAGTAGTAGCAATATCAGCTATTGATTGGAAAGTGCAATTAGTTATGTCTGGGCGTCCATCGGCTTTCTCTAGTCAATTACCATTTCGCTGTGCGACAAATGAGGGCAGTCGGATCGTTTGTCACATTGTCCTACAGCATCGACTGCGAGTCGATTAAATAAAAGAAAGCCTACTAAAGGTTTCACACGCAAGTCTTCCAATGTAGAATTCACATCTACCTTTCAGCTCGTTTCGTCACTAAAACCAGAGACGACATACACCTGCGGTGGCGAAAATGTAATCGTGCGCCGAGCCACTGTGTAACCTGCAACGTGCATAGCACCTATGGAGGGAGGCGGACACCCAAAGGGGAAGTGAAGCAACTGTCTGACTTATTAACGGATTTTCATTTTCCTTACGTCAAGCACTTAAATATAATTTTATACAGTACAGAGCTACAAACTAATGTTTAGTACGTGTAACGAAGAAAGAAATGAGCAATAAATGAACAATATCACAACCTAAAATTAACTGTCTTCAGAATGTCTCTGCGACAAAGTTTCAAAATCAGGAATTATGTCACTTACTGCCAGTCGTAGTTGATCACGAAGGTAATTGTCTGACAGTCGTGATCTAAATTTGGTTTTTATTATTTTAATTGTTGAAAATAATATTTCACAAAAGTAAGTTGTAGCGAACATGGCTTCAACAGAGCAAGCGAAAGAACGAAGCTTCGGATATTTATTTTTTGGCAAAGATTTGAAAGTTCAACATTTGTCAAGTCCTTACATCTAGCTTTCATTTGACATCACATAGTAAATCAGTGAGTTCAAATTGAAGAGCTAACCGCATTTTTCGTACATCTGCTGAAAAAGGGTCGACGTTTTTTATTTATTTTATTGGGTTATTTTACGACGCTGTATCAACATCTAAGGTTATTTAGCGTCTGAATGAAATTAAGGTGATAATGCCAGTGAAATGAGTCCGGGGTCCAGCACCGAAAGTTACCCAACATTTGCTCGTATCGGGTTGAGGGAAAACCCCGGAAAAAAACCTCAACCAGGTAACTTGCCCCGACCGGGATTCGAACCCGGGCCACCTGATTTCACGGCCAGACGCGCTGACCGTTACTCCACAGGTGTTGAATAGGGTCGACGTACAGAGATGATGATGATGATGATGATTACAACAACAATAACACTTAACCTTTTAATTTTTCATCAGTAACATGTAGTGTAATGCCTTTTTATGTTATACAACCGTTTTCCTCGTAATACTTGTGAACAAATCATACATTTAATATTCTCATCATATTGACAGCAAAAAAATGCGTCCTCCCATCCTACTTGGAACTTTCGTACATGGTTTCGAGAGAGACATATGCCACTCGCAGGTCAGAGACAAATACAAATGGAACGGAGTTTGACTCCAGTGAGTGAGAGGGTGGGGGTTGGCGGAGGTTAGAAGCAAGCGAAATGCACAGCTATCACTGCGAGCCACAATGTCTCGCGAGTCACGTTCTCGCCACGGCTGATATACAGTCACGAAGCTCAATACGTAGTAAGTATGCGTCCATGGATAGTTGCTAACCACTAGGATCGTTACTATAGCCTCATTACAGACAATGTGAAATAGTACCGGCACAGTCTATTGTTCCTAGCACCCTCACAACTCAAGCTTCGTGACTGTATATACTAGACTGTGGGACTACCTTGCCAGCTGGTTTGTAAACACTGTATTAGTCTGTGTGTACTTAACTTCAGAATAAATACACCTCAACTTCGAACTCTGATCATAATCCTCATGTAAGTTGGGATGGAACGGACGGATCTGAACTTCAGAAGTGATACCAACACGGCACCACTTATGAGGCAACTAGGCCAGGAGATGAGTAATGAGTTGAAATACAGGGACATCATTTTATTTTTACTAACATTTTTAATACTAACCTGGCTATATCTTTGGATTAAAGGTCTAGAACCGGAAACACCGCTTGCTCCCCCTTCCAAGACTGGCGTTCGATGATACTGGCCTAAAATATAAATCACTTTACTAGGTATAGGAGGGAAGAAAAGTAGTTCATCCATTTACGTAAACTAGAAAATATCGCGATTTTGGGTTTGATAATTTTCATTAGGTTTTTGTTTAATCAAAATACAGTACTGTATTAACAATGAGTGTTTTTACTCACGAACTGAGCTGTCCATGTGAGCATATTCATTATGCAGTGTATATTATACTGTCTACAGCACAATAGCGTACAATATAGAGAATGAAGTTAAATTGAAAAATGATCATAATATGGGTATTTAAACACATTTTTTAAAATGGTGGGCGTTCATTTCGATACAGGCTTCAGTTCTTTTGTGTATATTATCGCACTATAGACTATTGTACCTAATTCCAATTACCAGTTTCGTCCTCCGTACGAGTAACTCATGTTGAAATAATTCTGTACTTACTCTATAAAAGAGTACCTTACGTAATGTAAATTCAGTCTTCACTTCTGCACGATCCGAAAAGATAAAATTACTCAGAAATGCTATCTACTGTCCGTCCAAGTGGTTTTGTCGCAGGGAAATAGAAAGTGGGGAGGGGGGAATCACGTGACAATTAATTACTTAACGGGACCCTTTTATTTAAGTTATTTTAAACAGTTTTATAATATTACGTAGACGTCCAGTTCCTAACAAAAATTAATGTTTCCAGAAAAGAGCTAAGACAGCCCAGCTACTAGACTTTACAGAGGGGCGAACAGAAGCAGGTGGGGGAAACCGAGATGCGATGTAGGGAAACGGACGACAGTACCTGTGCGAAAATATGATTCAATATTGAAAGCTCTTTAGTCACTGGAAAACGCGAACATATTTCTGGAACGTACTATACTCACTAACTCAGTAGTGCATACGCGGCCTTGGTTCTGTGTGGAGGACGGTTGGAAGTTTACTAGTAGAAGGGGTGGGAGTGAAGTACGTTCAAAAACTCAGGTACAATAAAAATTGAAGTAAAAATAAAATGATATCCCTGTATAAGAACCAAGGTAAACGTAGTTCGTCTTATACTTGCAGCTGGAGTATATTTCTTAGCCCGTCATTCATAGCATAGCTGTGGATTGTCGGTGTTGGCGTTCTGCGCGTCGCAGAATCGCAGTTGTAATGCTCAGAACTTTAAGCATACATATACCGTACACATGTTAGAGAAAATTGCATAGCAAATATCCACACTCAACAATACTGTGCTATCAGTTCCTGAAACCGTGTCAGAGTTGATAATCGCTAGCTATTCTGGACACTGCGTAGGACTGACTATGAAGGTAACCAAGTGAGAATTAGATTTATGGTAACACAGCAGAATAATAAGAACAGGTTTGCTCCTGCAGCGAGTTTGTGATGGTTTGGCAACTATTTGAAAACTGTTCTATTCTCAACTATTCCGCATGATCAACGATGATCGGTTTGAAATTAATTTCAAACCATCCCTGCACGAACGAACATCTACTGCAAAATAAATTACTAATCTCGTATATTAAAGTTGTAATTAAATTTGACAGTACATTGTAATAACCAAATATAGATAAACATTTAAACATAAAATATTAATGTAAAAGTACGTGGGTGCCTTTCCAGTCGATAAAAGTGAAGCACACTATCTTAATGAGCATGCGCTAATATGATTTGAGATTGGTTTGCTCTTGATCCGCAAATTTTTCTGACCGTCAGGAAATGATTTGATGACGGTTTGGTATGCTGCAAGAACGCCTGACTTCAATCAGCATTAGTCAGAGTTTGAAGTTATCGCTGCACGAACGGTAAAGCAGATCTGCGCATGCTCATGACTAGGGACCGGATTTTATGTAATATCCTAGATAATTATGTAACAGATAACTCATCGCTATGTTAAAATCGGCAGCACTTTGAAGAGACCAACCGCCAGGATCGCCACCCGTCCGCCGTAAACGAACATGAGATGGCAGTACAGTCGCTAATGCAATTCAAATGGGAATTATGACGTGACTCCTTATGTAACAACTAGATGGCAGCATAGTAAACCCGACAAAAGTTGTTAACGTCAAAGCCTATAAGGCCGACATCTCTGGGTATATATGATCTAGGGTAATATCAAGGTGTGAAATATGTACATATTTATGTAAGAAAAATAAGCTGAATATATACCAAAATATGTAAAATCAGGAAAATATTTAATATCAATATCTGGCAGGTATAGGATAGGTAAGACTTTCCAGTTGTGATTCCATAAAACACCAGACATTTTTATCGCACACTTGACACATCTGTAGTGAAAGCTTCGTCCATCGCAATCCATGATTTTATTTTTGTCGTTAGAATTGAAGATACAGGGGCCATTTTAGTTAGTTAAAAGCAGTAGATAAACTCACTTGCACTTTATACTGTAAGTACTAAAACTAGAGAACTGAGTGAAATGAATGACACAACAGTACTGCAAGCACTGTTTCGCTTTACTGAATTAGGAGAAAATAAGAGGAGATGTCGGACACATGCATTTTAGCTGCTTCCTGTAAGAAACAAAGTACCGGTACCTACCAATACCTCAAACTATAGGCATTTACAAACTGTTGTTTGAAAAGTGACATTCCCTGTCTCATTCAGAAGGGTAGGATTATTCCAACCGAGAATCATACTTTCTAATTGCTCGGAAAATCCCATTTCCTTATAGGTCTACTAAATTTAAAGTAAAGAGGTCAAGCAATAACCTGAAAAGCTATTTATTTTAATCTTTCAACATATTTCCAGTTTGTTCCTTTACTCCAGATTCTTTTCAAATTCGGCTACTTTATTGTGGCTCATGTCAGACTGACACGGGTTTTCCGAGGGTGGCTAAGGTTGCAAATTGCATGGGAGCGGCTTGTTAAGACGTGTGCAGAACAATTATAGTTCGAGACAAATCATGTCTCCTCGTCCCACTCCACCGCATGAAGACAACGCTACTTTCTGATCCTGGAACTAAGAATGTTATGTTTCGTTCCGAATTATATCCTTTCTTGGGTAGGTATAAAGGCTGTTTAAATCTGTGTATTTTAAATTGTAAACTTCCCCAGCAGAATTTTTTTTTCCTTTTAGAGAAGTAAAAATGAATAAAATCCCTAAATATGTAGATTTATTTAATACCCCAGAGTCCACACCTGTGAA
Source organism: Periplaneta americana (assembly GCF_040183065.1). Lineage (NCBI taxonomy): Eukaryota > Metazoa > Arthropoda > Insecta > Blattodea > Blattidae > Periplaneta > Periplaneta americana. The sequence continues at coordinate 194,880,326 of NC_091121.1, forward strand.
GTAACGGTCAGCGCGTCTGGCCGCGAAACCAGGTGGCCCGGGTTCGAATCCCGGTCGGAGCAAGTTACCTGGTTGAGGTTTTCCCTCAACCCAATACGAGCAAATGCTGGGTAACTTTCGGTACTGGACCCCGGACTCATTTCACCTGCATTATCACCTTCATTTCATTCAGACGCCAAATAATCTAGTTGTTGATAAAGCGTCGTAAAATAACCCAATAAAAAATAATAAACATGTAACAGATAACTCCTCGCTACGTTAAAATCGGCAGCACTTTGAAGAGAACAACCGCCAGGATCGCCACCCGTCCTCCGTAAACGAACACGAGATGGCAGCACAGTCGCTAATGCAATTCAATTGGGTATTATGACGTGACTCCTTATGTAATAACTAGATGGCAGCGTAGTAAACCTGACAAAAGTTGTTAACCTCAAAGCCTATAACCCCGACATATCTGTTACATATATGATCTAGGGTAATACCAAGCCATAATATGTAATGTGCGGTAAATATGTAAAAATATGTGGTAATTATGGTAATTACGAGATTCGCAAAGATTTGTTATTTATATACGGTTAGGTTGAAAGGAATGTAATACGTAATTACATAAAAATCCGGTCCCTACTCATGACGGTTGGAAACTGCTGCAGGAACAACCCTAATGTGAATGGTCAGTGACTGGCTTATAAAATCTGTACCAAAGGCATAAGCTCAGTGCCACTTCGCTATGGCAATAACTTTCGGAGCTGTTGCTTAGGTGGAAACCAAACATTTTGCTTGTTCACGACACAATTTAAATACCTACATTAAAATTCCACTGGTCGTCTGTGGCTAGGATTACTGAGCAGTTTCCTTTTGTTGTGGGCGTTGGTGACAACAGTCTGAGTCCTAAGTTGGATCACTTCCTTCTATTCATTGAGTCACTGATCGCAGACGTATCAAGGCAGCGGGTGATTTCCCATGAACATGATCGTACTAGTAATGGGCGACATTGGAGTCTTGTGTCACGACGCTGGATTACACCTCAAGAGTGAGTGTTCATTGATTGCTCACATCCGCTTCTGACTGCCCGGGATGCGGTACCAGAGTGATCTGATAAAAAAAAATAGCTGGGCAACATAGTGGTTTTCCTAAGCCGTAAGACAAATGTCGGGATGAGCCCTAAGAGAAATGAGCCACGGCCCTATATGCCCTTCCCCACAAACCCCTTTTTTTTCTAACAAACAACTTAAAGCCCTAGTTCAGAGTATATAAATTATGAAATACATGTGCAACGTCACTCATGTCGCAATGCGAAAGGACAGGGAACCTTTCAATTTGCAGATTCAGAATTCACGGCGTCTCTCCTGGCGGTCTTCACCTGCCTTGTCATCGAACAGCAGACGACAGAGTCTTCTCGACTCCTCCTGCACTGCGAAATGACACAGTTCATTTCGATGTGCAGATCTACACCAGCCATCTCCTCCTCGTCCCGTCCCGTGATCACTTGATCACATTTCCGTCCCTCTCGCGTATGTGGTACCTAAGAGGTTACGTCCATTTTCGGTTTTCCCCTTCAAAATTTTCTAGAACTCCTTCAGTGGAGCAGCGTAACCCGGAGTGAGACTAGTGGCCAACAGGCTTGGAGTTCACATATTTAGTTTCTTACATCCCCCAACCCCTTGCAAGGACGCGTTTTGCACACCTTTTAAATTTGTCCTCCCAATTCTCTTCTCTTTTTCGATTTTTTTTTCGACATAGGCGGAGATATGGGGGGTATGGGTGGGTACTGCCCCCCAAACTTGTCTGAACTTTTTTTTTTTAATTAACATTAGAAAATATCGAATTCAAAATATTTTTCTTGCTTTTGTTTATGATTAAGTTTCTGTGCTTAAATTGACCAATTAATGTCTTCAGATCATGTGTAAAAAGGTAAAAAAGGTATCCCCGTAACATGCCATGAAGGCACTTGGGGGGCATGGAGGTAGAGCCCCATGCTTTCCATGACCTCGGCACTAGAATGAGGTGGTGTGGTCGGCACCACGCTCTGACCGCCTTTTACCCCCGGAAAGACCCGGTACTCAATTTTATAGGAGGCTGAATGAACCTCGGGGCCGTTCTGAAAGTTTGGCAACGAGAAAAAATCCTGTCTGGACTATAATATTTAGTTCAAATTTCTGAATGTATAAGAATTCCTATACCTTATTTGAGGAATGGAAGCACTGTAATGTTTCTTTTGTAACAGCCTGTACTCATGTGTTAGAAGTCTGCAGGTGTTCAGGCCGCCACTTGGAGAAATATGAATAACATACTGCACAACAGCGCAGAAAAAAGAAAAGTGATCCCGGTATAATGTGTAAACTTAAAGACGAGATTAAGTAAAATAATTAGAATTTACATTTCATATGATATCTTCAGGAAGGTAAGCTTCAGATAAAAAAGTTTCTGTTAGCACTGTTACGTAGTGTTATTGATGTATGCATGTGTTTCTGTATGAGAGAGAAAAAAGGAGGAGCTTGTTTTAAGTTATGCCATACCCTATTATAATTTGTAGTAGACCTACAGTTCGTCCACACCTGTAGAGTAACGGTTAGCGCGCCTGGCTGCGAAACCAGGTGGTCCGTGTTCGAATCCCGGTCGGGAAAAGTTACCTGGTTGAGTTTTTTTTCCGGGGGTTTCCCTCAACCCAATAGAGCAATAGAGTAACTTTCGGTGCTGGACCCCAGACTAATTTCACCGGCATTATCACCTTCATTTCATTCAGACGCCAAATAACCTAGATGTTGATACAGCGTCGTGAAATAACCCAATAAAATAAAACCTACAGTTCAAGCGCTATACAACTCAGCCCGAAATATCGCGGATATGGTTGTAACATTGTAAGAAATATGCCCCCCGAAAATACCTTTATTAAATTATCATATTCCGATATACTGTACCACGGTCAAGCTATAACTGGGAAGGAGGTATAAATAATGTCCCCCATAACCTTGTTATATCGGGATTCTTTGCCCCCCCCCCCCAAGGAAACTGTTCTCTCTCCGCCTATGCTGGGCAACATTTAGCAGAGTGCTAGCTTTCCAAGCTTCGAAAATGTGGTTCAAGTCCCAGCAAGTCTAAATGGACCGGTGCCATGTCTTATATCAAGAATAGTGGTTAGCGCTGCGAGTATACTAGAAATAAAACACGCTCTGAGCTGTGTTATCGCTATGTGTTGGCGCGTATATTCGTCCAAGAATGTTTACGAACGGTTATGTGAATCATGTGTGGAAAAATATATCGGGTGCATTGTAGCTTCAGTATTAAAGAGTTGCCGACGTTAATTTTTCGAGCTTGACGAAAATTAATTAGAACCTAGGGGAGAGTCGGGTAGTATCGGACATCGGGTAATATCGGACAGTGCTTTCTTTCATCTACCACCATATGGTAGTACCTGAATGATATGGTTACGTTTCTGTATGCGACATCACAGAAACGTAACCATGTCAATCAGGTACTATCTTCGTGTGGTAGATGAAAGAAACTCACTGTCCGAAATTACCCGCTGTCCGATACTACCCGACACTCCCCTAATTGTTATCCTTCAAGTTAATCATTCTGACTTGCTGTTGTCTGAATTCTGGAGCTATCACATTAATATACCTATGCACAGTAGTGGCAAAAAAAAAAAAAAAAAACGGACCGACCCTTGTAGCTGATTTCAAAGCCTTGTTCACTCCAGAGCACGATAGACTGGTAACTAAGACTTTCGTGGTTCGAATCCTGCCTGGAAAGGAAACTTTTTTTTGTTTCTTATTCAAATTTATTCCCAATACTTTTCGATTGCAGTGATATTTTATTAAATTAACTTATTATTCCCAGAATCTCAATTTTACCAGCAATCGAAAAGTATTGGGAATAAATTTGAATAAGGAACAAAATAAAGTTTCCTTCCCAGGCAGGATTCGAACCACGAAAGTTTTAGTTATTAGTCTATCGTGCTCTGGAGTGAACAAGGCTCTGAAATCAGCTACAAGAGTCGGTCCGGTTTTTTTTTGCCACTACTGTACATCAGTCGCCATATCGATCGGAGATGGTGATTTCTCGGAGCTGTGATTTTGCAAATATAGTCACACTCGGAACCAGTGACAAATCTGTCACAGCGACAAAATTACAGGTCTTCAAATCACTCCCCAACATTACTCCATTCCTGTAGCCTGTAGTGAGAGAAAGACTATAGCCCCACTCTTGCTTTGCACCAGAATAGAACTTGTGGCTGATGTGTGTTAGTGGTCAGCACAGAAACAAATGAAACTGCATACTGCGTACAGTCTAGAATAGTCTGGAGCAGTTGTGGGTCAGACTCCACTTCATTCTTAACATCCTTATAGTTATTCCGTCGACGTAAATGTAGAGAATGACGGCTTCGTGTCTTGTCAACATCTTTCTCCTTTAGGTCACGTGCAGGAGTGCATAGAAATGTGTACAGTACTCTGTAGCATGACTGTCCACGTAATCGCTTTTGTGTATGGAAGCAGGGCAAGAATACGAGGTCAATATTTTATGTTAAATATTTTTAAACACGTACAGAATAATTCAGAATTCCAAGTAAACATTTCGTGGGTTACTTGCAGTACGCAGTTCACTTATAATAGGCCTGCCTCGAGAGTCAACAAAACGTAGTGGAGATATTACTGCAAGTAACATAGACTATATAAATACAAAAATCGTCAGCTACAGACGTAAATAAATGGTTGGATCGTATAATAATGCCAAAGGAGACAGATAGAGTTCCCAAGCTGGATGTTTGAGTATAAACAACGTCGATGCTTTAATACAGTATAACCCCGATTATCCGTCACCCTATTAACCGATCGGCGGATTATCCGACTGTCTTTCTGTTGCTCTTTCTTTCTTTCTTTCTTTACTACGGAATTAAACATGTAAGAAACTTAGTACTTTTTTTTAAGTAGGTTATTTTACGACGCTGTATCAACATCTAGGTTATTTAGCGTCTGAATGATATAAAGGTGATAATGACGGTGAAATGAGTCCGGAGTCCAGTACCGAAAGTTACCCGCATTTGCTCATATTGGGTTGAGGGAAAACCCCGGAAAAAACCTCAACCAGGTAACTTGCCCCGACCGGGAATCGAACCCGGGCCACCTGGTTTCACAGCCAGACGCGCTGACCGTTACTCCACAGGTGTGGACCACTTAGTACTGTACCTTATATTATAATCATATTTTTTCTAGAGTGTTTTATTAAAAGCCTTTACCTTTACATAGTACTACTACAAGCAGTAAGAACGTTACTTGAAGGTGTTTTTCCAACTTGTAAAATAGTCACTACCAGCTTTCAAAGAAATAGTCCCAAGAACTTCCGCACAATATACAGCAAACCTGTGCAGCATTCAGTCCTTGTCCTACTTTATAACTTCTATCCAAAATATCTTCCACGGGTGTCAAAAGTGTTTTGCTAAGTATCGAAATAAAAATACAAATAATTGAGAGGTTTGGGAAAAGAAAAACCACTGCTCATTTCGCATCAGAATACGTGATTGGCGTTACAATTGTGCACGATTTAATGAAAAATAAGGATAAAGTGTATAACGTATGTAGATCTAACACAGGAGTCCTCTACTATTTCTATCCTTCCGCAAACAACCACCGTAAGGAATTTCCTTGGCCCTTATACACCCGTGGTTGATAACCAGAATTAAATTAGTGAACTTCTGATTCACTATCTAGCATGTTAAGCACAACACTATGGAGGGATATTATGAGACTGTTTTATGGAATTATGGTTATCCGATGTTTTCGATTAACAGTCCAGTCAACCCCCTTCATTACTACGGATAATAGAGGTTCTTCTGTATTGCGAGACCAAGACTAAGGTGAACTGATTAGTTCTAATGGGGCGGAAGGGACATGATCGGCTCATTTACTAATAATAATAATAATAATAATAATAATAATAATAATAATAATAATAATAATAATAATAATAATAATTCCGTTCTTTATTTCTTAGGCGGCTAAGTTTGTCAATTGTTATGCAGTGATACTGAGTTCTAGACGACTTGGAAGTCTACAGACCAGTGGCGGCTGATTGACTGAGGCAAGTGAGGCCGGGCCTCAGTCACTTGGCTTAACTGAAATCAAATTTTGTGTTTTTATATAATGTATTAGTTATCTGAATGAAGCATATATCGCTGTAGAAGCATTTGAAAACTTTGTGATGTAGATAGACCTGTTTTGCAGTAAAATTTGTTCATGAGGCCAGGATCGCTCGTGCCGGGTCTGCTTCTGGATTTTCGTTTGTCTTCGCGGGCTTTTGACGTTGCGCTTAAAACGTTGTAACTGAGGCACAATTCGTCTGGCCTGGTCAGATTTCACTCCTCTCAACCATGGGCCGACCTCAAGGGTAGAGTGGGGTGGGAATAGGGTGGCTTGTCTTCCTAAATAGGCCATAAATAACAAACATTCCAGCTCTTTGGCAGGCAGAGACCCCACACTATTCTCTCCTCTTATGTCTTAGTTTATGACTTAAGCGAGGGTGTTGTACTATTGTACTTCGTAGTACAGTAGTGAATCTGGGCTAATGTTGTTATGTATTTCGGGAAAATATAAAGAGAAAGAAATGCGAGAAATAATGCTGGTGTACTTAATTCATTGTTAGAGTGTCCTTTTTTGAGAAGAAATAATATTGAAAGAAAGGAAGTTTTAAATAAAGAGAGAGCCTATCGAGATACCTACGACATCGCTGACAATTTTTCTGACAGATAATCTTAAAACGCGAGTTTCTATTGCATCCTGGTATGGGCAACATAAATGGTTAAGTGGTAATGTGGTGCAAAATAAACTTCTCTGTTGGCCTTGTTCGTTGCTGTCAAAGGAAAAAAATAAAAAGAAAAGAAAGAAAGAAAGGGTAATTTCAACACATAATATGGGATGCTTCATCACACTGAAACAATCACTGAAACTCGTAGCATAACAGCTTATTTGGTGAGTGAAATTATTATTTTTAATTAGTAGTAATAATAATAGACTAATAATAATAATAATAATAATAATAATAATAATAATAATAATAATGATAATAATAATAATACAGTAATAATGATATTAATAATATAACAACAATAATAATTAATATCGTATATAAACATTTTCTATCGGAGGCACTTAAACTAGTTGCATCTGGCCTCACCGAGGATTTGGATCACCGGCCGCTACTGCTACAGACAGAGAACTGAGCCCCACAATTGCCAAGAATCATTCGAACACAAAATTCACATTGTGACAGAAATCACTTATTTATCACTAGGGACCGGATTTTTATGTAATTACATATTATATTCCTTTCAATCTAACCTATATAAATAACAAATCTTTGCGAATCTTGTAATTACCATTAATATATTAAAATTTGATACTACATATTTTTACATATTTACCCCACATTACATATTATGGCTTGGTATTACATAAATCTACATATTTAGGGGGTTTATTCATTTTTACTTCTCTAAAAGGGGAAAAAAAAGTCTGCTGGAGAAGTTTACAATTTGAAATATACAGATTTAAAAAGCCTTTTTACCTACTCATGAAAAGACATATTTCGGGACGAAACATAACGTCTTTAGTTCCAGGAAGTAATAGAGGCACTCACTTCATACCGCCCACTGTAAATATGAGTGAACAAAAAGCAACCTTTCTCATAAACTACCTTGTATTGTAAAACTCACTCAGAAAGTAGCGTTGTCTTCATGCGTTAGAGTGGGACGAGGATGACATGATTTGTCTCGAACTATAATTGTTCTGCTCACGTCTTAACAAGCCGTTCCCATGTAATTTGCAACCTTACTCACCCTCTTCCTAATCCTTTCATGGAAAACCCGTGTCAAGTCTGGCATGAGCCGCAATAAAGTAGCCGACTTTTGAAAAGAAGCTGGAGTAAAGGAACAAACTGGAAAGATGTTGAAAGATTTAAATAAATAGCTTTTCAGGTTATTACTTGACCTTTTTACTTTAAATTCAGTAGATCTATACGGAAATGGAATTTTCCGAGGAATTAGAAAGTATGGTTCTCGGCTGGAATAATCCTACCCTTCTGAATGAGACAGGAATGTCACTTTTCAAACAACTATAGTTTGAGTTTTATTAGGTACAGTAATTTGTTTTTTACAGGGAGCAGTTAAAATGCTTGTGTCCCAAATCTCATCTTATTTTCTCCTAATCCAGTAAAGCGAAACAGTGCTTGCAGTTCTGTTGTGTCATTCATTTCACTCAGTTCTCTAGTTTTAGTACTTACAGTATAAAGTGCAAGTGAGTTTATCTACTGTTTTAAATAACTAAAATGGCCCATGTATATTCAAACCTAACGACAAAAATAAAATCATGGATTGCAATGGAAGAAGGTTCCACTACAGATGAAAAAATGGTAATGTGTCAAGCGTGCGGTAAAAAAGTCAGGTGCTGTATGAAATCACAACTGGAGAGTCTTACCTTTTCTATACCTTTCAGATATTGATATTAAATATTTTCATGATTTTACATATTTTGGTACATATTCAGCTTATTTTTCTTACATAAATATGTACATATTTCACACCTTGATATTACATAAAAATCCGGTCTCTAATTATGAGACTTCCACGGTCAGAGTTCTCAGCATCCCGCCATAGAAAAAATTATACCTTCGATATTACTATTCAGTATAAATATGGAGCACAAATCAACTTGCTCTATTCAAATTTCTTATTCTTTACGGTGACTTATCGGGGCCGAAAAATAAGGGTTAGGAGTTCAACCGCGGGTTACGAGGGTGAATCACGAGAGCGTGCCTCCACTTTACAACACCCATCTCCACGAAAACTGATATCGACTGCAATGTTGAATTCAAATGAAGTTGGACTCTTGGCTTCATTTCCTGGTTCTGGACACGAGATATTGCGTAAATTCTATTCCATTCACCAAATAACAGGGATCGCTACGTGTCAGCCTCGGGCGATCTGTAACTCGGCAAGAAAAGTAACACTTTCCTATTATCTTTATCTGCTGTAATATAAAATTTTGGTAATGCTATTCTTCCCACGTTACTTTAAGTAGGACGGTGATAAGTTGATAAGGAAAGATAAGCCTATAGCATGCAGAAGTGCAGAAAACTTGGAAGAAACAGGCAAAGTAGTACTGCAATACGTATTATTGCATTGCCTTATTATTACTTACTTACTTACTTACTTACAAATGGCTTTTAAGGAACCCGAAGGTTCATTGCCGCCCTCACATAAGCCCGCCATCGGTCCCTATCCTGTGCAAGATTAATCCAGTCTCTATCATCATACCCCACCTCCCTCACATCCATTTTAATATTATCCTCCCATCTACGTCTCGGCCTCCCCGCAGGTCTTTTTCCCTCCGGTCTCCCAACTAACACTCTATATGCATTTCTGGATTCGACCATACGTGTTACATGCCCTGCCAATCTCAAACGTCTGGATTTTAAGTTCCTAATTATGTCAGGTGAAGAATATAATGCGTACAGTTCTGTGTTGTGTAACTTTCTCCATTCTCCTGTAACTTCATCCCGCTTAGCCCCAAATATTTTCCTAAGCACCTTATTCTCGAACACCCTTAACCTATGTTCCTCTCTCAGAGTGAGAGTCCAAGTTTCACAACCATACAGAACAACCGGTAATATAAGTGTTTTATAAATTCTAACTTTCAGATTTTTGGACAGCAGACTGGATGATAAGAGCTTCTCAACCGAATAATAACACGCAATTCCCATATTTATTCTGCGTTTAATTTCCTCCCGAGTGTCATTTATATTTGTTACTGTTGCTCCAAGATATTTGAATTTTTCCACCTCTTCGAAGGATAAATCTCCAATTTTTATATTTCCATTTCGTACAATATTCTGGTCAGGAGACATAATCATATACTTTGTCTTTTCGGAATTTACTTCCAAACCGATCGCTTTACTTGCTTCAAGTAACATTTCCGTGTTTTCCCTAATCGTTTGTGTATTTTCTCCTAACATATTCACGTCATCTGCATAGACAAGAAGCTGATGTAACCCGTTCAATTCCAAACCCTGCCTGTTATCCTGAACTTTCCTAATGGCATATTCTAGAGCGAAGTTAAAAAGTAAAGGTGATAGTGCATCTCCCTGCTTTAGCCCGCAGTGAATGCTTTATTATTATTATTATTATTATTATTATTATTATTATTATTATTATTATTATTATTATTATTATTATTATTATTATTGCATCAGTTATTCATAGATTTAAAAAAGGCATCTGACTCGGTTAAGAGAGAAGTTTTAAATATGATATTCTTATTGAATTTGGTATTCCCAAGAAACTAGTTCGATTAATTAAAATGTGTCTCAGTGAAACATACAGCAGAGTCCGGATAGGTCAGTTTCTGTCAGATGCGTTTCCAATTCACTGTGCGCTAAAGCAAAGAGATGCACTATCACCTTTACTTTTTAACTTTGAGCAGGGATCGTCAGCACAGAGCACGCTGGGGCTAGCATCCCTTACCCGCTGAAAACGCAGTGAACTAGGGTGCACTGCGTAACTACTAGCGGGTATGCTCTCTATCTCTCTATGCTGCATGACGGTACATATGGGACAGCACCGCGTACCCGTTGCACATTTCAGCGAGTGCTGACGACACTAATCTAGAGTATGCCATTAGGAAAGTCCAGAGTAACAGAGAGGGTTTGGAATTGAATGGGTTACATCAGCTGCTTGTCTATGCGGATGACGTGAATATGTTAGGAGAGAATCCACAAACGATTAGGGAATATACGGGAATTTTACTTGAAGCAAGTAAAGCGATAGGTTTGGAAGTAAATCTGGAAAAGACATAATATATGATTATGTCTCGTGACGAGAATATTGTACGAAATGGAAATATAAAAATTGGAAATTTATTCTTTGAAGAGGTGGAACAATTCAAATACCTGGGAGAAACAGTAACAAATATAAATGATACTCGGGAGGAAATTAAACACAGAATAAATATGGGAAATGCCTGTTATTATTCGGTTGAGAAACTTTTATCATCTAGTCTGCTGTCAAAAAATCTGGAAGTTAGAATTTATAAAACAGTTATATTACCGGTTGTTCTTTATGGTTGTGAAACTTGGACTCTCACTTTGAGAGAGGAACATAGGTTAAGAGTGTTTGAGAATAAGGTGCTTAGAAAAATATTTGGGGCTAAGAGGGATGAAGTTACAGGAGAATGGAGTAAGTTACACAGCACAGAACTGCACGCATTGTATTCCTCACGTGCCATAATTAGGAACATTAAATCCAGACGTTTGAGATGGGCAGGACATGTAGCACGTATGGGCGAATCCAGAAATGCATATAAAGTGTTAGTTGGGAGGCCGGAAGGAAAAAGACCTGTGGGGAGACCGAGACGTAGATGGGAAGATAATATTAAAATGGATTTGAGGGAGGTGGGATATGATTATAGAGACTGGATTAATCTTGCTGAGGATAGGGACCAATGGCGGGCTTATGTGAGGGCGGGTTCCTTAAAAGCCAGTAAGTAAGTGAGTAAGTAAGTAAGTAAGTAACTAAGCAAGCAAGTAAGTATATCGCTTAGTATCGTCTCCTCTTCTGCTAACAACGCCATATCATCAGCAAATAGTTCATACATTGCTTTTAAATAATAGGCCTAACCGATTTGAAATATTACGTCCTCTGCTATGGCTTAAATGGTATTTACTATTCCTAACTATAGATGTAACAGGGTCAGAACCTATTCTCAACAGGAAAGTGAAAATTCATGTCCCTGTTATAAGGACGGGATATGTGCTCCTTAAGGGAAGTAGGTAGTCATTAGGAGTCAAAAATCCTATCTTTTATTTTGTGTTTAAAGAAGTTCAAAACGTGCTCATTTAAACAATACTGCATAGTATATATTGTGGGGGTATCTCTGCAGGTAAGCCCTTTGAATGTCCTCTTTAAATTTTGCGGCTCAAGTAATTCACACATTCCTCTTCTTTTTTTTTTTTTTTTAGTGCATTTTTCAGTAAGTTGATATATTTCAAACTTAAGTGCATTTTTCTCTGAAACTACTAAATCTATTTATATGAAATTTTTACAGTATTTTCTGCAGCCTTTGTTCTACAAAGTAGACCTACTGGTTTATGAATATCATACACATAACACGAGAAAAAATTATATTCTTAGAAATAAATGGCAAAAATTGTTAATCAAAGTTCAATATTTTTTTCTGTTTCACTGAGGGTAAAATATTTCACTAAATTTTGCTTTATAATTTACAATATGCATCACTTGATAACTTTAAAAAATACAAGGTATATATAAGTGAAGATTGTAGCAATTAATGTGCAACTGAAGATAGAAGTACATTTAGCAAAACGGGAAAACAGGTTATCAGTTACGGCCTTTCTTTTGCACTTATATCCGAAACTAATTAGTTGTCTTTCATACCACTGAATTCAGAATGATTTATTGTTTAATCATGGAAGCTTTTATTCTAATCTAAACTCTAAAATCCTAGAAATATTCAACTAAACTTCTATCACTTATATCTGAAACTAATTAGTTGTCTTTCATACCACTGAATTCAGAATGATTTATTGTTTAATCATGAAAGTTTTTATTCTAATCTAAACACTAAAATCCTAGAAATATTCAACTAAACTTCTATCACTTATATCTGAAATTAATTAGTTGTCTTTCACACCACTGAATTCAGAATGATTTATTGTTTAATCATGAAAGTTTTTATTCTAATCTGAACACTAAAATCCTAGAAATATTCAACTAAACTTTTATCACTTATATCCGAAACTAATTAGTTGTCTTTCATACCACTGAATTCAGAATGATTTATTGTTTAATCATGGAAGTTTTTATTCTAATTCGAACGCTAAAATCCTAGAAATATTCAACTAAACTTCTATCACTTATATCCGAATCTAATTAGTTGTCTTTCATACCACTGAATTCAGAATGATTTATTGTTTAATCATGAAAGTTTTTATTCTAATCTGAACACTAAAATCCTAGAAATATTCAACTAAACTTCTATCACTTATATCTGAAACTAATTAGTTGTCTTTCATACCACTGAATTCAGAATGATTTATTGTTTAATCATGAAAGTTTTTATTCTAATCTGAACACTAAAATCCTAGAAATATTCAACTAAACTTCTATCACTTATATCCGAAACTAATTAATTGTCTTTCATACCACTGAATTCAGAATGATTTATTGTTTAATCATGGAAGTTTTTATTCTAATTCGAACACTAAAATACTAGAAATATTCAACTAAATTTCTATCACTTATATCCGAAACTAATTAGTTGTCTTTCATACCACTGAATTCAGAATGATTTATTGTTTAATCATGAAAGTTTTTATTCTAATCTGAACACTAAAATCCTAGAAATATTCAACTAAACTTCTATCACTTATATCTGAAACTAATTAGTTGTCTTTCATACCACTGAATTCAGAATGATTTATTGTTTAATCATGAAAGTTTTTATTCTAATCTGAACACTAAAATCCTAGAAATATTCAACTAAACTTCTATCACTTATATCCGAAACTAATTAGTTGTCTTTCATACCACTGAATTCGGAATGATTTATTGTTTAATCATGGAAGTTTTTATTCTGATCTGAAAACTAAAATCCTAGAAATATTCAACTAAATTTCTATCACTTATATCCGAAACTAATTAGTTGTCTTTCATACCACTGAATTCAGAATGATTTATTGTTTAATCATGAAAGTTTTTATTATAATCTGAACACTAAAATCCTAGAAATATTCAACTAAACTTCTATCACTTATATCTGAAACTAATTAATTGTCTTTCATACCACTGAATTCAGAATGATTTATTGTTTAATCATTGAAGTTTTTATTCTAATCTGAACACTAAAATCCTAGAAATATTAAACTAAATTTCTATCACTTATATCCGAAACTAATTAGTTGTCTTTCATACCACTGAATTCAGAATGATTTATTGTTTAATCATTGAAGTTTTTATTCTAATCTGAACACTAAAATCCTAGAAATATTAAACTAAATTTCTATCACTTATATCCGAAACTAATTAGTTGTCTTTCATACCACTGAATTCAGAATGATTTATTGTTTAATCATGGAAGTTTTTATTCTAATCTGAACACTAAAATCCTAGAAATATTCAACTAAACTTCTATCACTTATATCTGAAACTAATTAATTGTCTTTCATACCACTGAATTCAGAATGATTTATTGTTTAATCATGGAAGTTTTTATTCTAATCTGAACACTACAATCCTAGAAATATTCAACTAAACTTCTATACTGAAATTCTTTAATCGCATAGGCATCAGTACTCACTATCCTTAACCCTTTCGTGAACAGCTGTCTTACAACAAAACAAGGGAGCCACGCTATTTATCAATGTCCAGAGTTGATCCGTAACAGTCATTTAAGTTGGAGCGAAACGAGCTAATTCTTGAAGGTAGATAAACCATTGTTTTACTTCATAACTCAATTCACTAAGCAATTTCAGTTTCTCTCTCTCCCTTTAATTTAGGAAGCAATGTCTGAGACAGTCTGATGGATGAAACGAGCGAACACTGGCAACTCTAATTCTGTGTAGACTTTGGTGTGACACTAGCAGTCTTATACCTTGAGATATCGCTCGTAATTAAGGCTTCGCAGCGATCCTATAAAACATCACATCTCATTCACTTTCATATGAGTGGGAAGTAGGGAAAATTGTATAGATACTCTGTAGGAAGAGCTCTTCCATCATATTGAGAGAAAATACAGCAATGAAACTGAATTAGGATGGCCATATAACTCCGTTTTAATCTGGTTTACGTGTAAAGAAAACAAATGCATATTGTACGAGGGTCATTTCATGCAAAAAGTATGTTTTTGAACTATGATGTCTCAAAAGTTAAAAATATTATAGTAGATTATTTTGTATGTTTAAATATGAATTTCACGCAATATCTATATATATATATATATATATATATATATATATATATATATATATATATATATATAATTTTAACTGGTAATGGAAATTACGGGAAAACGGCTGAACGGATTTTAATAAATGATCCCTCATTTTGAAGCTTGGAACCCAAAGTTTTTCAGAAAAATAGTTGATTCGATTAAATGTCAATTTTCCTACATTATTTTCCAAAATCAATCTGTCGTCAGTTTTGAGAAATATGGCTTTTCAGAATAAAACAAAACACACACTGCAATAAATAATAGGGTATTACACGAAGGCCATGACGGGCAGGATTGCTGACATATTTAGAGCTCAAATTCAATTGGTTATTAAAAACTTCAAGACTTACTAAAAATAATTTACAGGTCTGATTCTGCGGTGTGCAATTTTCGAAGTACAGCTGTGTATTGGATATTAAAATCTACAAAACTTGAGGTGGTTTGATGACCTTACCATTAGAAATGAAATATTATTATAGTTAATGCCATGATGTAGCTATTTTTCATTAATTATACACCATATTAATGCTATATTGATGATATGAGAGTGAAAACGTTTTGGGGTTATTTAAGTAGCTGTAGAGAATATCTTAAATTATATGTTCAATTCTATAATTTCTATAATTTACTGAGTGGTGGCTATTATATATAACTACAAAACTTACGTAAGATAATATTGTTATTAAAAATGAAATATTTTTATAGTTATTAATCAAGTGGGGTTGGGTCTTTTTCATTTACTTAATGGCGGTGTGGTGTAGATATTTATACGGATCATTCCCTTCAGTATTGGCTCGAGAGAGCGCAAAAATTACAGTTCCTAAGGAAAGACCAAAAAGTATTACTTACTGAAAAATTTGTAGTCTCCCGATCAAGTCAGCAAGATCTCTTAGCAGGATTAAATGATTTTACTTCTATGACCTGAAATAGCTATTGCTTTACTTCCACATGAACAACCCACTGATCTTTCTGACATTGTTACTTGAGTTTTCGCGTTCAAACTAAAAAACTGAAGGCGGATAGGTTCAAGAAAAATATTTGAGATAAAAAAACCTTCAGAGGAAGTATGTTTCATTATTAAGGAAGCAAATAACTTTCAAAATGTCTGGCATTCTTCATTGAAAATAAATCTGAAAAAATTTTTAATTGAACATCTAATGAACTTAGTTCGCAGCACTCGCTGCACAAGCCACTAATAACATTTATATCCTTGATAATTTGGCAGCAATCTGCATTTAAAATATTGGTTTAGCAAAGAACACATTTTCATTCATTGAAGTTTTCTTACTATGTAAAAGAAGATGGAAAAGTGATTTCAATACATTTCGAAAGAGGAGAGCCTTGTTTATAAATTCCCTCGAAATGAAAAAAAAAAAAAAAGAAGTATAATTTAAGTAGTTACCCGCCGTAAAATAATTTAAAATAGTATAGAACACAAAATGCAATTCATTTTTACAGACGAAAACACATGTGTTTAATTCTTTAGGGTATATTGATTCCACTGTGAAAATTTCGGAATGCTGACTTAAATATCATGTCAGCTTTTAATAAAAATAACTCACCGGAACAAAGGAGCTCAGCAGGTAGGCTCTCCTGTCGTACAGAATGTTGCGCGATCAAGGTCAGGGAGACGGACGTTTGAGATTACTCATCGTTATGAAGTCTAGCGAACGCTGCGACCGCCACACATAGCAAGCGATTTTCAATCGTCGGAACAAAAATTAATAATTTTATTAATTTAATTATTCACAGGTTTTTTGAGGTTATGTCATAAAACTTGAGAGCTGGATTAAGAATAAGATTTTCTTCAATATGAATGAAATTCTCATTAATTTAAATTGTTGCATTCGAATATAAAACTATTTCTTTTTTTCAATGAGGTGTTTTTATGAGCATGCCCTAATATTATTCGAATTAGTCTTTAAGGTATTAAAACATGGTTCTTCAGGTTTACAATGGCGTCTCTTTAGTTTCGATGACACTTCATATAGGGTGTCTAGAATATTTCAAATTATGGATAGCATGTAACTGCCACCTATTTTTCAGTCATCCGTATGACTAAAATATTAATGATATGGCGGTCTACTTGGCAGTTTAATTTATTTTCATAACAAGATTATTATATTAAAAGCCCAAAAAAATTCATGAAATCACTGGGATATTCTTAAAATTTTGTATGGAATGACCCACGTAAGCCTAACATACTGAAGCATATGTATAACTCATATTCTTGGAAAGTTATGATGTGGAAAGCGAAATAAGATTCATTTAATTGTGTGTAAAATTTACCGTTAAAATCCTAAATCCGTCAAAACTAGTTTCAAATAGTACAAACTATAAAAATCTGGGTTTTTAGGTATAGCTCCCTGTAGAGCAGACTTGAATAATTTGAAGGGAAAAAATTTCGTTTCAGGCTGTTTCGGTCCATCTTTTTGGGTCACTTTTCATATTTGGTACTAGGCCATTTAGGTAAATAAGGCATTTCGGTCCCACGAAATTTGTGGTACAGCATTTTCGGTAATAGACCATTTCCATACCACGAATTTTTTGGTACACCACTTCGGTCACTTGGATCACTTTATCATTTTTGTCATTGCTTTGTTTCAGTCATGTTCCTTGGTCATTGCTTATGAAATAAATTTAATTTAAATTACGTTTGCTAGTAACTGAAAAAACAATTTGCAAACAGTAATACAATTTCTGAATAGAAATAAAATCATTTCCTAGCAACGGAAAAAAAAAAAAAAAAAACTATTTGCAAAGGAACGTAAGACCTCTCCTGAACAAAACATAGGCTACATCAAGAACCAGGAGCAAATCGTATTGATTGTGGAAAGATACGAGGACTACAAGACCAGAGAACAGTTGGATGTTTATTTGAGGACACTGGCCTACAAACTGAAGATCAACCCCAGTGAGCGTGCGGCTGGGTAGTCAAGAGGAAGAAATGGAATAGTATCTACTCAGACAGTAAATACCTGTGCAATTGCTTACTTACAAATGGCTTTTAAGGAACCCGAAGGTTCATTGCCGCCCTCACATAAGCCCGCCAGCGGTCCCTATCCTGTGCAAGATTAATCCAGTCTCTATCATCATATCCCACCTCCCTCAAATCCATTTTAATATTATCCTCCCATCTACGTCTCGGCCTCCCTAAAGGTCTTTTTCCCTCCGGTCTCCCAACTAACACTCTATATGCATTCCTGGATTCGCCCATACGTGCTACATGCCCTGCCCATCTCAAACGTCTCGATTTTATGTTCCTAATTATGTCAGGTGAAGAATACAATGCGTGCAGTTCTGTGTTGTGTAACTTTCTCCATTCTCCTGTAACTTCATCCCGCTTAGCCCCAAATATTTTCCTTAGCACCTTATTCTCAAACACCCTGAACCTATGTTCCTCTCTGAGTGAGAGTCCAAGTTTCACAACCATACAGAAGAACCGGTAATATAACTGTTTTATAAATTCTGACTTTCAGATTTTTGGACAGCAGACTGGATAAGAGCTTCTCAACCGAATAATAACACCCATTTCCCATATTTATTCTGCGTTTAATTTCCTCCCGAGTGTCATTTATATTTGTTACTGTTGCTCCAAGATATTTGAATTTTTCCACCTCTTCGAAGAATAAATCTCCAATTTTTATATTTCCATTTCGTACAATATTCTGGTCACGAGACATAATCATATACTTTGTCTTTTCGGGATTTACTTCCAAACCGATCGCTGTACTTGCTTCAAGTAAAATTTCCGTGTTTTCCCTTATCGTTTGTGTATTTTCTCCTAACATATTCACGTCATCCGCATAGACAAGAAGCTGAGTGCAATTGCTACAATAAAAATAATTATTCCTTACATTTCATTATATTTTGTTATTATAATGACCGAAGCAGGTACCAGTATGCCATAATTACCCAAAAAAGTAAATACCAATATGCAGTGACACAAAGATACCATGACCGAAAAAGGGGGGCCAAAGTGTCAGATACCCATATATCTGTTATCTATCTGTCTGTTTACCGAAAACATGGGACCGAAACAGCCGCTAATCAAAAATTGTTCCTGGGCCGGGCATCGAACCCGGGCCTTTGGCTGAGCGCACGAATGCTCTACCGACTGAGATACCCAGGAACTCTAGCATTTCCCTTTATATCCACATACCTCAAGTGGATTGACGACGTCAGTGAGCCAACTTTGAGTGCACACCTTAAGTCACCCACACGCTTAGCCTAACTTCCCGGATTCGATACCCGGCCCAGGAACAAGTTTTCCTTGAATAACAATAACATTTAATCTTCCTCAACTTAGAGAGGTTGTCAAAGACAAAGAATGTTAAACAGTAACATTTAAGATGACATTAAAAATGTCTTACAAGAAATTTGTTTACAATAAACTAAAGTTTACAGTAGATAATATTTCACATAATGAAAAAAAAAAAAAAAATAGAATGAGAAAATTCGACTGTAATATGAAGTGGAATAAAGTGTAGTCGTACAATCTGCAGATAACCCTTAAATTGTCAAAACTTCATTTCTCACAGTAGTTTATTAAACCGTGTCGGACTGTAAAGAAAACAACTATCGCAATGTCCATATTTTATATGTTCTACAATATATTATAGAACTGTGAAATTTTAATTTTCCTACCAATTTTTTTTCTATTCTATTAAAACTATAGCATATAGCCTATTAACCTGTTGTATCCTATAGGATACTTTGTGAATTTAAGGGTTAAACAAATGTAGATAGATAGAAAATGAGCTTTCGTAAGGTCTATAAACTGCGACAGATTAGGTTGGCTTGTTTAGACTTTTGGTAGGCCTTGCATATACGCTTTTGTTTTTTTAAACTAGTTTTGTCGGATTTCGGGCTTTACCTGTACTCCGTCGAAAAATATAAACGCGTATTCTCATATTACTATAAGGAAATTCAAACTTTCACTGTTTTTAACAGCATTAATAATACTCACATTTATTAAGAAATCGCCATTTTGTTGTACTGTAACATAAAATTTGTAACAATTTTAATGCTTGATTATGTAAATTTGGAGCCCTAATTTTTTCCGTTTCTATAATACATGGGCATCGATAACTTTTGTGTGATATAGACTGATTGATCATCTTCACTATATAAAATATTCTTCAGCAGACAAATGGAAGTTTCAGCGACGGAATTCTTAGAATGGTTTTCATTATATCCGTTAGAAATAGAGCACGAAATATTTTCTTGGTAAGCTAACGTGCTATTCAGTCAACTATGAAGGACTTACGGAATGCACAAGAATAACGTTGAAATCGACTGGCATGTACTAATATTATCTCTAATATGTATTTTTTATCAACAAGCATTTACACATAAAGTGTGACTTGTGAACTGAGGTTCCTAGACTACTGACTGACACTGTACACAATTTTCATAACAATATACGAATATGGGTATATATTATATGCAGGGGCGGCCCGTCCATAAGAGCTGCGGAGCTGCAGCACTCCCTGTTTTGACAGGAAAATAAAAATAATATTTACTTTAATTTGTAGAAGAATTGTTACAGCTTTTATTGCTAAATTGCTTTATATTTCATCTGGCCGGGAATGTGTACTATTATCTTATGCATTATCTTTTTGCGCGTCGACTGTACTGGAATTGACACTGCATTCAAAGTCGTCCTGGGATCTGCAGGGAGGGACTGATCATAGAGTGTGTGTCTTGCTAGGTCAGGGGGTAGAGAGGTGAAGGGAAGCAGAGGGAAACTGCCGCTGTTTAAAACCCATATTTCGCTGCAGTGGCTTGCAGAGCCAGGCGACAAGGGAAGATCTTTCCTCTCCTCCCACACCGCTATTGTAATGCTACGTCAAATGGATTCTCTATTCCCTTGAAACTTAATGACAAAATTGTTATTTTCTCTTCGCATACTTATTGTTGTAGAATCTTATCGAGTTAATATAACGAAATTAATATTCTCTTTTGCCTTATTATTACGTATATATCCAGCCTCCAGCAGAACCTGATATTTGCTTTAACTCAAAATGATTGCACGACTAGAATCCTTTTGATATAGCACATAAAATACGAAAGAGACTTCTTTTCCAGTTTTAGAAAATTGTTGACCATCAGTATATCTGAGTGTTGCTTTGGTGTGACGTCTTAGTGCCGTAACTTAACCAGTTCAAAAATGTGCAAGCATGAGTGTGTGTGAATTACAGAATATTAATTTTATTTTTCTCAACTTTCCCTTCCGGAGAAAATTGATGTAACGAAGTGAAATTAAAGGGTCGTTCGTTACCCGACTTAAATCTTACTCAAGCTTCATCCAGTCGTAGACCTGGTTGGCAAGTTGGTATAGCGCTGGCCTTCTATGCCCAAGGTTGCTGGTTCGATCCCGGGCCAGGTCGATGGCATTTAAGTGTGCTTAAATGCGACAGGCTCATGTCAGTAGATTTACTGGCATGTAAAAGAACTCCTGCGGGACAAAATTCCGGCACATCCGGCGACGCTGATATAACCTCTGCAGTTGCGAGCGTCGTTAAATAAAACAACATTTTTTTTTAACATTCATCCAGTCGAAATAATGCATATAATGTAAGGAAGTATAGCAATGAAATTTACGCTGAGCATTTGTGGTTGCCTCCTCTTCGGTGGTGATACTGCATAGACTAGGAGTGGTGTGAAAGATTTAGGACATTTGCCCCTAAAAATTAAAATGCACGAATCTTCGCAATCTCACCTGAAAAATATTGTTTCATTGGCTATGTTAGGCAAAACTAATATTGCTGCGCAATTAAGTGAAACGAACAGAACAAACATTCTCAAACATGATCAAGAAGTGAGAAAAAATCGTGAAATTATTAAAAAAAAAATATTGATTGTAAGTTATCAACTTTTGTGGCCAATATGAACTTTCCCTTAGGGGACATGATGAAAAAACGATTCGAAGGACTCTGGTGTATTTTGTGGGTTGCTAGAGTCCGTGAGTAATCTAAACGAGCCTCTCAAAAATCATTTAGAACATGCCACTATTTAAAGGTAATTCTAAGATAATTCAGAATAAACCGGTAGATTGCAAGTTGACTGTCTGCCGATCACAAATTCAGACTGAAATCGATGGTATTAGTTTTTTTTTTTTTTTTTTTTTTTTTTAGCAGATGATGCCACAGAAATATCCAACTAAGTCAGAAAGTTTTAGTTTTTCGATATGTAGTGAATTTATTTTTGTCCTATACTTATTAGTAATGATATCAAGAAGTGAAATTTGTATGTACCAAAATCTACTGCAGCTCTCCCAATCCAAAAGTTCACGAACTGCCACTGATTATATTGATTATATGTGTGTATGTGTGTGTGCGTGTAACCCAATGATATACTTGATTTAAGTGGGACAAATAACTTATTTATTGTTAAATTTCATTCGAATGAACATGCTTGTCCATCTTACATTGTAATGCTGTGTAGGTCTATGCTATTATTATTATTATTACTAGCCGTACCCGTGCGCTCCGCTGCACCCGTTAGAAATAAATATAAAGTAAGTACATAATTAAAATAGGACATTTGATCCAGGGAACATTCGTGTTTGATAGAAGGATAAATCGTTTAATATGTTACTTAATTTAAATTGCATCCAAATAATTAAAATGCGATCATTTTGGTCCAGAGATACTCATTTGGTGCAATGACAATTCCTTTAACATGTTCCTAATTTTTATTACATGCAACCATAGCTTAATGAAGATTGACATCATTTAGATTTAATGTGTATACTTTGACTTGTTATAGATTTCCATTGAATTATGGTAATAACTTAATTTTAACCCTTGTTTTCTACGTATTCAGTAAATGGCGTTTGGCCCACTATGGTTCTGAACCCTTCAAATAACTTAAATTATATTATATAATATTACATTACATATATTATATTATATTATATTATATTATATTATATTATATTATATTATATTATATCATATCATATCATATTACATTATATCAGAAGTTACTGTAATAACATTATAGCATTATGTCCATCTAGAGAAACTACACTTTCCAATGATGAAATAATAATTAATTATACAAATCGCTTAATTTAGCTTCCGATATTAATTCATACAAACACAGAAACATTCTCTGTAGGCTATCTTTCATAGCTTTCGATTGTTGCTGTCCAAGGCCCCTTATAGACGAAGTCATTTGTTTTTTAATTCATTACACGGCCTTAGATGGCAGTTATTTTAATTTTAAAACTCATTTATCTCATTAAATATCAGTCCTATCAAACTTTTTCAAGGAATAAAACTTATCGGAAATTATTTGTAAAGAAACTTTTGTTATGTAACATTTTTCACAAAAATCAATAAGCGAGATATTTCGATTTATTTAATTCAGGCCCCCTTATAACCCCCCTTTTAAATAATGTATTTTGAATGCCATTAGCATAAAATCTAAGTTACAACGAACTTAATTTATATTCCAATTTTCATCGAAATCCGTTCAGCCATTATCGCGTGAAAAGGTAACAAACATACAGACAGACAGACATACAAACAAAAATTAAAAAAAAAAAAGCGATTTTCGGTTCCAGGGTGGTTAATTATACATGTAAGGACCAATTATTTTTGGAAAATCGAAAATTACGAGAAAAATTTTGGCTACAGATTTATTATTAGTATAGATTATTATTAATATTGTTATTATTATTATTATTATTATTATTATTATTATTATTATTATTATTATTATTATTATTATTATTATTATTATTATTACTAGTGGCTTGTACAGAAAATGCTGCAGACGTTCAAATAAATTTTTTTCAGATTTATTTTCAATGAAGAATACCAGACATTTTGAAAGTTATTTGCTTCCATAATAATGAAACATATTCCCTCTGAATGGTTTTTTTTATACCAAATACTTTTTCTTGATCTTATTCACCTTCAGTTTTTGAGTTTCAACGCGAAAACCCAAGTAGATTTTTCATGTGGGAGTAAAGCAATAGATATTTCAGGTCATTGTGGATTGTAGGTGAAAGTTAAAAAAAGTCAGGTGTGCAATGCTTTCGAACAATTATACATAGCATCTTGGCATAGCTGTTGCATGTAGAGCTTGAAGTGTAGAGGGTAAAATCATTTTATCCTAAGAGATCTTGCTGAAATGATCGGGAGACTACAAAATTTTGTAGGCCTCTTATTTTGTCAGTAAGTAATACCTTTTGGTCTTTCCTTAGGAACTGTAATTTTTGCGCTCTCTCGAGCCAATACTGAAGAGAATGACGCATATAAATATCTACACCACACCGCCATTACATATATGAAAAAAGACTAATCTCACTTGATTAATAACTATAAAAATATTATCTTACGTAAGTTTTGTAGTTTTATATAATAATAGCCGCCAGTCAGTACATTATGGAAATGAAGATCTAATTTAAGATATTCTCTACATCTACTTATATAACCGCAAAACATTTCATTTTCATATCATCAGTATAGTATTAATATATATAATTAATGAAAAATAGTCACACCATGGGATTAACTATAATAATATTTCATTTCTAATGGTAATAATGTCAACAAACCACCTCGAGTTTTGTAGATTTTAATATCCAATAAACAGCTGTATTCAGAATATTACCCACCTCGAAATCAGACCTGTAAAATTATTTTTAGTAAGTCTTTAAGTTTTTAATAATCAATTGGATTTGAACTCTAAATATGTCAGAAATACTGCTGGTCATGGCCTTCGTGTAATAGCCTATTGTTTATTGTAGTGTGTGTTTTGTTTTATTCTGTAATCACGGCCGACTTGATGCTGTAATGCAATTAGTTCTCAAAACTGACGAAAGATGGATTTTGGAAAATAGGAAAATTATGTAGGAAAACTAACGCTTCGCTGAAAGTTACTATTTTTCTGAAAATCCTTGGATGCCAAGCTTTAAAATGACGGGTCATTCATTAAAATCCGTTCAGCCGTTTTCTCGTAATTTCCATTACCAGTTCAAATTATATATAGATTGTTGTTATTACTTACTTACAAATGGCTTTTAAGGAACCCGAAGGTTCATTGCCGCCCTCACATAAGCCCGCCATCGGTCCCTATCCTGTGCAAGATTAATCCAGTCTCTATCATCATACCCCACCTCCCTCACATCCATTTTAATATTATCCTCCCATCTACGTCTCGGCCTCCCCGCAGGTCTTTTTCCCTCCGGTCTCCCAACTAACACTCTATATGCATTTCTGGATTCGACCATACGTGTTACATGCCCTGCCAATCTCAAACGTCTGGATTTTAAGTTCCTAATTATGTCAGGTGAAGAATATAATGCGTACAGTTCTGTGTTGTGTAACTTTCTCCATTCTCCTGTAACTTCATCCCGCTTAGCCCCAAATATTTTCCTAAGCACCTTATTCTCGAACACCCTTAACCTATGTTCCTCTCTCAGAGTGAGAGTCCAAGTTTCACAACCATACAGAACAACCGGTAATATAAGTGTTTTATAAATTCTAACTTTCAGATTTTTGGACAGCAGACTGGATGATAAGAGCTTCTCAACCGAATAATAACACGCAATTCCCATATTTATTCTGCGTTTAATTTCCTCCCGAGTGTCATTTATATTTGTTACTGTTGCTCCAAGATATTTGAATTTTTCCACCTCTTCGAAGGATAAATCTGCAATTTTTATATTTCCATTTCCTACAATATTCTGGTCACGAGACATAATCATATACTTTGTCTTTTCGGAATTTACTTCCAAACCGATCGTTTTACTTGCTTCAAGTAAAATTTCCGTGTTTTCCCTAATCGTTTGTGTATTTTCTCCTAACATATTCACGTCATCTGCATAGACAAGAAGCTGATGTAACCCGTTCAATTCCAAACCCTTCCTGTTTCCTGAACTTTCCTAATGGCATATTCTAGAGCGAAGTTAAAAAGTAAAGGTGATAGTGCTTTAGCCCGCAGTGAATTGGAAAAGCATGAGATAGAAACTGACCTATACGGACTCTGCTGTATGTTTCACTGAGACACAATTATTATTATTATTATTATTATTATTATTATTATTATTATTATTATTATTATTATTATTATTATTATTATTAACTGATAGATATAGACATAGACAATACAAGCAGAGAGCGAGATAGATGATATTATTGTTTCAAATTGTCGTCTTAAGGATACAAGTTAAAATGATGTTACATTGTAATTTATCACAGGATATTGTTTTTTTTTCTTTTTTATGCCTTGTTTTAGTT
The DNA here is from genome assembly GCF_040183065.1 of Periplaneta americana. Classification (NCBI taxonomy): domain Eukaryota; kingdom Metazoa; phylum Arthropoda; class Insecta; order Blattodea; family Blattidae; genus Periplaneta; species Periplaneta americana. The sequence goes on from NC_091121.1 coordinate 194,906,580, forward strand.
CATTTTTTTAATGTTCGTAACAATCGATTTCCTAAGCAACAGTAACGTGGTTTGCATAGATCCGGTCCAACGAAATGAATTCAGCAATGTTTTTGCAAGTCGATAATCGCATTTGCGGCGTGTATAGCGCCCTGAACTACCCATTGTCTCGAAGTGATGCAGGAAATATTAAATTACTTAACTAGTAAGGTTAATTCTCCGCATATCCATGTTGTCTTGGAGCGGAAGACACCGATTACAGGCATCTGCGTGTGTCAAACAGCACCTGACGCCGCGGATTGAACCTGAACAGCGCTGGTTTTCTATTACTTAACTGTCCACCAGCCAAACCTTCACATTCCACATTCACTTTCACCGGCCGAGGGTCACATACTTTTCATAGCTACTTACTGCGATTACATCTCTGTTGAAACCGTGGCTCGATAAAGAAGGGATTGAGGCACACCTGTTGAGCCTTCTGTGCTAAAATAGCCTTGCCAAATGGATCAACTTATTTTCGTACTCAAAATGTCTTTTAAGAAAATATAATTTCTCTGTTTGCAGTCCCTTTTTTAAAACTGTTAAAAATACAAAATAGCACACATTTTGTTCATTGATTAAATTATATAGATGCTTTTTTTATGAGTTGGCAAGCATGTACTTTGGGTTCGATTGCCGGTCGGGGCAAGTTACCTGGTTGAGGTTTTTTCCAGGGTTTTCCCTCAAACCAATATGAGCAAATGCTGGGTTACTTTCGGTGCTGGACCCCGGACTCATTTCACCGGCATTATCACCTTCATCTCATTCAGACGCTAAATAACCTAAGATGTTGATAAAGCGTCGTAAAATAACCTACTAAAATAAAATAAAATACATCTTTAGGGAGAACTACATCCTCCCTAATCATCATATTCCTACCGTCTGCTCAATGCTCAACAAAACCAGACACCTTCCAGGAATTTCTTCATTCCTACAACCAAACTGTTACAGAATATTTGAACATACCCATCCCATGACATTCAAAACTTTCTCTGTCACTGCTACACGAAAATTTAAAAATATATACGTAACAAATAGAAATAGACACGTTTAGGCTCTAAAACCTTAAAAAAATAGGTCTGAATGGGCAAAATAGACATTTTTAGGCACTGTAAAACTTCTTTCAAACGTTTATATTTTATATAAAATGTGAAGATATTTAATTAGTTTTAGTTTATCCCTACAGAAAAAAATAGGCATTTAGGCCTAACCTAAAATCCGAGGTCTAATGACAAGTGATCGTATTCAACTCTGAAAAAAAGCTACAGAAATGTGTGTATCATGAAATAGCTTCAGTAGCTATAGAATGTCCATAAATAGGTCAAAAAGCTACAGAAATCTGTGTATCATGAAATAGCTTCAGTAGCTATAGAATGTCCATAAATAGGTCAAAAAGCTACAGAAATCTGTGTATCATGAAATAGCTTCAGTAGCTATAGAATGTCCATAAATAGGTCAAAAAGCTACAGAAATCTGTGTATCATGAAATAGCTTCAGCAGCTATAGAATGTCCATAAATAGGTCAAAAAGCTACAGAAATCTGTGTATCATGAAATAGCTTCAGCAGCTATAGAATGTCCATAAATAGGTCAAAAAGCTACAGAAATCTGTGTATCATGAAATAGCTTCAGTAGATATAGAATGTCCATAAATAGGTCAAAAAGCTACAGAAATCTGTGTATCATGAAATAGCTTCAGTAGCTATAGAATGTCCGTAAATAGGTCAAAAAGCTACAGAAATCTGTGTATCATGAAATAGCTTCAGTAGCTATAGAATGTCCATAAATAGGTCAAAAAGCTACAGAAATCTGTGTATCATGAAATAGCTTCAGTAGCTATAGAATGTCCATAAATAGGTCAAAAAGCTACAGAAATCTGTGTATCATGAAATAGCTTCAGTAGATATAGAATGTCCATAAATAGGTCAAAAAGCTACAGAAATCTGTGTATCATGAAATAGCTTCAGTAGCTATAGAATGTCCATAAATAGGTCAAAATTATTTTCCTTTGTTACATCATCATGAAAATTAATTTGTTGTTATTCGCAGAGAAAAATTGTTTTATTTAACGACGCTGGGAACTGCAGAAGTTATATCAGCGTCGCCGGTGTGCAGGAATTTTGTCCCACAGGAGTTCTTTTACATTCCAGTAAATCTACTGACATGAGCCTGTTGCATTTAAACAGACTTAAATGTCATCGACCTCGGCCGGGATCGAGCATAGAAGACCAGCGCTATACCGACTACGCTACCGAGGGCGACTTATTCGTAGATATCTTTGTAACTATAGAATATCACAACATTTGTTTTAACTGATTAATTATGACACTTATTTTTAAATTAATAGACAGAATAAAACAATATAGAAACGATTGCAAACAACATATACCATACAAAGAATGGAAGCAGACCGCATACCAGAACTGATGATGAACTATATAACCCAATAGGTAGAAGAAATGCTGGTAGACCGAAAACAAGGGCTCAACAGTGTTAAAAAATGAGACCGGAACGAGCCTTATAAGGCTTAATCCATGATGCTGCTGCTGCTGCTGCTGCTGCTGCTGCTGCTGATGATGATGATGATGATGATGATGATGATTTTTATGAGAATGGAAAGTTCCATTCGCTTTGCGTATTGTACCTACATATACAGGGACATCATTTTATTTTTACTAACATTTTTAATATTAACCTGTCTATACCTTTAGAGAACCGGAAACACCGCTTGCTCCCCCCTCCAAGACTGGAGTTCGATGATACTGGCGTAAAACACAAATCACTCTACTAGGTATAGGAAGGAAGAAAAGTAGTTCATCCATTTACGTAAACTAGGAAATATCGCGATTTTGAGTTTGATAATTTTCATTAGGTTTTTCTTTAATCAAAGTACAGTACTGTATTAAGAATAAGTGTTTTTACTCACGAAGTGAGTTATCCATGCGAACGTATTCATTATGCAGTGTATATTATACTGTCTACAGCACATTAGCGTACAATATAGAGAAAGAAGTTAAATTGAAAAATAACCATAATATGAATATTTAAACACAATTTTGAAAATGGTGGCCGTTCATTTCGATACAGGCTTCAGTTCTTTTGTGCATATTATCGCACTATAGACTATTGCATCTAATTCCAATTGCCAGTTTCGTCCTTCGTACTAGTAACTCATGTTGAAATAATTCTGTACCTACTCTACGTACTGTAAATTCAATCTTCACTTCTGCTATCAGACATGCTATAAAATTACTCAGACATGCTATCTACTGTCCGTCCAAGTGGTTATGCCGCATGATTGTAGAAAGGGAGGAAATCACGTGACAGTTAATTACTTAACGAGGCCCTTTTATTTAAGTTAAATTAAACAGCTGTATAATATTACGTAAACGTCCAATTCCTAAGAGAAATTAATGTTTTCAGAAAAGAGCTAAGACAGCCCAGCTTTTACAGAGGGGCGAGCAGAAGCAGGTGGGGGAAATCGGGATGCGACGTAGGCAAACGGACAGTACCTGTGCGAAAATATGATTCAATATTGAAAGCTCTTTCGTCACTGGAAAACGCGAACATATTTCTGGAACGTACTATACTCACTAACACAGTACTGCTTACTATCTGCGGTCTTGGTTCTGTGTGGAGTTGGAACTTCCTTAGTAGAAGGGGTGGGAGTGAAGTACATTCAAAAACTCAGGTACAATAAAAATTGAAGTAAAAATAAAATGATGTCCCTGTACAACTACGAAAATCCTCAGAGCGACTAGGAGGCAGTTCCCAAAATGTCATCCTCAGTCAGTTTCAAACTACGGTATGGACGAAGTGGTCCCCTGTCTGTTTCAGACATTATGTTGGAGTTGGTTCCTGGTCAGATTCAAGCATTACGTTCGAGGTGGTTCTCATATCCCGTACGTGAACTACAAATAAAATCCACTTTCTCATTTTCTACAGACTTAGGACTCTCTACTGTGTATAGATATGTTTCACTATATTGTTTATTGCATCCATATTATTTTCATTATGATTCTGTGACGGCAGCCCATCAGACTAAAGATTCGCTTTATTGAGAAGGCAACCTTGGAATCCTACTTGAATGACGTGCATGAATGTTTTTACTTTTTTAATGTCTTACGCGATGAATGTAACAATATCGCCTTTATTCAACTTTTATGTGATTTTTTTTAGGGTCGCTCATGCAAGGTTTCTTCAGCTTTCCCTCTGAAGGAGTTGCTGATTTTTTTTACGATTAAATAGGGCATGTCTCTTTCATGGTTGTGATCAACATTCCTTTCAGTGATAATATTTAAGGAATTTAACTTTACAAAACACAATTTCTCCTTGTAAATATCCAGCGTCGTTCATTATTAGCAATGTGTTTCTGAAAACAATACCGGTACTTAAAACCATCAAGTAACGAAGAATCTTGCCCTTTTACTTTAAACAACCTTAAATTTCATAATGAAACGTATTTTACATAATATAAATAAATATAGTGCCACTAGCCTTTACAGAGGGGCGAGCAGAATCGGGTGGGGGAAACCGGGATGCGACGTAGAAAACGGACGACAGTACCTGTGCGAAAATATGATTCAATATTGAAAGCTCTTTCGTCACTGGAAAACACGATCATATTTCTGGAACGTACTATACTCGCTAACTCAGTACTGTTTACTCATGACCGTAAGGCGACTTTTACTGCATACGGTTGGAAGTTTACTAGTACAGGGGGTGGGAGTGAAGTACATTCAAAAACCCAGGCACAATAAAAATTGAAGTGAAAATGAAATGATGTCCCTATACAAACGTATCCTTGTGTGTCGCTGTACTAGGGAAGGCTTCATAATTCTGTTGATTATTCCCATTGTTTTATTGCATTTGCAAATTTTAGAATTTTAGAAGTTATATCTGTTTCAAGGCTCATACGGAGCATGAGATTCAGAGTAATAGAAAGTCACAAGAAGCGAAGTCAGGTCTCTAAAAACAATAATTGGACACACAGCTGATGTTTGTTTCCGACGAGGCATTTAGACTTTATACAGTGTTTGTTTTCTGGCTATATCGCACTTCCAGTAATCCAAAGCCACATATTACTCTGTTTTACCGGTTGAAGGTACGAAATTCTAATAATAAAATAGTTAAAATTATTATCGAAGGTTTTGGTAAATAGGCTATTTATTAAAATATTAGCCGTACCCGTGCGCTCCGCTGCACCTGTTAGAAATAAATATAAAGTAATTATATAATTAAAATAGGACGTTTGATCCAGGGAACATTCGTGTTTGATAGAAGGATAAATCGTTTAATATGTTATTTAAATTAAATTGTATTTAAATAATTAAAATGCGGTCATTTTGGTCCAGAGACCACTCATTTGGTGCATTGACAATTCCTTTAACATGTTTCTTAATTGTTATTACATGCAACAATAGTTTAATGAAGATTGACATATCATTTACTTTTAATGTGTATACTTTATATTACTTGCTATATGTTTCAGAAGTTACTGTAATAACATTGTAGAATTATGTCCATCTAGAGAAACTATACTTTCCAATGGTGAAATAATAATTAAACAATCAATTAGCTTCCGATATTACTTCATACAAACACAGAAACATTCTCTTAGGCTATATTTAATAGCTTTCGATTGTTGTTGTCCAAGGCCGCTTATAGACGAAGTCATTTGTTTTTATTTCAGTACAGTGCCTTAGATGGCATTGTTATTGTAATTTTCAAACTCATTTATCTCATTAAATATCAGTCCTATCAAAATTATGTATAGAATAAAACTCATCGGAAATTAGTTTTAAAGAAACTTTTGTTATGTAATAGTTTTCATGAAAGTCAATAATAAGCGAGATATTTCGATTTATTTAATTCAAATCCCCTTATAACCTCCCTTTTAAATAAAGTATTTTGAATGCCATATAGCCTAAAATCTAAGTTACAACGAACTTAATTTATATTCCAATTTTCATATAAATCGGTTCAGCCATTATCGCGTAAAAAGGTAACAAACATCCAGACAGACAGACAGACAGACACACAAACAAAAATGTCAAAAAAGCGATTTTCGGTTTCAGGATGGTTAATTATACATGTTAACACCAATTATTTTTGGAAAATCGAAAATTACCAGAAAGATTTTGGCTACAGATTTATTATCAATATAGATTTTTACAGCAGTATTTTGGTAGGAGACAGCATATCTTTATAAATAACTATTTTCGAGTTACGACAGTATTTTACAGGGAGTGAGAAATTCTGCCTCAGAGTCCGTAAAGCAGACATGTAATACTTTGCTATAAGAGTAGTTTCTTGGGAAAAGTCACAGTCAAGGGAAGTAATCACCATTACTTTGTCTGCTCATGGAACGACCTTCGATGTTGGAGAGCCAGGCAATTTCCACACGAAGTTGACTTGTTTCCTTTGCGGAACAAACTAGTGCAGGCAAGACTCGTCACTGGTGGTGATAGACCGCATAAAAAGGCCTCAGAAGCAAATTGGTATACGGTTCGACTTATACTGAACAAATGGTTCAGGTGTTAGTACGAGGGGGACCCAGGAAATAACGACCGTTTTGTTGTAATAATTAAAAAAAATATATTTATTTGAAAAAACAAAGTCTGTTACATAACTGAAGCTTCCTTTACTTCTCTACATAATCACCACCTACATTTAAACATTTGTCGTATCTGTTCACTAGCTTTAGAATTCCCGTGTTATACTCCTCTGCCGCCAGTTCATTAAGCCAGGTGTTCACTGTCTTCTTCAACTCTTCATCACTTCCAAAACGCGTACCACCTAGAAAGTCTTTCAGCTTAGTGAAAAGGTGAAAATCGCTAGGAGCAAGGTCTGGACTATAGGGCGGATGATCAAAGATTTCCCAACCGAATTGATCCAGCAATTCTCGAGTTGAAGCAGCAGTGTGCAGGCGGGCACAGATTTTGTAGTATCCAAGATGTTGCGATACAATTTCACCAAGCAAAGAACGAGAAATGTCAGGAAAGGCAATATGCAATTCGTCGAGTGATGTGCGCCTGTCTTGCAAGATTCTGTCGTTCACTTTAGTCTTCAGGTCTTCTGTGATGAGTGATGGGCGTCCGGGTCGAGTTTCATCGTGGACATTTGTTCGCCCATTGTTGAACATTTCGCACCATTTTCTCACATTTCTGTCATTCATTACAGTATCACCATACACTTCTTTCAATTGCCGGTAAATTTCTGCAGGTTTCAAACGTCGGGTATTCAAAAATCGAATCACACTTCTCACCTCACAGTCGGCGGGATTATCAATCACGTCGTTCATTTTGAAGTAACACAAAATGCACAATGGTGACTTGTTGCAACCAGTACTCACAACATTATGAGAACACATGTTAAGGAAGCCAGTTGACCTTCAAACAAGGAAGGGGGAGTCAGCTGCGCGGCGGGTATGCGCGAACGGTCGTTATATCCTGGATCCCCCTCGTAGTAGGGTTACCATGAGAAGAAATTCTATAGGAGGACGTGGAATCTAAAATAAGAGGACATTGCTGAAAAAAAGGAGTTTTTAAAAATTGGTATGAACAAAATTAAAGATAAAAATAATGGCTCACTTTAGTTAGTTTTCTCACTAGTTGCTGGATCAGTATTACATCTGTACCCTACTTATCGGTGGAGCCCACTTTGTGCACAAGAGCCTGAAGAGACAAACTTATATCTTGTACCAAAAAACTATGGAACTGTTCACAGGACATGTCCTTGAAATTATATTTCATCATGATGATACCTCTGACTGTCTCCGTTAGCATGCGATTTCGTTCTTTCGATTGATCTGTCCTTTTGTCCATTGAGCAGATATTAGGGAAAATACTTTCTCTGCACTTCCATTGTGACTTGGGATAGAGAAATATAATTGACATATTTTTAAGAGTTCTGAGAAAGTTTCAGTGCTCGCAGAACTATTGGAATTGAAGAATTTGCACCATTGTTTAATAAATCCTAAATTTTTTACAAAAAAAAAAAAAAAAGGGTTCGAATAGATCGGCCTACTAATTAATTCATAAAGAATAATCATTAAAACCAATTGTGTGACAATTTGAAAGGAAAAAGAAAACATTAAGATAAATGATACGAAAACATAGGAAATCATTTACAATAAAAGTTTGTTGGGTACAAATGATTACTAATTATAGCTAAGGATGATTTTAACACATGAGATCCTATGACATCAATCGTTGCATCAGAAATTTTAAATTGTTTAAGTTGATTTAAAGTTTCTCGTGGGATCGTGCCACGGGCACCGAACATGAGCCCAAAAACTGTCCTATGTGTGATGTGGTATTGTGCTCCGAGAAGCTGACAACAAGGCTCATAGATGACTTGTTTTTCACGACACACCTCTTGTGGCTGTTGCTCATGCATCTCAAAACGGATTGTGGGATCAAGAATGACACCCTTATCCTTCTGCCGATCAATTATGATGATATCAGCCCGTCTAGTAGAGCCATCAGAAGAGACGCAACCAACCTCCTCATAAACCTCATAAATCTTTGTCCAAATTAACTTGATTGGGATATCTTTGTACATTGCAGAATAAAATTGATAAAATAGCTTAGAATAATGAATAGTGACATTTTTGAAGTGTAAGAATTCAATGCATGTCAATAGGTCATCATATCATATATATTATTTTAATGTACCGAAGTACATATGATATTTCCATGCAGATATTCTGCGTCATCATACGATGTGAGAGTAATGGAACGGAGAAAAATTCTCTCCGGCGCCGGGATTTGAACCCGGGTTTTCAGCTCTACGTGCTGATGCTTTATCCACTAAGCCATACCGGATACCACCCCGGCGTCGGACAGATTCCGTCGGATCCCGGCCAACTAGTCACTCATAACGAGTGCATCTCAGCACATGTGTGGACTTCGGTCCTACGTTCATAGACATCTATGACGTAGTGCAGAGGGCGGCCACTAGAGGGAACCCAAGAGTTGGAGCTTAATCTGAGACGATTCTGTCCGACGCCGGGATGGTATCCGGTGTGGCTTAGTGGATAAAGCATCAGCACGTAGAGCTGAAAACCCGGGTTCAAATCCCGGCGCCGGAGAGAATTTTTCTCCGTTCCATTACTCTCACATCTTATCATATTTTATGTTTTTATGTGCTCCAGCTTCAACTATTGAAAGCAGTTAAATTCATGTTCAATCTTTCGTACACTACTTTTAACACTTGAATATAAATGATTGATTAAATGGCGATCTTACTCGTGTTAATTGTGTAAGCATGTGCGGCTTACAACTGTTTCGGTGCTTACACAATTAACACGAGTAAGATCGCCATTTAATCAATTATTTATATTCAAGTGTTAAAAGTAGTGTACGAAAGATTCAACATGGATTATCAAGACAACTCTACAAGTCAACTAGTACACAAATACAGGTCAGCGCGCATCAAGACTATCAAAGCCTCACACAACATCACAGTAGGCTCTGAGGATGGTGTGAAGAAGCACCGAAACAGCTGTAAGCCGCACATGCTTACACAATTAACACGAATAAGATCACCATTTAATCAATTATTTGCAGTTAAATTCTTTCATAGGTTTTCACCATTTGTTTAGATAATCTGTGCATAATATCACACATTATTCAATATTCATATTAATTCTAGTTGAAATGCGAAATGCTGGACATTTCACATTTTTTAAAAATGCCTGCCAGACAGGATAAAATGATTAAAAAAATATGATATGTCCTCCTTTTGCCGGACGGATGGTAACCCTAGTTAGTAGACGGGCACCATTGGGCACAAACACGGGTCACGTGCTTATAATCTTGCATAATACTGCATTTAGAACTGTTCGAGATCCACAAGGTTTCAGAAAGTAGCTGTGAAGTTACTGATATTAATTTTTGTCACAACACTCGAAGGTGCCTCAAGGCTTCCTCCAGGCCTCCTTCTTTCACACTCGAATGCTGGCCTTCTCTGATTCTTTAAACATCTGTAGGCCGTAGCACGACACAGTGTACTATCTGCATAAACTTGCTTCTACATTATTTATGTTTCTGGAACAGTTTCCTCAGGAGGATATAGAACTTTATTGCTCTGTACTGCTTCTCGCGAGTCATCTCCATTATACGTACTCGTACTAGAAGACAAAACACAACCATCTGCATCCTAGCAACCGGCGGCTGTGTGTGTAGTCCGGGTCAGCTTACTTCATACCTTAAGGGTGAAACCTAACCATTTTCCCCCCCATTACTACATATGCTAGTGGATTGTGGTGATTTTCTAGTTTGCAGGTTGAATTTTCTTTTGTCAACTTAGTTTCAAATTTCGATACTGACAAATACTACAAGTGGTAGTGATTTTGTAACTGTTACGTTGACAGCTGAGACAATATTTGTCGGTACTGGAGTTCCATAGAATTAAAATTGTATTAGATTTCTGAGCCGGTTACTGGAAGCTAGTGAAATTTGAACATAGTAATAATTAATTAATATCAGTATTTTACTTGAAGCAAGTAAAGAGATAGGTTCGGAAGTAAATCCCGAAAAGACAAAGTATATGATTATGTCTCGTGACGAGAATATTGTACGAAATGGAAATATAAAAATTGGAAATTTATCTTTTGAAGAGGTGGAAAAATTCAAATATCTTGGAGCAACAGTAACAAATATAAATGATACTCGGGAGGAAATTAAACACAGAATAAATATGGGAAATACCTGTTGTTATTCGGTTGAGAAGCTTTTATCATCCAGTCTGCTGTCAAAAAATCTGAAAGTTAGAATTTATAAAACAGTTATATTACCGGTTGTTCTTTATGGTAGTGAAACTTGGACTCTCACTTTGAGAGAGGAACAGAGATTAAGGGTGTTTGAGTATCAGTTTCTAAGGAAAATATTTGGGGCTAAGAGGGATGAAATTACAGGAGAACGGAGAAAATTACACAACGGGGAACTTCACGCATTGTATTCTTCACCTGACATAATTAGGAACATTAAATCCAGACATTTGAGATGGGCAGGGTATGTAGCACGTATGGGCGAATCCAGAAATGCATATAGAGTGTTAGTTGGGAGGCCGGAGGGAAAAAGACCTTTAGGGAGGCCGAGATGTAGATGGGGGGATAATATTAAAATGCATATGAGGGAAGTGAGATATGATAGTAGAAACTGGATTAATCTTGCTCAGGATAGGGACCAATGGCGGGCTTATGTGAGGGCGGCATTGAACCTGCGGTTTCCTTAAAAGCCAGTAAGTAAGTAATAGTTACTGTATGTGTTGCGTTGTGGTTACAATTTTATTCAAGACTATAGTCAGGTAGGCCTAAGTATTAATAAATATAACATACTTGGGTGTGTAATCGATAGAAATACCATTTCACATTTTAATGAATTTCTTTAGTGATTAGATTTTTATTGCAATAATGTCAAAAAGACCGAGCACGAGGGCTGCTCATTCGGTCTCAAATTTTGTTAATACTACTGTATCTTCTTTTTATATTGCTTGTATTATTTTATTTCTATTTCTCTTGTTTGTTTTGTAATTATATTCTTTATTCTGTATATTTAAATTTAAATAAATAAATAAATAAACTGTAGCATTTAGATACTCGTAGATTTTACGTTCCGAAAGGTTATACAGGGACATCATTTTATTTTTACTTCAATTTTTATTGTACCTGAGTTTTTTAATGTACTTTACTCCCACCCCTTCTACTAAGGAAGTTCCAACTCCACACAGAACCAAGACCGCAGATAGTAAGCAGTACTGAGTGACTGGGTATAGTACGTTCCAGAAATATGTTCGCGTTTTCCAGTGACGAAAGAGCTTTCAATATTGAATCATATTTTCGCACAGATACTGTCCGTTTGCCTACGTCGCATCCCGATTTCCCCCACCTGCTTCTGCTCGCCCCTCTGTAATAGCTAGGCTGTCTTAGCTCTTTTCTGAAAACATTAATTTCTCTTAGGAATTGGACGTTTACGTAATATTATACAGCTGTTTAATTTAACTTAAATAAAAGGGCCTCGTTAAGTAATTAACTGTCAAGTGATTTCCTCCCTTTCTACAATCCTGCGGCATAACCACTTGGACGGACAGTAGATAGCATGTCTGAGTAATTTTATATTTTCGGGTCGGGCAGAAGTGAAGATTGAATTCACAGTACGTAGAGTAGGTACAGAATTATTTCAACATGAGTTACTAGTACGAAGGACGAAACTGGCAATTGGAATTAGATGCAATAGTCTATAGTGCGATAATATGCACAAAAGAACTGAAGCCTGTATCGAAATGAACGGCCACCATTTTCAAAATTGTGTTTAAATATTCATATTATGATTATTTTTCAATTTAACTTCTTTCTCTATATTGTACGCTAATGTGCTGTAGACAGTATAATATACACTGCATAATGAATACGTTCGCATGGATAACTCACTTCGTGAGTAAAAACACTTATTCTTAATACAGTACTGTACTTTCATTAAAGAAAAACCTAAAGAAAATTATCAAACTCAAAATCGCGGTATTTCCTAGTTTACGTAAATGGATGAACTACTTTTCTTCCATCCTATACCTAGTAGAGTGATTTGTGTTTTACGCCAGTATCATCGAACTCCAGTCTTGGAGTGGGGAGCAAGCGGTGTTTCCGGTTCTCTAAAGGTATAGACAGGTTAATTTTAAAAATGTTAGTAAAAATAAAATGATGTCCCTGTACAAGGTGTGTCAAATAAATGAGCTTTTCTAAATACAGCAAAATAAATATGTTGCATAATGAGTAAAGCTTAGACATCTAGGACGTTTGTCGTTAAGTTACGTGCACTGAAACTATAGCATAGTAAGTAGAGAGAGCGGGGAAGGTCAGTGTACAGACTCTGTAAGCTGTCCTACAGAGTAAACAACAGAGAATAAGGTGTATACTCACATGACAGATCAACTGGAGCTCAGGTCACGTGATCATTACTGGATTGTCGAATCTATTGCAGTAAACAACAATATATTTCTTGAACCTATCGAAAGTGAAGCGTCCACACCTGTGGAGTAACGATCAGCGCGTCTGACCGCGAAACCAGGTGGCCCGGGTTCGAATCCCGGTCGGGGCAAGTTACCTGGTTGAGGTTTTTTCCGGGGTTTTCCCTCAAGTCAATACGAGCAAATGCTAGGTAACTTTCGGTGCTGGACCCCGGGCTCATTTCACCGGCATTATCACCTTAAATTTTATTCAGACGCTAAATAACCTAGATGTTGATACAGCGTCGTAAAATAACCCAATAAAAAAAAGTGAAGCTTCTCCTTCTGTCACTTATATTCTGAAAAGCTCCTTTCATCATGACATGACGTCACGGGCGTAAAAATAAAATGTTGTAGGCCTAAATCATTTTGTGAACGAGATGGTCCATTATGGACACTCTACAAACTATTGTTCATATTTACCATTGCAGTATATCCAGGATTTTTTTTTTCGAGATCAGTTTTCAATGTACACTGTATTGCGACAGTAGAGGGACTCCAGGGGGTATTTCTCTGAATTTCGTAACCCGACTTGGTGCCTTCAAGAATATTTTTTTGACATTCGATGTGAAACTGCTCACATCACTGTAGCAGGAGCGAACTTCGGCTATTCGATGTACCCATGGGATAGGCAAGTTAAATGAATAATTTTCGGGTAAAGTAGCTGAAGTTCCTTAACAAATACGATGCAACATCCGTGATGAAAAAACTACATTATCATTTTTTATTTCGTCTGCCCATAATAGGGTCATAGCCGTTTGAAAAAGTTCGATTATATTTAAATTATCCACTTTCTAAAGAATTTCAGAGGTTAATAAAAAGTTTTATTGGGTTTGTCTTGTGAAAGAATGTCCTCAACGACGTTTGCAACAAATCTTCCAGCTTTTGTGTTTATAGTCATCAATTGAAACGCAACAATTTGTCATAAAAAATATCTATTTGCATTTCTTGTTTATATTTCTTCCTTTTCTGAAATTTAATTAAGTACTTTTTAATCCTAAATATTTTAAATCTGAGAATCTTTTTAATGACATACTGTATTTTGTATTTTTATGAGACTCATTTCATAAGTCATGGCAACTATATTAGCCTATATCAGCCAATAAAGCTGCAGGAATAGAAATTCACTATATGTGATTGAAGGTCACTGGAATGTTCTTCGCAATGCTAGTACCAAATTGGGTCCGGGTACAGGAGGCAATGGGTAAGGGAAATTGAAAGATGCGTAAGTAGAAATAATTATTAACTTTCTATAATTATGCTGCATTGCTCACACGGCTATTTCGCGTCCATATCAAAGCACAACTGAATAACATTATTTTTAAAAACATATTGCAAACTCCCCCTACCAATGGATACCCATAATTCTTTCTTCCAAGTATCTTATGTAGCTATAGATGCGGATTCGATTGTGTATTCGAATTAACTCGTTCACATTATAATTTTATCGGATTTGACGTTAGCGTTTCCATGACAACCGGAGTGGATTTTCCGTTACACAAAATTCTTTCATTTTTATACATTAGTGTACGTCGAAAAGAGTGGTATGACACATGTGCTTCCTAATCGTGCATGCAGTAAGGTAAAGTATATATTTTTTTATTTTAGTAGGTTATTTTAGTTATTTTACGACGCTTTATCAACATCTCAGGTTATTTAGCGTCTGAATGAGATGAAGGTGACAATGCCGGTGAAGTGAGTCCGGGTTCCAGCACCGAAAGTTACCCAGCACTTGCTCACATTGGGCTGAGGGAAAACCCCGGAAAAAAAACCTCAACCAGGTAACTTGCCCCGACCGGGAATCGAACCCGGGCCTCCCGGTTTCGCGGCCAGACGCGTTAACCGTTACTCCACAGGTGTGGACAAGGTAAAGTATGCCAAGAGAGTAAAAATGGTTTGATAGACCAAAGATAAGATAAACGACTCTATTCCTGGATGAAACTAGCGATGCGTTTAGAAAAAGAGGAAAGGTAGCCTATTCTTAAAAGTGGCAATGAACAATTACGTTACTTTGTGTATAACCGTTGCCGATATTCTTGAAAATATAAGGGCTATAAACTATAGAAATATCGCCCAGCTTTCGTTCGTATCGAAAAGATCTATGAAGCAACTTCCACGTTTAGTTCCACAACTTTTATTTGGAACGATATTGGATTCTTTACGAACAAAGTCAAATAAAATATTGGTAAGAGTTCAGTTACTCTCTTATATAAAGCGAGGGATTCAAACAAATCAATACCATTTCTAAACGATATTCACCAGCTTTTTTCAGCAGTGATTAATAAATTACATATTGTACTGGACATGGAACGTAGCTGTGACAGTACGTGGGTTCGAGTTCCTGCTGGCAATTGGATAGTTGCTCATTATCAGTTTGGAATCTTGAATTGTATTAGGTGAAGACCAAACATGACATTGGTTCTGTTACATGTTCGTCTCTGCGATTTTACGAGAAGGTTTTGTCGTAAAAATTCTGTGATTCACAATTACCTTTATGATCGGTGCACCAGTAGGCCTAAGAACAAGTTGTAACATCATATTACATAACTAGCCGTACCCGTGCGCTCCGCTGCACATAATTAAAATAGGATATTTGATCCAGGGAACATTCGTGTTTGATAGAAGGATAAATCGTTTATTATGTTACTTAGTTTAAATTGTATTAAACAATTAAAATGCGATCATTTTGATCCAGAGACCACTCATTTGGTCATAAAAATTATTTTAGGAAATACAGGAAACGAATGCCTATCAAGTTTTCTGTGCATAAGAAGCTATTTTAATCTTACCTGTCCTCGATTCACTCAGAAGTTACTGTAATAACATTATAGCATTGTGTCCATCTAGAGAAACTACACTTTCCAATTGTAAATTAATAATTCATTATACAAATCGGTTAATTTAGCTTCCGATATTACTTCATACAAACACAGAAACATTCTCTGTAGGCTACCGTATGTTTCATAGCTTTCAATTGTTGTCCAAGGCCCCTTATAGACGAAGTCATTTGTTTTTTATTTCATTACACCGCTTTAGAAACTCATTTATCTCATTAATTATCAGTCCTATAAAAATTTTGCATGGAATAAAACTTATCGGAAATTATTTTTAAAGAAACTTTTGTTATGTAAGTTAATATTTTTCATGAAAATTAATAATAAGGGAGATATTTCGATTTATTTAATTCAGACCTCCTTATAACCCCCCCCTTTTAAATAAAATATTTTAAATGCCATATAGCCTAAATTCTAAGTTACAACGAACTTAATTTATATTCCAATTTTCATATAAATCGGTTCAGCCATTATCGCGTGAAAAGGTAACAAACATCCAGACAGACAGACATATAAACAAAAATTTCAAAAAAGCGATTTTCCGTTTCAGGGCGGTTAATTATATATGTTAGGACCAATTATTTTTGGAAAATCGAAAATTACCAGAAAAATTTCGGCTACAGATTTATTATTAGTATAGATGAAGTGCATGGAATTTCTATTCTGAACATTGATGAAACAAGTAACAGCTATAGAAACCCTAAAGTTGATCCAGAGGTCTAAATCATCAGGTATGACACAATGATATATGATTATTCTTTTGTTCTCTTCTCAGATCAGCATTCCTATTGTCAGTAAATTCCTTAGCATCTTATCTAGTAGGCATAATTTAAATACTAACTCGCTTCTTTTATTTCTGTTGTGATCACTTTTTCATAACATGAAACATTACCAGAAAGTATGAAAATAATTAATGCTCTAACTATCCCGAGAATAAAAACGTGGGTTTTCGCATACCTTCATTCTGTGTACAGATATACAGGGACATCACTTTATTTTTACCAACATTTTTAACATTAACCTGTCTATACTCGGAAATACTGTTACTCCCCTTCCATTACAGGAGTTTGGTGTTACTAGTGCAATATGTAAACAAATCATTTTATTTATTTATTTATTTATTTATTTATTTATCTATTTATGTCCATAACAGGGCAAAGCCCCAATTACAATAGACAGTACAGATAAAAAAAAACATAGAATTTCATACAACACAAAAAAAGAGGTAAAACAGACACAAGTGTAATTACAAATTAAAAATGGAAAAGAGAAGAAAAAAAAAAAACAAATAGATACCACCTAAATAAAAGACACAGATACAGATATAAATGAAAAACACCAAATAAAAACAAATAAAAGAGGCAAGTACAGACATCACAGCCAAAAATGCAAAATGTAGGCGTAGCTATAATTGGCAAATTCCAGAGCAAATACAACACCATGTTAATAAATTCAATATACAGCACTACACAGCAGGCCCAATGGGCTCAATTCATTTATTCAAAAAACTCACCAACACAGAACATGTGTTTCAAGTAATGCTTTACATAACTTTTTCTTGTACATATTGTACGATAACGAAAAATCTAAATCCTGTTTATTTGATAGGTGATTGTAAGTTAGAAGCATTAATAAAAGTGGAGACTCCCAAGCACTGCAGAATTAGAGGTATGAAATTATAATCATAAAATATTAAATTATCAAAAGTTTTGGTACCTATTTATTAATAGTACATTATGCAACGAGCCTGTAATGGTAGTAATTAAGACGCAAGTATGTTTGTTTATGAAACGAACGCAAGCGAGTTTCATAATTTTCATACGAGCGTCTTAATTACCATTGTAGGCAAGTTTCATACGACTTTTTATGCTCGACCATATTTCTAACTTGAAATTATTCATAAGTATTCATGTTAATGTCGCCCTGGTTGGCAAGTTGGTATCGCGCTGGCCTTCTATGCCCAAGGTTGCGGGTTCGATCCCGGGCCAGGTCGATGGCATTTAAGTGTGCTTAAATGTGACAGGCTCATGTCAGTAGATTTACTGGCATGTAAAAGAACTCCTGCGGGACAAAATTCCGGCACATCCGGCGACGCTGATATAACCTCTGCAGTTGCGAGCGTCGTTAAATAAAACATAACATAACATTCATGTTATGGTTATGTAAGTGAGGAGCGGAACTGACCTGAATTGTGAGATGTGCGCAGACGCGAAAGTATTGATTTTTCCGAGGCACGAATGTCATTGACCTTGATACAATCTAGAGAATAACATGAACATTAGGCTTGATATAACCTGGAAATTGATTTAGAATTGAAAAACGAGACGACAAATAAAATTTATTTGAATATTATTTACAATTAACGCTAATTATTATAGTAACAGAACATAACCTTCTGCGACAGTATTGGATTTCCAGCCTCCGTGACTTTTCGCTAATTGTCTTTGGATTGCATATCCGAGAATAATCGATACCTGCTGTTTTATAATTGTACAATGGTGATTTCTGATTGGCTGAAGAACTGAATTATAATGAATAGGTGTACTTTAATGAGGTGCATTAAAGGGCTACTACCAGGTGTATAATTACTACATTTCGGCATGGTGGAGCATAAAATATTTTACAGGAGTATTTTACTAGGATAGAATAACATATCATTACAAATCACGATTTTCGAGTTACGATGCTATTTTATTCACATAAAATATTGAAACATAATTAAATAGTTTTGTTTTTTTTTTTGCTACATATTTTCCCTATTTTTAGCACATAAAATAAATATTTTCTCGATTTTTAGCACCTAAAAATCCGAGCCCCAATAATAATACACTTCATTTTGAAGGAACCCTTGCTAAGGCGTACTTGCATCGTCCTCGGACGGATCTGACTCCGCAGACCCAGGTTGTACTGGTAAAGGCTGGTTCACAATAAACTGGGAACGGAAACGACAACGAAAACGAGAACGGAAATAATGTTAAAATAAATGTATTTAAATGTGAGCATTCACAATAGTTAATTGTGAATGCTTACACTTAAATGCATTGTTTTTAACAACATTTCCGTTCTCGTTCTCATTTCCGTTCCCGGTTCATTGTGAACTAGCCTTAACTCCCTGGCTCGTATATGATAAACATTGGGATGAACATACAGTATTAGTTTCTCATAAATAAGCGTTCGTGCAGGCTTATTACAGCTTGCAGGGGAACTGGTAATCAGCCAGTATTCAATCGTGTCGAAGTGCACAACGTTTTCGCAGCATACTCGTTTCAACGCTCTCTCACTTCGCATAGAAGCCACCCAGACGTGACTAGCAGGAAAGAATGGAGCTTAGTTGGCTTTTTCAGGGTCATTTCTCGATCGTGATTTGCTAAGAAAGGCAAGTTCCCGGTCCGCCTGACGCGCGTTGCTTTTCTGTTCCATTCAGGTGGTTTCGTTGCAAACTACGATCTCGGAACGGCTGAGCTGCAGAACTACTTTGAAGCGAGAGCGATCAAATAGCTCTCATTGGGTTGTGCGTGGAACAAAGTTGAATTCAGTGTTATGGCTACTTCTTGTTAAAAATGTACAGTATGTTATTTGTTAATGTAAGAAAAAATTTGTCCCGCAGGTGGCAAACTCTTCATCATTCCATGTTTTACGCATTTTGAAACAATTAAATTCTTGTATCATATTGTTTTGAATTATTGTATTATTATTATTATTATTATTATTATTACTATTATTATTATTATTATTACTATTATTATTATTATTACTATTATTATTATTATTATTATTATTATTATTACTATTATTATTATTATTATTATTACTATTATTATTATTATTATTATTATTATTATTACTATTATTATTATTATTATTATTACTATTATTATTTTTACTATTATTATTACTATTATTATTATTATTATTATTACTATTATTATTATTATTACTATTATTATTACTATTATTATTATTATTACTATTATTATTACTATTATTATTATTATTATTACTATTATTATTATTATTACTATTATTATTATTATTATTACTACTATTTTTATTATTACTATTATTATCATTACTATTATTATTATTATTATTACTATTATTATTATTATTATTACTATTACTATTATTATTATTACTATTATTATTATTACTATTATTATTACTATTATTACTATTATTATTATTACTATTATTATTATTATTATTACTACTATTATTATTATTATTATTATTATTACTATTATTATCATTACTATTATTATCATTATTATT
Organism: Periplaneta americana; assembly: GCF_040183065.1. Classification (NCBI taxonomy): domain Eukaryota; kingdom Metazoa; phylum Arthropoda; class Insecta; order Blattodea; family Blattidae; genus Periplaneta; species Periplaneta americana. Next base: position 194,926,711 of record NC_091121.1, read on the forward strand.
ATTACTATTATTATTATTATTACTATTATTATTATTACTATTACTATTATTATTATTATTACTATTATTACTATTATTATTATTATTATTATTATTATTATTACTATTATTATTATTATTATTATTACTATTATTATTATTACTATTATTATTATTATTACTATTATTATTATTATTACTATTATTATTATTATTACTATTATTATTATTATTATTATTATTATTACTATTATTATTATTACTATTATTATTATTATTATTATTACTATTATTATTATTATTATTATTATTATTATTATTATTATTATTATTATTATTATTACTATTATAACTGTAGGCTACACATAGCATATAGCATTTCTTTTGTGGAAGTGTAGAGTTATTAAAAATTCAGGAAATGTTATTTTATTTTTTTATGTTTCAATTGTTTCAATATTGTTGCTATGGCAACAACACTGCAAGCTTATTCTTGAGTGAGGTTTTTTCTTTCTTTCTTTCTTTCTTTTCTTATTTCTGTCTTTCTTTCTTTCTTTCTTTCTCTCTCTCTCTCTCTCTCTCTCTCTTTATTTTTTCAAATTCATATTAAAAGTAATGGTTTAACTATACAAATGGGAATTGATCTTGTTGAGTGGTACTGCAATAGAAACTGTTGCAGGCCATTCAGAAGATTCAGGATTCCAAATAAGGACCAGTGTAAAAATATAAACAACATCCATACAGAAAACAATGGAATAATAATAACAGCAAAATGTAGATGTGTTTAGTTACATGTAATTCTAAAGAGTTAAACAATTACAATTTAATGTTAAATAATACAATTTGGATGGAAGGATTGGTTAACATAATGAAGGAATATTAAAAATAAATTTTCTACAAAAGTAATATTTGAAGAAAGATCGTATTCTAGAGACGAAAAGCAGTCTTCCTAACAATCGGCTTTTGAAAGTAGTATGAATGTCTGACAGCCCTTGAGACCGTGTGCATTGAAATACGCTATTACACTATTGTAAAGAATGAAGGCTTACATTGACTATTACACTCTTACTACGTCATACTACTTTTGACCAATAAAATGGTACGAAAGGACGTATTTCAACCAGTCATGGCTGCTTATCGCACAATATTATCGCGTCCCTAGCATTTGTTCAATTAAATCGCGTCCCTAGCATTTGTTTAATTTTATCGCGTCCCTAGCATTTGTTTCTTTGTTTGCCAACATTTGAAACTGCGCTGGTCTGGACGTCAAAAAAAAAAAAAAAAAAAAAAATATATATATATATATATATATATATATATATAAAATTACAAACTACTCCAGTCGATGCACAGCAGTTTCAAATATGACTCGCATTGGCATTCAAGAACAAGAATTAATAAAAATCACTGATCATACCCATGCATCTTCTGAAATCCTATTTACAAATAAGTGAAGAGCACCATTCGGAAATCCTGAATAAGTTGAATACACCATGTAGGCCTAAATCAACGAGTTCCACTTCTATTACGCACACGTCCAATATAACATCAATTGAACCACCAACCACATTCAAATTTGAAAATTGTACATTCAATAATTATTCCTTTTAAAATTATTCATGTTTATTTTTTATGTCATCGTCGTCAATTAAAACTTTTCTAACACTTGTGTATATTAGTTAGGTTATGTTATAGCTTCTGCTATTATTATGGATAGTCACGTATCAGAGATTGTTTAATATTAAGATTTATTGAAAATCATCTGTCAAGTGACGTTGATTACCGGGATTCGGATAATTGAAGTGGAATGTTGCATTTTAATAAAAATGAAACTGAATCAACAAAGCCTTCCTGACTAGTAACATTGCCATCGTGTATAATAGATCGAGAACTTCTCGACGAGAAGGCATTGCTCACTACTGCCATCTAGCATGCATCTAGCGTAATATTTATAATGTTGAGATGATACAATAATACATTTGAAGACAGTTGTATTTTCGTAAGTCAATTAATATTTTATTGTATTGGAGTACAGTAGAACCCCTATTATCCGTGGTAATGAAGGGGGTTGAGTGAACGGTTAATCGAAAAAATCGGATAATCCGTACCATAAAATATTTTCGTAAATTAAGTGAATAATATTGAACTTTCGTCATTTTCTTCGTTGTCTTGTGTTTAATATGCTTGGTAGTGAATCAGAAGTTCGTTAATTTAAGTTCGGTTGTCAACAACGTGTTTTTAAGGGGTAAGAAAATTCCTTTTAATGGCTGTCAGCAGAAAGATAGGAATAGTAAAGGTCTCATGTTGTAGATTTACATACTGTATACACTTCATCCTTGATTTTTATTAAATCGCGCACAGTTGTAACATCAGTCTCGTATTGTGATGCAAGATGACCAACAATTTCTCTTTCCCCAAACCATGTAATTATTTGCATTTTGTTCGATGCTTAGCACAACAAGTTTTCTTTTGATACTCATGGAAAACATTTTATATAGAAGTAATAGAGTACGGCAACACGAACAGTAGACCAAAACTGTGTGTGTAATTTTTATTTTATTTTATTAGGTTATTTTATGACGCTTTATCAACATCTCTGGTTATTTAGCGTCTGAATGAGATGAAGGTGATAATGCCGGTGAAATGAATCCGGGGTCCAACACCGAAAGTTCGCCAGCATTTGCTCATATTGGGTTGAGGGAAAACCCTGGAAAAAACCTCAAACAGGTAACTTGCCCCAACCGGGAATCGAACCCGGGTCACCTGGTTTCGCGGCCAGACGCGCTGACCGTTACTCCACAGGTGTGGACTGTAAGTGTAAATGCTTTAAATGCTTGTAATAATACTCTCTAGAAAAAATACGTATACTGATATAATATACAATAGTAAGTTATCTACAGACGTGGACAAATTATTAACAAAATTGACGATTTTTATGGCAATTCTGTTTACAAAATTGGCTTTTCAATTTAGACTACATTTGACAATTTTGCATATTTCCATCATTACAGTAGACAGAAATATGCAAAAATGTCAACTGTAGTTTAAATTGAAGAGTCAAGTTTTGTAAAAATATATAATAAAAATCTTCAATTTTGCTAATAATTTGTAAATTAGCAAAAATGTCAACTGCATTGAAGAGACAAATTTTGTAAAAATATAAAACAAAAATCTTCAGTTTTGTTAATACTTTGGAAATATCCAAAATGTCAACTGTAGTCCAAATTGAAGAATCGAATTTTGTAAAAATATATAATAAAAACCTTCAGTTTTGCTAATAATTTGTAAATATGCAAAAACATGAAATGTAGTCCAAATTGAAGAGTTAAATTTTGAAAAATACACAATACAAATCTTCAATTTGGCTAATTATTTGGAAATACACAAAAATGTCAACTGTAGCCTAAATTGAAGAATCATATTTTGTTAAAATATATAATAAAAATCTTCAATTTTGCTGATAATTTGTCCACGTCTGTACTTCATATGTTTATGTAGGAAAAAAAAAGAGTGAGAGAAAGACAGTCGGATAATCCGCCAATCGGTTAATAGGGTGACGGATAATCGGGATTCTACTGTACTTCGTTACTTCTAATCTTTATATACTTTCTTCTAATCGTGTAATAGTCAATTAAATCCCACTCGAGTTTTGATTTTCTCTAGATAAATCAAAACGTCTAGTGAGATTACTGTTGATAAAACATTAGTATATTTATACCATCGTACACTGTTTACAAAATAAGTAGGCTATCGTATTATGAAATACAATACCTTGCATTACAATACAAAAAAAAAAAACCGGACTCAAACTCCCCGAAATGAGCCACTGCGCATGCCACGCCCGCATTCACAAGATAGCGAGTAATCTATTGAAACTGTTGTAGTTTCGACTGCTGACGTAGCCCATTTCGAAAGCCATTAGAAAATAAGCTGGTGAAATTCATGTTCTGGGAATAATAAGTTAATTAAGTAGTAACATATCGATGCAATCGAAAAGTATTGGGAATAAATTTGAATAAGGAACAATAAAAAGTTTCCTCCTCAGGCAGGATTCGAACCACGAAAGTCTTAGTTACCAGTCTATCGTGCTGTCACTGTGAACAAGGGTCTGAAATCAGCTGCAAGGGTCGGTCCGGTTTTTTTTTGCCAATACTGTACATAAGCTTAACACTTTACAATGTTGGATCAACGTTGGCTCATATTCTTTTTCATAACGTAAATAGTGAAAATAGCGTATTCTAGTTTACGTAGTGTAAATTATTTAAATTATAAATATTAGTATAATTGTTAATTGTGGTCCATATTTTATTCTACCCCATTTTACCAAACAATATTCGCGTGGGCCGTAAGTCAAGTACTTCGTTCGCTTATACAGGGACATCATTTTATTTTTACTTGCATTTTTATTGTACCTGCATTTCTGAATGTACTTCACTCCCACCCCTTCACTAATGTCCTTGCTCCCGTCAGACACACAAACTTACGGCCGCTGTTGCATTCGAAGTCTTCAAGCACTGAAGTAAACACTGCAGTGCATAGTGTGTTTCATAAATATGATTGGGTTTTCTATAGAAGAAAGAACCTATATTAATAGTATCGTACTAAAAAATTATATTCAAGAAACGATAAATTCAATTTCATAGAATATGCTTCAAAATGTTTTTAATAATATGCGTAAAAGAATTGAAACCTGCATTGTAATGAACGGCAACCATTTTCAGCAACCTGTTTAAAAATTCAGATTAGCTTATTTTGAATTGAGGTGGCTAGAAGCAAAGGAATGCTAGTGACATTTGTAATAACATGAGTTAAGTGCATTCAGTGTAAGAAAAAGTATCTAGAATTTTAGTGGCAAAGGGATATTTTAATCGCATCACATATTAAAATTTAAATAAAAATTTCACCGATTTTACGAAAGCTTAAATATTTAAACCCCATTTTCTCAAACGTAGCTTAAGTGCACTTACAGCCCTTTATTTATGAGCCCCTCAATTTAAATGCACTCTCTATATTGTATGTTAACACCAATAATTAATATGCTAAATAAAGTAAACATTACATAACGAACATAGCCGCCTGAAAAGTTGAGTTTTTGAAAAAAAAAATGTTAATACTCTACTGTATTTTGATAAATTCCGTAAAAGTGATGACCAAACTGAAAATCGTAATATCTATTTCCCTACAACATAAATGGATACACTACTTTTCTCTCCTCCTATACCCAGTAAAATGATTTGTTTACATATTGCACTAGTAACACCAAACTCCTGTAATGGAAGGGGGCAACAGTGTTTCCGAGTATAGCCAGGTTAATGTTAAAAATGTTGGTAAAAATAAAGTGATGTCCCTGTGTATGCGTGCTCGTCATGAACTTCAAAACTGCAGTAATGCTTAATCTTGTAGCCTCCTGGAACAAAGTATGGTCCCTAGCTATGACATAAATTCTCATTTTGTACAAAGAATAATTGCAATATTTGTTTTTATGTTTTGTATTCAAACAAGGAAGATTTAGAACAACTTCCCAGCAGATGCTTCGCAGGAAGATCTGGTTAGAGGAAGGTGCGGTTGACCGGAAGTTACTTACCGGAAAAAGTGGTCTGGGCAGGAATAGATTATGTTACTAAAGCATATCCGGTAACAAGTAGATATCATCTGGGGAAGTCTTGACAAGGTACTATGTGTCAACTGAAAAAAAAAAAAAATTTGATGCCGGATAGCTTAACATTTACATCTTTGCCTTTAGTAAGTAATGCATGCCAGACGGAATTCTATTATTTTCATTTAATCGTTTGAGGGCTAGTAGTTATTGCTTATCAGGCGGGAGGGAATAAAACTTGAAGTGACGCCAAATGTTCACTTTGTATCTCAACTTCAACAGAAAGAGTTACAGCAGTAATACAAGTTGTGATTCGAGAGTGACTTTTGAATAAGTTTAATGTTCGATCTAAATTAGAGTATACTGCGGTTATTTGCAACTCAGTTACTAACAAATATATTCTGTTACTAGAAAAAATTGAAAATAAATTTCTAAAATGGTTATATTACAGACTTTATAATAATTATCCTACTTATGAGAGTTATGCTACAATGCTTCAACATTTCCATTTTACTAGTTTGCAAATTAGACGAAATTGTCAATCTTTAAACTTTCTTTATAATATTATTAATAATAAGTTGGACTGTGTTGGTTTATTTTATTATATAACATTATATGAACCTAAGCTTAATACAAAATTTCGAAATTTATTTGTACATACCAAGGACAAATACTGAATCCCACAAAAATTCCCCAGTTTTCCAAATGTTACAGTTATACAATAAATTACATCCTCATCCGAATGTTGATATTTTCAATATGAATTTCTCTAGATTCAGAATTATTTGTTATTATATTTTACAGAATGTTGTTAGTTAATTTGAAGCTACTTTCACACCTTATTTCAATTTCTCTCTTTTTTTTTCTTTCTCTTTTTTCTATTTTGTTTCAGTTTTTAATAAGTTATATTTCCTTTTCCTTGTTTATGTTTTATAAATTAGTTTGTCAGTCTTGAACATTATAATTGGGCTTTGCCTGTTATGTTCAGTAACAAATAAATAAATAAATAAATAAATAAATAAATAAATAAATAAATAAATAAATAAATAAACAAACAAACAAACTGAAATAAATAAATAAATAAATAAACATAAATAAATAAATAAATAAACATAAATAAATAAATAAACATAAATAAATAAATAAATAAAAATAAATAAATAAATAAAAATAAATAAAAATAAATAAAATTAAATAAATAAATAAAATTAAATAAATAAATAAATAAATAAAATAAATAAATAAAATTAAATAAATAAATAAATAAAATTAAATAAATAAATAAAATAAATAAATAAATAAATAAAATTAAATAAATAAATAAATAAAATTAAATAAATAAATAAATAAAATTAAATAAATAAATAAATAAAATTAAATAAATAAATACAATTAAATAAATAAATAAAATTAAATAAATAAGTAAATAAAATTAAATAAATAAATACAATTAAATAAATAAATAAATAAAATTAAATAAGTAAATACAATTAAATAAATAAATAAATAAATAAAATTAAATAAATAAATAAAATAAAATAAATAAATAAATAAATAAATAAATAAATAAATAAATAAATAAATAAATAAATAAAGTGAAATAAATAAATATTAAGAAGTGTTCTACTGTATGTCGCATTTAGTGATACAATACGAGATTTTCTTTTCCATGCACTTTACTTCCCGAAAATTGATCCCTTGACAAATAGGAGTGTATTTATCAGTTTATTTGTGACATACGCATTCGATTATGAATTTCCAGATGTTTTACTCTTTTATGCCCGGTTTCATCACCACGGAGTTTATTAACTTCAGGTTAAAATTTTAATTCGTCCTTGCGACTATTGCGTTTCACGAAGCCTTTTCGGCAGAGAGTTAGCTAACACCAACACAGTCTAGTATATACAGTCACGAAGCTCAATACGTAGTAAATATGCATCTATAGATAGTTGCTAACCACTAGGATCGCTACTATCGTCTCATCACAGACAATGCGAAATAGTACCTGCACAGTCTATTGTTTCTAGCACCCTCACAACTCAAGCTTCGTGACTGTATATACTAGACTGTGACACCACTTTAACTCTCGAGGGAAAGGGGGAGAGTACTAATCTAGAAGGCCATGACCGAGAATTTGTTTTTATGAACGCACCTTGTTGCGCGTTTCTTTTGTTTTTTTCCACAACTCCGTCCATAATAGTGACCAAGAAAATGGAAGACGTTAGGAAGAGAATCAGAAGCTCAAATTTTGCGGCATAGAGAAATATTTGCTAATTGAATTACCATCTAAATATAAAGATATCGTAGAGTGAAATAAGACAGATTAAAATTAAAGGAAAAGGATGAGGCGTTGGAAAGGACTGCAGAAGAATTCAATAGCGGCACGTTACCGTCAGAACCAGCAAACAACTAAAACGATAGGAAAATTATACATTTGATAGAAGTCATGTACCTTTGTCTCATTGATGTTATAGCTGCATACACCTTAAAAGACAATATTGATAGTAGCTTTTAAAAACCCAACATTGTCTCTAATCACTACATAAAAAGACCCTGTAGCATATCTTAATATTAATTGTACCTGCAGTCCACACCTGTGGAGTAACGGTTAGCGCGTCTGGCCGCGAAACCAGATGGCCCGGATTCGATTCCTGGCCGGGGCAAGTTACCTGGGTGAGGTTATTTCCGGGGTTTTCCCTCAACCCAATTCGAACAAATGCTGGGTAACTTTCGGTGCTGGACCCCGGACTCATTTCACCGGCATTATCACCTTTATCTCATTCAGACGCTAACTAACCTAAGATGTTGATAAAGCGTCGTAAAATAACCTACTTAAAATAGTACCTGCAGCATAGGATAGAGAGGCCTATTTCTTTCCATTGTATATTCTAACTCCTCGTGAATTTCATCGACAATCTTACTGGCTACGGCTCGTATGTCCATTAGAAATCCGTCATTTCTGGATGAAAATTTGTGTTTTAATTCGAGAAAATTTGAGTTTTAGTTAAATTTTTCACGATTCTTTGAATTGTAGTTTACAGTGCGTACCACGTCAGAAGCAGCCGGGCTTTTTCCCAGTCAGTGAGGATTAAAAAATGTGATTAATTAAGCCGGAAACATGAGTAGGAGGAAAATACAAAAAAATTGCCATCATTTTTCCTGAAAAGAGAGGAAAAACTCAGAGATTTTTTATTCCAGCAAAGAAATTTATTTTGAACGCCTTGCACTGGTAACTGACCATTTTAATACTCGTAGAAGATATACGAGGCGCATCCAGAAAGTAAGTTTCCCAATTTTTTCCCCTTGAAAGTAAACGTAATTAGCCGTGTAAATTGCGCATGCGTAACAGATCTATGACGTATCAATCATATGCAAGCCAGACAGGTCCCGCCTGGTGCCAGTAGCGTGGCAGCAGTGGTCCGAAATGTAAGCTCTTATTCCTTCTCCCGCCGCCTGCGAGGTTCGGTCGGTGATAAAGTTCTTTAATGCACAAAGCATTGCGCCAATTGAAATTCATCGGCAGCTCTGTCAGATCTATGGGCCGAACCTCTCTCTCTCTCCCTCTCTCTCCTCCCTCTCTCTCTTTCCCTCTCTCCCCTCTCTCCCTCTCTCTACCTCTCTCCCCCCTCTCTCCCTCTCTCCCTCTCTCTCACTCTCCCCCTCTCTCCCTCTCTCCCCTCTCTCTCCCTCTCCCTCTCCCCCACTCTCTACCTCTCTCTCTCCCTCTCACCCTCTCTCCCCCTCTCTCCCTCTCCCCCTCTCTCTACCTCTCTCTCGCCCTCTCTCTCCCTCTCTCTCACTCTCCCTCTCTCTCTCCGTCTCTCTCTCCCTCTCCCCCTCTCCCTCTCCCTCTCCCTCTCTCTCTCTCTCTCTCTCTCTCAAGAAATTCCTGTCCTCCGGTGAGCGTTTTGTCAACGACGAAGAGCTGAAGACGTCTGTCACACGCTGGTTCCATTCACAGGCGGCAGAGTTCTACGACAGAGGGATACAAAAGTTGGTCTCACGATACGACAAGTGTCTCAATTCTGATGGTGGCTATGTTGAAAAATAGCTGAAATATTGCTGTACCTGTTGCCAATAAATGTTTTCCTGAAAGTGTGTTCTTTTTTTTTAAATAGGCAAACTTACTTTCTGGATGCGCCTCGTACATTACTAAACCGTGGCGTTTTTATTTACAGATGTACAGTAGTTCATATACGCCCAGAAAAGGTGCTGTTGCATAGTTACGCTTGAATACAGCACATGACTGCCTTGCAGCCCAGCTGTTCCTATTTAGAATTTATGAGGGCTACACTGCCCACTTTGTAATACAAACATCAACATGGACAGAGGGCATGCATTACAGTACCAGGCGCTCCAGTCTACTATAAATACTGGGACGCGAGAGCAAAAATGATCACTCTCTAATTGATTTTGTTACGTTTCTGTTGATTTAACTGTATTCTATGCGGCAATGATACTGTCACGTCCCACTGCATTTGATTAAATATATAAACATTGCATTTATTGCTGAAAATATATCGAGAAAAATTGTTAGCTTAATCACTCAAAAGTCCTACGATAAACTGCCGAAACCTGTCTTGATCACTGTATACAGCTTCGAATGTTGGACTGACAGGACAGGGTATTTGTGTTTTGTCTTAAGTTCAAGATCATATACCTGGTAAGGTTTATCTTGTCTCAGTAGCAATAAAACCAAGTCCCTTCAAATGAGGGTGGAGATAATATTAGGGTTGTAAATTTTCAGGATTCCTTTCAAAATCTTGTTATTGTACAGGCTACCGGAACTCAGTTTCTTGAAAGACAAGCTCAGTGACGTACGGTAACTACACAGTATGAAGAGAGATATTTTGTTATTTTATTTTGCACTACAGAATGTATCAACTAGTCCCTTCCGACACTGGATCGATGGACGGCACCGCTTCACTCCCCCATCACCATAACAACACAGACGAAGTAAGACATATCTCCTTTCTCTCTCTTTTCACAGTGAGACAAGATACATCACATAGCCTTTAGTACGTTTATCTTCCTACCCCTATCCTCAAAGGCAAAGATTTGGATAGTCAGCTTCAAATCTTCAGTTGCGCTCGAGCGTGGGTTCGATTCCTGCTTGGGCTGCTTACCTCATTAGGTTTTTTCTTAGGTTTTCCCCAAAGGCGAATGTCGGGTAATCTATGGCGAATCCTCGGCCTCATCCCGCTATCACCAGTCTCATCGGCGCTAAATAAGGTAGTAGCTGATAAAGCGTCGTTAAATAAACTAGAAGAAACTTTAAAATCTATAATTCCATCTCGTGGGCCAATTCGAATAACGTCGTCTTCTTCTTCTTCTTCTTCTTCTTCTTCTTCTTCTTCTTCTTCTTCTTCTTCTTCTTCTTCTTCAGGCTCTACAACTCTCAGATGAAAGTTTTGGTCTTCTCAACAACTTTCTTCCATTTCCTACGGCTTCCAACTATCTTTGTCCAGTTTTCCACCTTCATCAATTTAAAATCATTCAGGACATCATCCTCCCATCTATTTTTTGGTCTACCCTGCTTTCTGTTAACTATTGGTTTCCATTTGTATATCTGTTTGACCAGTCTATTATTCTCCATTCTACTTATATGACCAAACCATCCTAATCTTAGCGATTTTATATGATTTATTAAGTTCCTATTCCTTATCAGCTCATTCAGTTCACTGTTATATTTAATTCTCCATGTAACATCATTCATTTTATTTGGACCAAAAATTTTTCTTAATATTGCTCTTTAAAAAATTAGTAGTCTATGTTTTATGGGGTTTTTAAGGACCCATGTTTCGCTGGCATAAGTTACTACAGGGCTTATTGTAGTACAGTATAGCTTAAATTTGGATTGTTTAGATATCAATTTACATCTAAATAACTGCAGGTTGGCATGGTATGCTTTGTTTTCCATTACAATTCTTTCTCTTATTTCTTCCTCAATGGTGTTGTTGTTATCAACAGTTGATCCAAGATATTTGAAACTTGGAACTTGTTGAATCATTATATCATTTATTTTGAAACACAGACGTTAGGTCCTTTTTATAATGTCCATTTTATTATGTCCATTACATTAAAATCCATTGCACTATGTTTATAAATATATGTCCATTGAAGTATATCTCCACTTTATTTTAGTCCAATTGCACAAATTTTATGTCCACGTTTTTATGCCCACTACATGATGGTACAATACATTACGTCCATCTACAAATTCACTTCAATTCACTACCCAATCTCTTCTGCCTGTTCATCTTCATACAGCTTCAGATGATAACTAATAGCTTTGAGGTAAGTTCTGATGTGTCCTTCTTCGTTGTAGTGGTTGTAATTCCGAACAATCTCTTCTACTCGACTTAAATTTTGCAGGCACGATCTTTTAATAAGATGCTGCACATTCAAATGCCCGCCAAGCAATTGGATTATTATAATTTCATTATTCCTTTGGTTTTTGTTGATAAATACTATGAATTTCCAGACCGACGCGTGATGTGTGACGATGTGTTTCTGAAAGCGGTTATGCCAGCCCTTGACTACGTTAGTTGTTCGTTGTTGTCCTGCCAGAACCTGATTATAAGTGTTCCATATTTCAGGTGCGAATCTAGGTGGCATTGCTGTTCTTCTTCCTCAAGCAGGTGTTCCTCGGATGTAAGTTCTTTCCATGTACAATGCTAAATCTATTACGTCAGGCTCAATATTATCTATAAGGGTATTAAAAACAGCCTGAACATCTTCCAGTGGTACAAAAGGAATTGACATTAAAGTGGACTTAAATAGAAGTGTACATAAATAAAAGTGGACATAAATGAAAGTGGATTTAAATAAAAATAAACATAAGAGTCATGGACCAAAAAAATGGAAGCACATAAAATGGGTCATAAATTAAAGTGGACAAATATATTAGAGGAATAAGTCATATGGACATGGTTTCAATGGACTTAACGTCTTGGAAACATTTATTTTAAGATCTCCTAAAGTTTCGAATAACGTCACTATCTGTAATTAGTTTTGTGAGTGCAAATAGAGAAAAGCCAGCGTCACAGCGATGTAACACGTTCATTTTTATCCTTCCAATGTCGTAATCTCAGTGACTGCTCGCTAGAACAACCGTACCGAGCCCATCCTATGTTCATACAATAGATATTCTGTGACCATTGCGCTGTTTGTTTTATGTAGGGCCTACGCAAGGCTCTTGAAGTTTTGGTTGCGAGTTTATACCTTTGAGAGTTGGACTGAAGTTTCCAGTAGAGCTTTTGTTAGTAGCGGCTCTTGTAATAGAAGACTTCGGTTGCGGATGTTGGGATATTCGCAAAAGGAGAATGTGAACAAAGATAATGCTCTAAACCTTTCACTTAGCTAATTTGCTTGGTAATTATTGTAATTGATTCGTGCAACGCACTGTAGATTGGAAAAGTGTACATCTCTTAATGATATTCATTTTAGACGATAACAATCGTACGTTTTCTTCACGATTTCACACTTTTGTACTAGAAAGTAATTTTAAATTTTAAAATTTGCGTGAAAATGATATTAATGAGATGTATACAAACACGCAGCATTCCGATCCATGATACACAGACTCATCAACATTCCTACGAATCAACAAGACTATAAGGAAGAAATACACACTATGAAAATACACAGCACAGGAAAAAGGATACAACCCCAACATAACAATCATAAGAAAGACTAAAGGCTCATTCACAATGAAAATTAAACATAACGTAAGCGTTAACTTAAAAATGTAAACGTTACTGTAAAATCAAGAAGTCATAACATCATTCACGATGGGAACATAAACATAACCGCAAAAATACTTGGTAACCATGGAAACATAACAACGACGTCATTTCCTCATATTCTGTCATATACTTCAGCGTTCCACGATTGTGTTCTGTTTGCAAATCACGTAAGCATAAGCATGAAAGTTTAACTTTCATGTTAACGTCTAACGGCAATGTTTATGCCAATGCTTATGTGAATCATTGTGAATGATCCCATTTGGTAATCTGGGCGCAAACTTCTGTGTTTGTGTTACGGTTATGTTTAATTTTCATTGTGAATGGGCCTTAAATGCAAACAAGAAAACGCAACACAAACACAAGAACAAAACAAATGCATCACGCTAACATACGAAAACAAAACACATACAAAATTGCATCATCTTCCAAGAAACTAAAATACAACATTGCATACAGAACAAAAACATCTTAATGTTATGGTTTATTTAACGACGCTCGCAACTGCAGAGGTTATATCAGCGTCGCCGGTTGTGCCGGAATTTTGTCCCGCAGGAGTTCTATTACATGCCAATAAATCTACTGACATGAGCCTGTCGCATTTAAGCATACTTAAATGCCATCGACCTGGCCGGGATCGAACCCGCAACCTTGGGCATAGGAGGCCAGCGCTATACCAACTCGCCAACCAGGTCGACACAGAAACATCTTAACATAAAGGCAAGACACACAAATAAAAACAACTTAATAGGTACAAACTGTCATGCAATAGTTTCAATGACTTCTACAATGGACAGACTGGAAGATCACTTCAAACGCGTTACAAGGAACATATCACAGCCATAACCAAACTACACAACAATTCAACCTACGCAGAACACATCACAAACTACAACTACAGCTACAGCAACATAGACACTGACATGAAAATACTACACATCCAGCCAAAAAAACCAGGAACTTAACATTCTAGAAAAATATGAAATTTACAAACATACAAAAACACAACCCCAGCACATCCTGAACATTCAACTCAATTTCAGAACATACATCTTTTTCGACACAATCATCAACACGTCCCACTACAACAGGAAACCAGAAGATAGCGCGGGACCTTCACAAGGCTTTGGACAATGAAGAATATCACTTCGAAACTAGTCAGCCAGGTAAATTTCTATTAACGCAGTAAAAAAGATAAAAAGTTAATCAGTGAGATATATTTAATATAAAGTCACGAAGAACATCTGCATTCCTCATAGAGACTGTTTTAATAATAATAATAATAATAATAATAATAATAATAATAATAATAGTAATAATAATAAATTACGTATGAAATTCGTAAATAAAAAATTGCACAAAACTGGGAAATTTAAGAAATTAGTGTCAAATTTAGTGAACGGAAAGTTAGAATATCGCGAGAAATGTAAGGGAGGAGTGGGTACAGTGAGACACAAAATATTAAGACATATGTATGCAACTGATAATTCAAGTATTTTTAAAATCAAGTGCAATAGAAATAGACATTAAAACATGGAGTATAATAATACATAAACAAAAATGTTAATAGATAGAGGACATAATATACAATACGTGTTTGTCAAAAAAAAATGCAAATGTCTCACTGTTCCCATTCAGGAGGGTACAGTGAGACACCACAGTGTCTATTAACGGACATTGAAGTGATTTACATTTATTTCAAAAGAAAGGAAAGCTTGCTGTCTCTTTATCTTGACATGTTCTGTAGGCTTATTTAGAATCATTTTGTTGTCTGACTTCGAAACCATTGAAACATCTGGAACATTTGGAAAAGTGAATTTTCCATGACATTTCAAACTTTTGCGAAAAAATGAAATCAATTTTTATGACAACAAAGCTTATAATTATAAGAATTTAATATAATTCTCTATTATTTTTTAACATTTTCTTAAATTTTGTGAATAATTTTTATTTATGAAACCATTAAAACGTAATGTATCCGTTATTTTAAGCTACAGTTCCTAAACTGGTTACTAATATGTTCATTTTTAATGTTAGTTACTGGTAACTGTAATATAATTACAGTTTGTTTTTGCAAATCATTGGTACGTGGGAACAGTGAGACGTCTCAGTGTACCCTTCAATGGCATGTCTCACTGTTCCCTTTACGCATAGTTCATTTAAAAATTACGCCATCACTTTAAAATTAAAACAAGAAAGACGAAACTTTGCCAAACATAATCTCAAATACCATAGTATTAGGTAACAAAACATTCATATTTATATCTCATTTGTATATCCAATATAACCTTCATTAAACACAAGCCAATATTTTACTTCTAGAGTGAAAAATTACGAATTATTTTTTCATCACTCACCATTATAACTAGAATCAAATCTAGTATGAAAATACTGTTAATTTACTCATGCAACATACAACTCCACTGTTACCAACATCTCAACATCAAAATTTACCATCTAATAAAAATGTCTCACTGTTCTCCCTGTCTTACTGTCCCCTATAGAACCGTTCCACCCATTTTCCCGAATGGACATTTTCCCAAATGCTACTTTCTCGAAGCCAATTTCCCGAAGCCACGGTCTCGAATTTCATTTACTATTCAATTTTCGTGAAAGCGTTTAAATCAATTCTTCTTGCCGAATCACAGCGTTTTCCTACGCTTGTTATAATGAGCAAATAACAAGTCCAAGGTATACATTTCTGCGATGTGAGTAAAATTATCATTGAAACGTGACTCAAACCACCATTTCCTGCTATGAGCTGTGTCCTTTGTATTTTAGCCGCAAGACATGCGGGTTACGGTCACGTGTGTGTCTCGTGCACTCATCTTCACAATACTGAAAACGGAATCGTAGTGGATTCTACACTTACCGAAAATCATGCCAAGCTCTCATTGTTCTTCTGTATTCTTATTTTTCTTTCTCTCATTTCCTCTTCTCCTACTTCCTAATGTTGCCATTTTCTGCTTCTACTTTTCCTTCTACTTGTTCTTCGCATATTTATTCTGGTTCCGCATCCTCTATTTTTGTTTACACGTGTACCATCTATATGTACTTGTTCACTTCTACGTACTCTGCTTATGTATTTTTATACAGTTTTAATAATTCTGCTGTAACTTTTTATAATTCTAGATGAAAGAGACGATATTTCTTTCATAAAATTTGATGATGATTGTGTCGTGTGTGTGTGTGTGTATGTATGTATGTATGTATATAATTATATTGCATTGCATTGTAATGTATGTATGTGTTTATGTACATATCTATGTATGTAATGTATGTACACACGCCTATGTGTATGCTTCATTTAGGTCAAAATTACATAAATTCTTACTTAACAGATGAATTGCTGATTAATATTTGTTACTTATAATGAAACTAACATCTGTCCATTCTTATTATTATTATCTTTAATTTCTCTAAATAGATTTACAAAACCTCTAATGACAATTACATTAATATTCTCATTATAGAAATAGAAATATATATATATTCTCCCTGTAACATAGTCCTAGTAAGCTTATATTAAATTAATTTTCATCATTTTACTAGCTATCTCAAATATTAAATTAATTATAATTCATTGAATTAAATTAGCTCATAAATTAAGTTACTACTTTACCTTATAGATTTATCTAAATTTAAATAAATGTGTAGTGAAGATTATTGCTGGAGAACCTTTTAAGTGTAGTGAAAATATTTGTAATTTAAATTTATGTATTGTATTGATTAAGGCTGGTTGAGTGGAAGAGAAGGCCTTATGGCCTTAACTCTGCCAGCGAAAATAAAACATTATTATTATTATTATTATTATTATTATTATTATTATTATTATGTACCAGTATATATACAATATATATACAAGTATATATACAGTATATATATATATCATGTGTATTTCAAATTATAGTACATAGAGAATTAACAATGCTGTAAGAAATCCATTCCCTATGTACTATAGTTTGAAATACACATGGTTTATGTATGTATAGACCTATACAGAGTAATTCAGGAGTAACAGTAAATATTTATGAGGTGATAGTATGGGCTCTTCTGAGTAAAAAAATTCATATAGACATGCGTCCAGTTTTTAACGGGTGTTAAGATACAGCTGCGTTGAAAGTTGCAGGAAGGAAAGACAAATGACTTAACGATTGCCTTTATTGCTTTATAAATACATTTTAACAGTTCAACGCACTTTTCATCTCTGTTGGCAATAGTAGGTTAAGTGTTGTACTTCTATAATATTTCTTAATTCTTTGTTCACGTGTTCACGTCTCATATGGAATCAAATGTTCCCATTTAAAAATTTTCTTTCAAATATTCTTAGATGTAGGCCTATTTTTGTTTTAGTTAGGTCCGTATCTGATGTGTATGGAGGTAGCGAAGATTATTATTTTGTAAATATAGGCCTAACCGTGCGTACAATTTATATTTGGTGGAAGAAATTATTCTAATTTTTAATACGAGTATATTGTGTAAAGACAGAGTACAGAGAGTAGAGTAGAGTAGAGAGAGTACAGAATAAAATCCTAAAACTCCTATATATGAAAAAACATTCATGTTACAACATATTCCAATCTTATGAATCCATGCTGGTTGAATTTAATGTACCATCTCTCAGTAGTCGCAGGATAAGAGCACAACTAATGTATTTGTTCAAAACCATAAATGGCTTAATAGACAACCCTGATCTTCTACAGCTAATTAGTTTCAATATTGGTAAATCAAATTTGAGAAAGCGATCTCTCTTTTATTTACAGACAACAAAAACACTATCTCATAAAATGTCTCCACTTTATTAATGCTTCGAACTTACAATCACCTATCAAATAAACAGGATTTAGATTTTTCGTTATCGTACAATATGTAGGCTACAAGAAAAAGTTATGTAAAGCATTATTTGAAACACATGTTCTGTGTTGGTGAGTTTTTTGAATAAATGAATTGAGCCTACTGGGCCTGCTGTGTAGTGCTGTATATTGAATTTATTAACATGGTGTTGTATTTGCTCTGCAATTTTCCAATTATACCTACGCCTACATTTTGCATTTTGGCTGTGATGTCTGTACTTGGCTCTTTTTGATTTGTTTTTATTTGGTGTTTTTCATTATATCTGTATCTGTCTTTTTTATTTAGGTGGTATCTATTTGTTTTTTTTTTCCTTCTCTTTTCCATTTTTAATTTGTAATTACACTTGTATTTGTTTTACCTCTTTTTTTCGTGTTGTATGCAATATGTTTTTTAATCTGTACTGTCTATTGTAATTGGGGCTTTGCCCTATTATGGACATAAATAGATAGATAGATAAATAAATAAATAAATAAAGATACGTTCTAATTACGCTATTCTATTGTTAATTTCTGTTTTGACGTTTTCTCAGAAGTGTGGATTGAAGATATTGCAGGGTCTTAATTATAAAATGATATTTTAAAAGACTTTTCATTTGGAAAAATAACTTCACAAAAGATACAAATATATTTTTCTGTGTATTTGGTTTTGTGGAGTTTTCTTCATTGTGAACGCGTACTCTTAAGATTTCACGTCGTTGTCCGATGTCATAGTACAGCGTTTAGAAAGTTCGAAATTAACATACCTGGAGAGCACATCGATGTGGAAGAATCCGATAGCCACTAGCGATCTGAATGGTCGTCACGAAGCGAATACAGTTAGCTGAACAAGCTGCCGTTTTTTTGTGGTGAACGAATTATTCGGAAACTTTTCCAATGCAATTCTTCGCGTATGGTTTCTATTAGCCCCTGGCTCTGTATAGCGAAATACAGCCAGACAATTACGTGTTTTCTTTATATTCTGATTTCCATCCATGTCGAAGTCGGTTAATTACTTGCCCTTTTTCAAATAATACGGAAAGCATTGCAACACATTTGCGACATTTAGGTCTGTTATGAATAGTACTATGTAGACCTATAGTTGTAATGAAGGTTTAGTTATAGTAGTTCATCTCTCCATGGGTAGTAAGAATAAAGCTTAAGTACTTTCTCATGGTTTATACTTTTGAGTATGAGCACTTCCTGTGATTATATACTCGTAACCACTAGAACATACTCATTTTCGTAAGAATAAAGACATTCTACCTAATGCGAATATATACTCATCTCAACATCCTTCTTGATCGTTTAAAAGTTAGTATATATTCATGTTACCTATCCTCTTTGACCACATTGCACCGTGATGCTCAGTTTTTTATAGGCTTTCACATGCTATCTGCATGTTGTAGTGGTTTATGTTTTGCTATGTGTAAATTTTAATTATGGATAAATAAATAAATAAATAATTAAATAAGTAAATAAATAGAATAAATAATAAAATAAATTAAATAAATTAAATTAACTAATTAAATAAATAGATACATAAATAAATTAAATAAATGAATATATTAAATAAATAAATACTTTAAATAAATAAGTTTATAAGTAATGAAATAAATAAATTAAATAATTAAGAAAATAAATAAATTAAATTAATAAAATAAATAAAATAAATTAATTAAGTAAATAAATAAGTACATAAATTAAATAAATGAGTAAATGAAATAAATGAATAAATAAATAAGTAAATAAATATGAAAGAGAGAGTGAATCAGATAAGTGACGTTAATAAAGCAGGAAAGAAGAAAATAGTACTGGGAAATCGTCATTACGGGATGTTGCCTAGAGATTACATCCATTTGTAGAATTCCAGTTATGCTAATTGTATTTTTTATTATGGAGCAGTTGCATATAATTTTAAAGTTACAAGTAATTGCATTTTTCAATTCAAATTTTACAAAATAAACTGTAACTGTTAATTATATTTAACAATACAATCTAACCTTATAATTTGATAGCCATTCATATTTTTATAGGTTATGTTTTTTATGAAGAACAAATACGTGTTTAACCAATTTCACATTCACTTTTGTGAAGCGTTAAAGGCTTCCGAAGTTCACGTCTTTTTCTATATTTTTCCATGAGGCACTACATCGTTCATTAATTATGCCATTTCTTTTTAATTCAACTTTAAACTGAACATAAATCAACAAATACTCAGAATTCAGCCTGCTACAAACCATACTCAGAATAACATGAGAACGAACTTATAAATATGAGAATATACTAGCTTTTATTCTTATCAAGCATGAGTATTTATTCTGTACAAGATGGACGCTTGAGTATATTCTACTATGCTTCCATGTTATGAGTATGTAATAAAAAATGAGTAGGTACTCAAATGTTTTTATTCTTACTAACAAGAGTATATACTAAAAAAAAGTCCAGTATATACTATATACTCATGTTTATTCTTACCACGGCATGTCAGTTTTATTTATCATCGTCTGCTTCATCTTCTTTATCTTTATTTACGAATACACTAAATTTTTCTTCGTTACCATCCTATCGCCTTATTAATCACTTCCTTTTTCAGTCACAACTGAAGGGCTCAGAGCCAAAGGCGACTAACCCACAATTACAAAATGAGTAAATAAGAGTTGATATTAAGAGGATCCTGACAAAAATGATTGGTTTCACAATTTATTTTAATTGGTCTACATTAAAAAAAAAAACACAAAAAAGTGTCATGAATCTATAACAATAATGTATAATTTTGAAAAAAAGCTTAATAATGAACAATACAAAATTGTGGGTTGGTCGCCTTTAGCTCTGAACCCTTCAATTGTTGTCCACCTCTGTCTTATTGTTGTCCATCGCCTTATTGTTGTCCGTCACTGTCATAGTCCATCACCATCTTATTCTTGTCCGTCACTATTTTATTGTAGGCCTACTTGTTGTCTATCACCATATTTTGATTTATCACTACCTTATTGTCATCGTAATTTTCATCATATTCTTCATTAGCATGATTTTCTTCTCAGTTGCCATCATTTTACCGTTACTTGCAATAACATACTTCTTCATTACAATAAGTTTCTTGTTAATTAAATAATTTTCTTCTTAATACTATTTTTATTGTTGAACGGAGTCTTATTGCTGTTCAACGGCATAGTATTATTGATGAACGTCATTGCGCATTGTTTTGTTGTCCATCGTCACATTTCCGTTGTTTTGGATCTATATGTTGTCCACATTTACTATTTTTCCCCCTAATGTTTATTTTTTATGATTCTACGGTGAATGTTACTTATGTCCCGCCCACTATAGGAGACATAGGCCAGTTTTACACTAATCCTAAACATTTAGTATAACGTGTTGCTTGTGCAGGCAGTCTTTTACATTAAATTTGCGAAAATTGGTTTATAGCGCAACATTGGCAGTGATAAAAGTGTGAAATATTCGGGTGAAACGAGCGTTGAGCGACTTCCGCCGATTTTGGATTAGACAACGACGCACTTGAACTGCCAAGATAGAAAAAAAAATCACACTCAATCGCTTTCACCTTCATCTTGACGGGATAATAAAAACCTAAACTAACCAAACCTAACCTAAGTGCGTCGGTGTCTATTCCAAAATCGGCGGAAGTCGCTCAACGCTCGTTTAACCAATATTCGTTCAGTGGGCGGTGGATACTCTACATTGACCGATTCTACTTCTCTTCTTTTTTCCTTCATGAATATCAAAAGAAGTTGTGTAGATATACAACGTTGAATTATGTAACTTTGTAGAATTGTTAATAAATATCTTTGTTGGAATAATTATAATAATAAAAAACCAAATGAAAGTAAATCAGTTACAAACTTTGTTCAGACAGTTTTTAGCTATCTGTCTGTTTTGCTTGTATTTATATTTTTGGTGGTGTGAAAGACAAGGCCTATCGGCATTAACTGCGCCAAAATAAAGGAATGAATGAATGAATGAATAAATACATACTTACGTACATACACACTAGTACATAAATAAATAAATAGATAAGTAGATAAAAAATAAATTAAAAATTTAAATAATAAATTAATAAAAAATAAAAAAATAAATTGAAACATTAAACATAAATTAAGAAATACATTGAAAATTATAGAGTAAAGTACAAAATGAAAAATAACTAAAATTAAATACAATTAAGTAAATAAATAAATAAATAAAAAGCTAGCAAGCGAAAGTTAAATAGAAAGAAATAGAGATAAAAATAGAGGGAGAGAGAAATAGAGAATAAAGACAAAAGGAGTGAAAAGTAGAGAGGGATAGAGAGAGAAGTGGAGAAAAAGAAATAGACAAAGAGTGGAAGAGAGACAGAGAAAGAAAGAAACGGAGAGATAGTTAGAAATAAAGAGAGAAAGAGAAATAAAGAAAGAAAAGAAGAAGTAGGTGAGTGACTAAATAAAATATAAAATTAAATTAAAAGCAATATGCCACGATTCTAAATCGAAATACTGTAGAATCATACAAATTCCGTAGGAATCTTACAGTAAGAACCGTTATTTTGAGGGTATGTTGCTTCAAATCCCGTACTGGCCAATGTATGATCTTGAGATTTCAGAAGAAACTGTAACTGCCCGCCAAGTTTATATGATTACTATACAGCTAGAAAACAAAGAAATAGCGACTCCACAACAGTCTTGGATAGTAGAATAAAATGAATCAGACAAATTGGTATACTTTTCTGTTTTATTTTAACTTTGCTGTATACTGTACCTACATAAAAAGAGACGATATATTTTGGCCTCTTCAAGGTTATGAATCCAGCTTTATAGGTGAATAAAATTTTGTGTAGGCCTGTAAATTGATCCTCGTAGCGTAAGCTAATTAGAATACAATAGAAGAACACATCTTTGTTATTGCCTATAGTGGAATGGTTACCTAGCAACGATTTACGGATATTGAAGCAGATCGGTAACACTAGAATTTGGACAATAGACTAGCTTGCATCGACTTTGTTTTTCTGTTTGTGTGTACGTAGATGAGCACGGAATACACATAGTGATAGCCATGGCGATATGAGAGACGTAACTTTAACACAAATGTTTTCTGTTTTTCCTGCCAAACTTTAACTATAGTCTGGATCAGCTTTACTTAATATCCTAAGAGTGAAACCTAACCATTTTTTCTCTATTACTACATATGATAGTGGATTTTAGTGATTTTATAGTTGTCAGGTTGAATTTTCTTTTACCAACTTTGTTCTGAATTTCGAATACTGACATAAACGATAACTGGCAGTTATTTTCAACTGTTATGTTGGCGGCAATAATTTTGGTTTGCAGTAAAGGAAACTGATGAAATAGAAGTACTTAACTAAGCTTGTGAAATTTTAACGTAATTAATAATTAATTAGTAATACCGGTATTAATATTAATATCAATACATAATTCAGTTGTGTTGCGTTGTGATTCCAATTCAACACTATATTCAGGTAGGGGAGAAGTGGGTACAGTAAGACAGGGAGAACAGTGAGACATTTTTATTAGATGATACATTTTGATGTTGAGATGTTGGTAACAGTGGAGTTGTGTGTTACATGAGTAAAGTAACAGTATTTTCATACTCGATTTGATTCTAGTTATAAAGGTGAGTGATGAAAAAATAATTCGTAATTTTTCACTCTAGAAGTAAAATTTTGGCTTCTGTTTAATGAAGGTTATATTGGATATACAAATGAGAAATAAATATGAATGTTTTGTTACCTAATACTATGGTATTTGAGATTATGTTTGGCAAGGTTTCGTCTTTCTTGTTTTAATTATGAAGTGATGGCGTCATTTTTTAACGAACTATGCGTAAAGGGAACAGTGAGACATGCCATTGAAGGGTACACTGAGACGTCTCACTGTTCCCATGTACCAATGATTTGCAAAAATAAACTGTAATTATATTACATTTACCAGTAACTAACATTAAAAATGAACATACTAGTAACCAATTTAGGAACTGTAGCTTAAAATAATGGATACATTACATTTTAATGGTTTCATAAATAAAAAAAAAATATTCACAAAATTTAAGAAAATGTTAAAAAATAATAAAGAATATTAAATTCTTATAATTATAAGCTTTGTTGTGACCAAAAATTAATTTAATTGTTTCGCAAAAGTTCGAAATGCCATGGAAAATTCACTTATCCAAATGTTCCAGATGTTTCAATGGTTTCGAAGTCAAAATGATTCTAAATAAGTCTACAGAACATGGCAAGATAAAGAGACAGCAAGTTTTTGTTTTCTTTTGAAATAAATTTAAATCATTTCAATGTCCGTTAATAGACACTGTGGTGTCTCACTGTATCCTTCTGAATGGGAACAGTGAGACATTTGCATTTTTTTGACAAACACGTATTGTATATTATGTCCTTTATCTATTAACATTTTTGTTTTTGTATTATTATACTCCATGTTTTAATGTCTATTTCTATTGCACTTGATTTTAAAAATACTTGAATTATCACTTGCATACATATGTCTTAATATTTTGTGTCTCACTGTACCCACTACTCCCCTACAGTGTAAGTAAATAAGATATAACTTACAGACCTACTTGGTATGAAACATGCACGTGGTTAATGGACAGATATACTCGTATATTTCTTAGTGTTCAGATTCTTATTAAAATGTCCAAGTATGTAGGCCTACGTAGGGCATATATTCCAAAATATTCTCTTTTCGGAATTCGTACTAATCATTTCGCGTGATCAAAGAAAATAAATTTTTAGGTTAGGTCTCGTGAATCGTAAACTATTTAGTCAAAGCAATGAATTTCATGTTGTGAGGCAAAATGAATTTTAATATTAGCTCATACTAATCTCCTAATAATCAACATAATGTGGGAGAGGTCCAGAAGGAAAATTAATATACTCATTCACAAATTATTGAACCATTTTTTATGATATATATTTTTTTCTCTCAATTTATTCTTACACTATATACAGCTTAAAAAACAGACGAATCGTGACCTTTGCTCTTAACTGTCTTTCATGTCCTTTCACTTATCCCTCCTTCTAATTTATCACACTTTAATAAACTACTTCACTTCTCTTATTCTATCTACACTTATAGCTATTTATACTAATTTTCTCATTCAACTTCACTCCTACATTTTTCATAACTAAATAATTTCCCTTGTACATAATATAAAATACCTTTAAACTTATTAACTATAGAAGACCTAACCTTTCTTGACTATTTCAGGAAAAACATAACCTATTATTAAATTCACCGTCGAAACAGTTTTAACACAATCAAATTAGCGCTCGTACTCTAGAACATTGGTTTCACTTGATTTATAACTTGGTCTTAAAACAATTCCATAACCTTGACAGAGTGCATCCGCATTGAACTATTAGGAAACACCTCCCAATACGAAGATGAGATGTGATAAATAAACAAGACATTGTTATTGTTAAAAATAAAATAATAATAATAATAATAATAATAATAATAATAATAAATATTCTTAATATTATTATCATTATTTCTGTACATGGCACTTTGACTTTACTCTCTTTGATAATATCCTGCAAAGTGTATCTGACTTAACAAAATAGTAACATTTCTTAATTTGTGACTAGTTAAAAAAAAAGAAAAGAAAAGGAGAAGAGAGGAGGGGAAGGGAAGGAAAGGGAAGGGAAAGGGGAAAGGAAAGGTAAGGGAAGAGAAAAAAAAATTGAATGAAAGGAAACAAAAGGGGAATGAAAAGGAAAGGGAAGGGAAAGGAAAGAAAAGATGTTAAAATAAATTGGTAACAATTATTTTGAATATCAGCAGCCATTATAGGAAAAAATTGCATTTTAACGTCTCCCTTATTAACAATTAAAAGCCTCATGAAGACCTGCAAAATGTAAAAAAAGGTTTTTAGTTCTTCAGAATGTTGATTTGCTATTTAACTTCTGAGGGATAGATTTCTTTTTTATTTATGAAGCTTAAACGTTTGAAGAGTTTGCATTACATTTATATTACTGTGATGAAAAGGAAAGTGTAAGTAATGTATAATAACCGTTGGCATTTAATGGGTATTATGCTGACGAGAAATAGTTTTCTTTGTCTTTATTAACGGTACGTTTCAGAAGATGATAAATTAAGTTTTCAGGAGTTTGTATATATCTGTATGCTTCCTGTTGTGTTTGGTTGAGACTTGGTTGATATTTATCATGCATCTGAAAGCAGCACAGTCTGGCGCAGGTCGGCGGAACCCAACAGTCCTTTCGGGTCACTATTAAGACTGTTTGGGAGTCACGTGCAATCACACTGCCTGCCTGCCTGCCTGCCTGCTTATGAAGAAAGGTTGACGGCAGGCGAACGATACCGTGTGTTAGCTCACTCATGAAGATATGCAGTGCATATGTCTGTACAGATTACTGTGCACGAAACTGCGGAATCCCGGCCAACAAGTCACTCAGCTGAGTGCGCTCCTAGTATAATGGCAGTTGACTTGGACATAAGACGTCAACGTGTATGCCTAACTTGGAGTCAGGCCACAAAGGGAAACATTGAAGGAGTAGAATTCGGTCCGGTGCTGTGGATTGAATTCGGCGTAGCTCAGTGGTCAGAGCGCTTGGTACGTAGAATCAAGGACCCGGGTTCGATCCCCGGTGCCGGAGCGAATTTTTTTCCTCAAATATTAATTGTCACTCATGAAGGTAAACAGTTATGGGCAGGCATGAATGAGGTTTTGCCTGTCTCTGATAGCGAGGTAGGAAAGCTTTCAGTCCAATTTCTTCTTTCCCTGACGCGCAGGTAGGTTTGACGATGCAACGAATGGTCTATAACTCAGTGTAATAGACTTGTTACATATAAAAGATCGCCTTGTTTTTTAATAGGTTATTTTACGACGCTGTATCAACATCTCAGGTTATTTAGCATCTGAATGAGATGAAGGTGATAATGACGGTGAAATGAGTCCGGGGTTCAGCACCGAAAGTTACCGAACATTTTCTCATATTAGGTTGAGGGAAAACCCCGGAAAAAACCTTAATCAGGTAACTTGCTCCGACCGGGAATCGAACCCGGGTCACTTGGTTTCGCGACCAGACGCGCTAACCGTTACTCCATAGGTGTGGACATTCTCCTTGTTAATGTGCAAAAATTGATAAGGTAGAATTATGTTTTTGTTACTTACGCCGAACTCTTATAAAGCAAATGTCACTACTGTGCAGGCCTTTTGTAAGAAGGTATGGGGACAAGTCTGTTAAAAAAATTCACAGGTCCACAAGGTGTTCTGTGTAATATCCGACGTACAGCGGTGGCAAAAAAACCGGACCGACCCTTGTAGCTGATTTCAGAGCCTTGTTCACTCCAGAGCACGATAGACTGGTAACTAAGACTTTCGTGGTTCGAATCCTGCCTGAGAAGGAAACTTTTTTTTTGTTCCTTATTCAAATTTATTCCCCATACTTTTCGATTGCTGGTAAGATTCATGTTGTTGAAGTAATAAGTTAATTAAGTAGCAAAATATCGCTGCAATCGAAAAGTATTGGGAATAAATTTGAATAAGGAACAAAAAAAAAAGTTTCCTTTCTCGGGAGGATTCGAACCATGAAAGTCTTAGTTACCAGTCTATCGTGCTCTGGAGTGAACAAGGCTCTGAAATCAGCTACAAGGGTCGGTCCGGTTTTTTTGCCACTACTGTACATGCATAAATTGAGAATCGATCTCAATTATATATATTATATTATATTATGTTATGTTATGTTAAATAGAGCGATCGGTTTGGAAGTAAATCCCGAAAAGACAAAGTATATGATTATGTCTCGTGACCAGAATATTGTACGAAATGGAAATATAAAAATTGGAGATTTATCCTTCGAAGAGGTGGAAAAATTCAAATATCTTGGAGCAACAGTAACAAATATAAATGACACTCGGGAGGAAATTAAACGCAGAATAAATATGGGAAATGCGTGTTATTATTCGGTTGAGAAGCTCTTATCATCCAGTCTGCTGTCCAAAAATCTGAAAGTTAGAATTTATAAAACAGTTATATTACCGGTTCTTCTGTATGGTTGTGAAACTTGGACTCTCACTCTGAGAGAGGAACATAGGTTCAGGGTGTTTGAGAATAAGGTGCTAAGGAAAATATTTGGGGCTAAGCGGGATGAAGTTACAGGAGAATGGAGAAAGTTACACAACACAGAACTGCACGCATTGTATTCTTCACCTGACATAATTAGGAACATTAAATCCAGACGTTTGAGATGGGCAGGGCATGTAGCACGTATGGGCGAATCCAGAAATGCATATAGAGTGTTAGTTGGGAGACCGGAGGGAAAAAGACCTTTAGGGAGGCCGAGACGTAGATGGGAGGATAATATTAAAATGGATTTGAGGGAGGTGGGGTATGATGATAGAGACTGGATTAATCTTGCACAGGATAGGGACCGCTGGCGGGCTTATGTGAGGGCGGCAATGAACCTTCGGGTTTCTTAAAAGCCATTTGTAAGTAAGTAAGTTATGTTATGTTATGTTATGTTATGTTATGTTATGTTATGTTATGTTATGTTATATTATATTATATTATATTATATCGTCGCCTGAATGCAAGAACTAGGTAACTTGATTTTTCATATTTTGTGACATTCGACTATTTACTTATTTATTGCACTAAGGAATACGCCTCGTTTTCTTTTACCTATTTGTTATATTGGAAAATAGATGTCGCTGGTATCGTTCGATCAGTTACCTAGATCCTGGATTACATTTTGTGCGATTTTTTCTATGCTATAAAAGAGATAACTAAAAAACGCAAATTTCGAATTACCTAGTTCTTGCATTCAGGCGACGATATTATATCTGAACTGCGACCGAACACGAGCGCTGCTCATTCGGTCACAAATTTTGTTAATACTACTGTATCTCCTTTTTATATTGATTGTATTATTTTATTTCTATTTTGTATTTATATTCTTTATTCTATATATTTAAATTTAAATAAATAAATAAATAAACAGTAAAAAAATTAAAGATAGACCAGTGACGAACAGACATTGGCTGCATTGTCATGTAATCGGAATGGGCATCAACTACTTAAGCACCTGTTCAGGGAAGCATTGTTTTACCACTTCGTGTATCGTTTGTTAAAATGGAGGTATATAATAATATGAAATACGTCAGAGTGTCATCTTAGTTTGCAAGTCATTTGAATTGTGACTCATAGAACCAACGATAATGGAAACACAAGAAATATTATCTTATGTCCAGTTGTTGACTTCGAGTTGGGCGATAATTTTGTTGTCATAGGTCACAAACCATATTGCAGAACAACGGAAAACTGGAAAACTTGCTAGACCTGTTACCAGGCCAGTCCGTTGTTCTGCTCTTCCCTCTACGATGTTTAGTTGATTGCTGACAGATCCAGATTTCGAGTATCGCCAGTTGGAAAACCCTGCTATAGGATATTATTTTATTATAGACTATTTCGTTTATATGACGTCATCCATTTTCGGCCAATGAAATGTAATGAAATTTTGAATTCCAAACAATCACAGTCATACATCGCGATAATTTCTGCAGCTCGATTTATCACTCTCAATTTATCGCATGGTCGTTCTTTTGTTTAGTCAGTGTCGCCAACTGTTTCCACGTAAATCGATGGCATGAATCCATTGCACTAAATAAAGTGTGAAATTCTACTTCCTCATTTACATCTTCATCTTCTAATTCCATGTCCATTGTATCTAAAGAAAATTACACTCCTTCATAACAATTGTTCATTTAATGAATGTATTAATCAGTTTATTTGTAATTGTATTATTAAATGTTTAAATTAAATGATGATTTCAGCAGGTAATGAAAACGTATTTCTGTTATAAAAACAAGAGAAAAGCGCAGTACATGTAATTAACATTTTTAAATGTGTATTTTGCTTTTCTCAATTGTCATTACTGAATAACATTCAATTTGACCACCTCTGTGGTGTAGGGGTCGGCATGCTGGTCTCTTACGCAGAGGGCCCGGGTTCGATTCCCGGTCGGGTTGAATTTCCTGGTTGAGGTTTTTCAGGGTTTTTCCTCAACCGTAAGGCAAATGCCAGGAAATTCGGGCCACATCCCTGAAAATCACCGGCCTCATTCATCACCGAAATCATATTCATAACAAATCAGTCATATATATACAGTCGCCATCTAGTTCACAACAATAGAACCAGTCTCAACAATAGTACACAGGCCTTCGGATTTCAACCAAAGATTAATTCGCGATATGACCAGAGGTGTTAAAGCGAGTATAAATAACAGCGAGGAAAAAAAAAAAAAAAACATTCAATTTCTTTATTACAGTAGGCTAATCGTTATTTATCTATTTCGACTTCACAATATGTGAACAAATGTTAGATAATCATAAATATACAATTATTAATATTTTGTGAACGAATTTTAGGGATATATGTAATTTGCATTTTTACTTTATTCACGAAATAGTCCTAATAAATGTCATTCGAGGTCTGGGATTTCCCGAATAAATCCACGACATTACAATAGACAATTCTTTCAAGTATGATACATTTACAACACGGATTTTCCAACTTTACTTTCCTTTCGATGGAAAGTACATTAAAGATTTTTCCGCGTTTACAAATATTACATCATTTACCGATTCTGATTCCGTAATATTGTGATCCAGTAACAAGCATTGCAATAATATTATTCATTGGATCATCGAAGTTGACTCATTGATGAAGTAATTGACTTCTTATCGTTGTCACTAGCAAGGATCTGATGTAACGGAGACTTGAGGAATTCACGCCGTTGCTCCTTTTGTTCAGAAAAGTTTGGCGTTATGAATCATTGACTTCACCCATTCTTTCATTACTCACTTGTCTTCCGATTTGTCGCGACATGAGTGGGCGATTGTTTCCGGCCTTTGTGACGGCATGACACTCGGACTCTAATTATGTGCAGCAAGCCAAGTCATAGACTTGCGACATTTTGGCTTTCACTGTTGCTGCAAGTGTGGCGTAGAGCTCCGTAATTATTACTCCTAAATTCGAGAAAAAAACTGTCATTTGTGGTAATGTTTATTACAGAGTACAGACTGAAGGTCTTCCACAACTAGAGGTTGTTTAGCGTAAAGGCTCATTCACAATTAAAATTAAACATAACGTAAGCGTTAACTTAAGAATATAAACGTTACGGTAAAATCAAGAAGTCATACCATCATTCACGATGGGAACATAAACATAACAACAAACATACTTGGTAACCATGGAAACATAACAACGACGCCATTTCCTCATATTCTGTCGTATACTTCAGCGCTCCACGATTGTGTTCTGTTTGGAAATCACGTAAGCATAAGCATGAAAGTTTGGAGTTTGCAAACTTTCATGTTAACGTCTTACGGTAATGTTTATGTCAATGCTTATGTGAATCATTGTGAATGATCCCATTTGGTAGCCTGGGCGCAAAGTTCTGTGTTTATGTTACGGTTATGTTTAATTTTCATTGTGAATGGGCCTTAAGAAACAAACTCTTGCAAATGGAGCCTTTGTCTTGAAATTGCAATTTTTTATGTAAAAATCTCGTTTAAATACAGAGACTGCTCACAGTGGTGAGCTCGTAATTCGACATAAATGAACAGTTATTGAATCAGAACGGCGTGATAAACAAAGATACAGTTTAAGGGGTTAGGTACAGCTGACAGCAGTAAAATTTTTGGAAATATTCAACATTTTTTTCCTCCATTATTATATCTTGTACGAAAATGAAAATTGATATGTATAAAACACTGTCGTTCTGCTGTATGAAAAAAAAAAATATATATTTTTACGACTTAAAAAAAAACGTCAAGAAGATGTGACTTACAGTCATGGTCCCTTTGAATGATGCCTGAAAATAGCTATTAATCCTTTGCGTGTTTGTTTTTTTAAAATAATGTGTTTAATCTGTAACTACAGTCAGTGTACTGTTATTAGTATCTCTTTGTTGTTACATATTGCTTTAAAAAGAATGTGTTTAAGTTGTAATCTTAAGTCATTTTTTCTACTATTCCTTTTCTGTACTGTTTATATTTGTTTTTAAATCTTTTGTATTCCCCTACCATTATATATTGCCCTTCAAGAATTTCGGTATTCGTTAGTTGTAAGTCATTACTTGTGTTATATTTTAAGTATTGTACTTGTTCCTGAATCATGTATGTAACTTGTAACCGTAAATCGTTGCTTGTAATATCTCTTTATTACTCTTAACTGTTTCATTGTTCATGAATTAAGTATTAATTTGAAAGTGAAAGTGAAACTTTGTTTTATTAATCCACTATTGATTATTTTTTAAGATCGTGATTTACTCTGAAACGGTTAGACATTCTTGTATACTTTCTATATCGATTATTCCTCAAACATCTCATGAATCTTTAACAGGAGCCATTCTTTCACTAATGTGCATGCTTCTACATAATTCATAACTGTGACCATTATTTTATGTTATCACTTTACTAGTGTTTATTGTTTATAAAATATGTATTTTGATGCCAATTATAACCCTAATATACCTCCGAGTGAAATAGGGTTTATTAAATTGGATAAAAAATGGTATATATATATATATATATATATATATATATATATATATATATTTTTTTTTTTAATTTAAAATGTGCAGTTTACTGTGAAGTGATGAAGCGTTTCCCTCATAACTCATAAACTTGTTAACTTTTTCATGTTCTCTCTCTTTTATTTTATTGCTGAAACTCATGTTTACAATTTCATGCTCTTTCAACTACATTCCTTAATAAGGATTTTTTTTTATTTTGTGTTAGAAGAAAATAGTGATATTTGACTGTTTTGTAAAATGAATTTATTTTTTATCAGACAGTCTATCACAGATAAAGTGGTCTTGCATCATATAGTAGATATGACATGCATTAATACATGCAAAAAATTTCATCACATAATGTTGGATATTAAATAATTTTTTTAAATCGTAAAAATATTTTTTTCGTATAGCAGAAGGACAGTGTTTTACACATACTAATTTTCATTATTGTACAAGATACAGTAATGGAGGATAAATGTTGAATATTTCCAAAATTTTACTGCTGTAAGCTGTACCTAATCCCTTAACAGAGACATCCCGGCACAAATCGTGACACAATCTTCTGGGAATCGAACCTCATTTCTTTATTATGTTAGTCTTAGATATATTAAATTTATTCCCAATACTTTTCGATAGCTGGTAAAATTCATGTTCTGGGAATAATAAGTTAATTAAGTAGTAAAATATCGCTGCAGTCGAAAAGTATTGGGAATAAATTTGAATATGGAACAAAAAGAAGTTTCCTTTCCATGCAGGATTCGAACCACGAAAGTCTTAGTTACCAGTGTATCGTGCTCTGGAGTGAACAAGGCTCTGAAATCAGCTACAAGGGTCGGTCTGTTTTTTTTTTTTTTTGCCACTACTGTACATCAGCAAATGTATTGAGATAAAAGTTTTTCTGTTTACTTTCCGCGTATTTTGTAACTAGAAGAGATTGGAATGAAATTTAAATGTATTGATAATTATGTTGTAAAGCAAAATTGTCTTAATGTTTTCTTGTTCGTCTTTCTTCTTTATTTATACTACCCGTTTTATTCTTCCAGGTAAGGAAAAATTCATTCGGTTGGACGCTCTGGACTGAGGTTAATGCAAGAATTTCGAAAAGTAGGCCTGCATAAAATAAAACTGTAAGTATTTCGGTACATTTGGAGATAGGCTTATTTGAAGAAAGGAGAAAGAAATCTAGATAAGCAGTCCACATTTTTGTATTTATATTATATATGAGTATTTCACCTTACAATACTCATTAATCGTTACCTAATTTTATGTAGCAACAGTACATTTAACAAAAAGCATGTTATCCAGTTATATGTCTATATTATATTTTGTGCGAGATCGTGCGTATTTGCTTGTTTTCATCACAGAACCAATACGCGGTAAGTGTGAAATACCACATTCAGTATTCCCAACGTTACACACATAATTTCCCTCTTCTTACCGCTTAAGCGCGACATTCATTTTACTGCTTTAGGCTTTTAACATATTATTTTTAGAGACGTTTAACATAGTAATAATTATAAATTGGAAACTTACCACTGAAATTTCACCTAAATTGCAATGTTAATTATTGTTTTTAAATATTTGCAAAAATTAAGTAAAGTCTACTACTCCACGAAACTTATTGCATTCCTGATACAAGTAACATTAAGGAAGCCGTGAAAAAATCAACAAGATTCCAGATGCCGATGTTATTACTGCAATATGTTATATAAATAATACGTTTCGCTTTTTCAATCTTTTCCTCGAACATGAAAACTTCAACATACCGCTCTTGTAACGAATAGTACTATTACATTGTGATTCACTTCGATAGTAAGAAAGTTGTTTACTGGTGAAAATTGCCACAAAGGTTTACTAAAATGTATGTATTAGAGCCTATACCAACGAAGCAGTAAAACAGATAACAGACGTTAAGCTCTACAAAGCTTTGTCATAAAAACTGTTATTTATAAGTAATAAACTTCAGGTGCGAATGCTATGCAGCCATTCCAAGCAAACTGGGAATTCCAAAGAAAAAGTGTTTGTCACAAATATTTGTTTATTGTTAGTGTAAGACATAGATAACGTTCTAAATTTAAATATTCTAATGTTTTATTTCGAAAAGGAATAGTAATATACGTTACAAGAGCGGTATGTTGACGTTTTCATGGCCGAGGAAAAGATTGAAAACAAACATACCGCTCGTGTATCGTACATTACTTTGTGCGAAGATCGTTTATTACATACCTGAAAGAGGAATTTCTAATTAGTTGCAATGAAATCTCCATGTTGGTTTCTGTTTAATGACGGCAACTTCGGAAAACCAAAATATCTTTCTTCAACATTGCTGCTATAAAATTTTGTCTGTGTTTACTATATTCCAGCAGGCCGTGATATACGTCTGTCTTTTTTCCCCCCAGTCTATAAATGCGAACTTAAAAACAAACGGTAAGGTTATGTAATGATTTATTTTTCATTTTAATATTTTAACAATATTATTTATATAACATATTGCAGTAATAACATCGGCATCTGAAATCTTGTTGATTTTTTCACGGCTTCCTTAATGTTACTTGTATCAGAAATGCAATAAGTTTCGTGGAGTAGTAGACTTTACTTAATTTTTGCAAATACTTAAAAACAATAATTAACATAGCAATTTGGGTGAAATTGCAGTGGTAAGTTTCCAATTTATAATTATTACTATGTTAAACGTCTCTAAAAATAATATGTTAAAAGCCTAAAGCAGTAAAATGAATGTCGCGCTTAAGCGGTAAGAAGAGGGAAATTGTTATGTGTGTTACGTTGGGAATACTGAATGTGGTATTTCACACTTACCGCGTATTGGTTCTGTGCGGAAAACAAGCAAATACGCACGATCTCGCACAAAATATTTTACAAATTTATGGGCATTGAATCTAAGTGGTCTTGGCTAGGTAATACGAGTAGGTACTTTTTGTTTCCCTAAAGTTTCACTTACTCCTAGACAGATCAGATGTTAATGTATGTTTTGTCATGGGACTATTGTTGAAGAAATATTTTGAGAGCCTGCACTGTTAACACAGTCTAGTATATACAGTCACTAAGCTTGAGTTGATGAGGGTACTAGCAACAATAGACTGTGCCGGTACTGTTTCACATTGTAAGTGATGAGGCGATAGTAGCGATCCTAGTGGTTAGCAACTATCTATGGATGCATATTCCCTACGTATTGAGCTTCGTGACTGTATATACTGGACTGTGCTGTTAATTCCAGAGCTCCAAGATCAAGAAACTTTCTACTCTGTACTATATTCTTTCTGTCATTTATTTTAAGTACTTTGGGTTAATAACAATTAGCAATCTTACAGTTCAAGTGGATAATTTGACAGAAATGTCACATTTGTTTTGAAACTGGAAAAATGAAGGACATTAACTCATCTGTAACATCCGTGACAAAATGTGTGTAACATTCGTGACAAGGAAGAAACAGCTATAAAATATTTACCGATTATGCTTTGCTGAACTAATTGGATGCCATGAGATTTGCATAGTTTTCACGTGGACGCTATGAGAATGAATCTCTTTTTGCTGGAGGCAGAGACCTGAGTTTTACAATTTTTGTTATTAAGGTGTGAAGTGAGTTCACAAATCTCGTAACATATATTTTCAGCAATAGGTATTAATAAATTTTATTCAAACAACTATTTTTCTGTAAAATGATACTGATCTTCTAAATTGATTCTAATAATAAAAGTTGATAAAGGAAAAAAATCGAAAAATCGAAAGAGAATTGGGAGGACAGATTTAAAAGGTACGCAAACGCGTCCTTGCAAGGGGTTGGGGGCTGTACAAAACTAAATATGTAAGCTCCAAGCCTGTTGGCCACTAGTCTCACTCCGGGTTACGCTGCTCCACTGAAGGAGCTCTAGAAAATTTTGAAGGGGAAGCCGAAATTGGACGTAACCTCTTAGGTACCACATACGGTCATTTCATTTTCAATATATAGAGTTTGAAAATAATAAAAATGTAACATCAGTGACAACTGAAATGGCTGTATTATCAGTAGGGACCGGATTTTTATGTAATATCAAGGTGTGAAGTATGTACATATTTATGTAAGAAAAATAAGCTGAATATGTACCAAAATATGTAAAATCATGAAAATATAATACCTGGCAGTTATAGAATAGGTAAGACTCTCCAGTTGTGATTTCATAGAGCACCCGACTTTTTTACCTCACACTTCACACATTACTATTTTTCCATCTGTAGTGAAAGCTTCGTCCATTGCAATCCATGATTTTATTTTTGTCGTTAGGGTTGAAGATACAGGGGCCGTTTTAGTTAGTTAAAAGCAGTAGATAAACTCACTTGCACTTTATAGGTATTGTAAGTACTAAAACTAGAGAACTGAGTGAAATGAATGACACAACAGTACTGCAAGCACTGTTTCTCTTTACTGGAAGATGTGGGACACATGTATTTTAGCTGCTCCCTGTAAGAAACAAGTACCTACTAAAACCTCAAACTATAGGCATTTACAAACTGTTGTTTGAAAAGTGACATTCCTGTCTCATTCAGAAGGGTAGGATTATTCCAGCCGAGAACCATACTTTCTAATTGCTCGGATAATCCCATTTCCGTATAGGTCTACTAAATTTAAAATAAAGAGATCAAGCAATAACCTGAAAGTCTCATGTCAGACTTGACACGGGTTTTCCCTGGAAGAATTAGGAAGAGGGTGGGTAAGGTTGAAAATTGCATGGGAAAGACTTGTTAAGACGTGTGCAGAACAATAACATTATAGTTCGAGACAAATCATGTCGTCCTCGTTCTACTCCACCGCATGAAGGCAACGCTACTTTCTGAGTGATTTTTACAATACAGAGTAGTTGTATTAGAAAGGTTGCCTTTTGTTCACTCATATTTACAGTGGGCGGTATGGGGTGAATGTCTCTGTTACTTCCTGGAACTGAAGGACGTTATGTTTCGTCCCGAAATATATCCTTTCTTGGATAGGTGAAAAGGCTTTTTAAATCTGTGTATTTCAAATTGTAAACTTCCCCAGCAGAAGTTGTTTTTCTTTTCCTTTTAAAGAAGTAAAAATAAATAAAACCATAATTATGTAATGTGGGGTAAATATGTAAAAATATGTAATATCAAATTTTAATATATTAATTACATATTTGCAGAAAACGGATGCAGGTAAATTCTCATTTTTAAATAGAACTATAAATGATTGGAATGGCCTACCTGCAGCGGTCTTTGAGGGCTGTCCTTCCTTAAGGAGACTCAAGAATAACTTAAAAAGTGCAAATTAAAATTTAAGGTCACATTTAACATTTAATTTTTTAAGGTGACATGTATTTATTTAGCCTGACGAGTTACTCCCTTGGTTTGAATTGTAAATTATTTAAAAATAGCGTGTAAGAGGGCCTTAGACTAGAAATGTTTAGCTTAAATGTAGTTCTGTTTATAAGTATGCATAAGGGTGTAATTATTTGACTTATTTGAACTGTTGTATCAGTGAAGCGAGGTGAGTCAGTGAAGTTATGGTTTTACAGTGCAGTGAATAGTTCCGATCAGTGATAGTTTATAGCGTCAATGAAATGTCTTCTATAGTGTCAGTGAAATGCGTCATAGTGCCACTACAGTGAGTGAGATGAGAGTAAAGTGAAAGACTATTGAAACTTATGTAGGGCCTATGCATATGTAGGTTGTGTTGTAAAATTAGGTATTTTATGTTTTATTATTAATTGTAATTATTGTGTTAAATTGTATTGTGCATATAATTGTATTGTGTATTGTTTATGATTTTATTGTGTATTGTTTATCATTTTATTTTGTATTGTTTATATTGTGTATACCACTGCCACCGGGTGCTTGCCCACTTGCAGTGTAAATACATACATACATACAATGGTAATTACAAGATTCGGAAAGATTTGTTATTTATATACGGTTAGGTTGAAAGGGTTATAATAATATGTAATTACATAAAAATCCGGTCCCTAATTATCAGATTTGCTACATTATACCTGAGAAGTGACGTACTCGTTGAGTGATGCGTCAGGCATGGCAACAACTAAAATAACTCCTTGTAGTTGGTTATCCTACAGGAACATTTTGTTGTATGATATAACAAGATGCAATGGTTTTGCGTTGCTTTACAGAGTGAACCGTACGTAATGTCATTAATTTTAGGAGATTTTCTTTTAGATATTTCAAACAAAAAGGTTTATACAATTTTGCTCGTTTTTGCTTCTTTTCTGAGGTAAAAATTGTTTTATACGAAACATTTCATGGCGTGTTTTGGGCAAGTCATTGATTGAATTCCCATTATGCTTAGTGGATTTAAGAGAGCAGTGTATTATGATAATACATTATTGAAAGAATTTTAATGTTATCCTTTAAATGTGCAGAAATTTGATCCGAAAAAATGTAACTTTTCCTTCTGCAACGGAATTTTACAATGTTACATTTGTTCAAATCAAATTTGTGCACATTTAAAGGACAAAAGTAAAATTCTTGTAATAATGTATTATTATTAGGGCTAGGATTTTACTATAAATCATTAAAAATGTCCTAAAAACAATGCATTTATGACTAAAAATCTTTCAAAAATGCACTTAAAATGCCCTAAAAATTGATCTTACATTCTAAAATTGGCTTAGTAGGAAAAGGAGTTTTGTGCTACTTAATATTTAGACTATTAATTAAATTAAATTCTAATACCAACATTTAAGTTTATTTAATTTTACATAGTTTTTTCTAAGTGGTACACTTTAATTAATTATTTTACCTGATGTAGTTTCCATGTAGTCTACCACAAGGCCACTCTTATACGGAACTAGCAAGTATAGAGGAGTCTATATTGAAGGGATGGTTGGACTGATCCATTACATGGGGTGTACTACGTTAAAAGAACAATATTTGTGTAGAAAAATGATTAAAACATTATACAAAATAATAGGTATTAGCCACTGGCGTAGCTCGGTCGGTTAAGGCCGATCCGGAGTTGCGCTCGGGCGCGGGTTCGATTCCCGCTTGGGCTGATTATCTGGTTGGATTTTTTCCGAGTTTTTCCCAACCGTAAGGCAAATGTCATGTAATCTATGGCGAATCCTCGGCCTTATCTCGCCAAATATCATATCACTTTCACCAACTCCATTGACGCTAAATAATCTCGTAGTTGGTACAGCGTCGTTAAATAACCAAGTAAAAAATAAAGGGTATTAATGGACAAAATATGTAGACAAAATATCAAAGGAAATAAACATTATTTTATATTAATAATGGAGATTTGTGGCCAAAATTAAATGAAAATGCCTAAAAAATGTCCGAATAAAACAGAAGATGCTCTTATGAGTTGAAACAGGCAAAAAATGCAAAAAAAATGCCCTAACAAATATGTCTTAAAACACTCAGTTTATCACATAACATATAAATACTAAAGCGGGTATGTTTCTGGCTTGCTAGAAAAAAGATGCAATTTCATCAAAATCCTAGCCCTAATAATCATAATATACTGCTCTCATAAATTGATTGAGCATCTTGGAAATTTAATCAATGACTTTCCCAATACATGCTATGAAATCTATACTAATAATAAATCTGTAGCCGAAATTTTTCTGGTGATTTTCGATTTTCCAAAAATAATTGGTCCTAACATATATAATTAACCACCCTGAAACCGAAAATCGCTTTTTTGAAATTTTTGTTTGTATGTCTGCCTGTCTGTCTGTCTGCCTGTCTGTCTGTCTGTATGTTTGTTACCTTTTCACGCGATAATGGCTGAACGGATTTCGATGAAAATTGGAATATAAATTAAGTTCGTTGTAACTTAGAATTTAGGCTATATGGCATTCAAAATACATTATTTAAAAGGGGGGTTATAAGGGGGCCTGAATGAAATAAATCGAAATATCTCGCTTATTATTGATTTTTGTGCAAAATGTTACATAACAAAAGTTTCTTTAAAAATAATTTGCGATAAGTTTTATTCCTTGAAAAATTTTGATAGGACTGATATTTAATGAGATAAATGAGTTTTAAAATTAAAATAACTGCCATCTAAGGCCGTATAATGAAATAAAAAACAAATTACTTCGTCTATAAGGGGCCTTGGACAACAACAATCGAAAGCTGTGAAAGATAGCCTACAGAGAATGTTTCTGTGTTTGTATGAAGTAATATCGGAAGCTAAATTAACCGATTTGTATAATTAATTATTATTTCAACATTGGAAAGTGTATTATCTCTAGATGGACATAATGCTATAATGTTATTAGAGTAACTTCTGATATAATATAATATAATATAATATAATATAATATAATATAATATAATATAATATAATATAATATAATATAATATAATATAATATAATATAATATAATATAATTTAAGTTATTTGAAGGGTTCAGAACCATAGTGGGCCAAACGCCATTTACTGAATACGTAGAAAACAAGGGTTAAAATTAAGTTATTACCATAATTCTATGGAAACCTATAACAAGTAAAATAAAGTATACACATTAAATCTAAATGATGTCAATGTTCATTAAACTATGGTTGCATGTAATAAAAATTAGAAACACGTTAAAGGAATTGTCATTGCACCAATGAGTGGTCTCTGGACCAAAATGATCGCATTTTAATTATTTGGATGCAATTTAAATTAAGTAACATATTAAACGATTTATCCTACTATCAAACACGAATGTTCCCTGGATCAAATGTCCTATTGTAATTATGCAATTATTTTATATTTATTTCTAACGGGTGCAGCGGAGCGCACGGGTACGGCTAGTTTTTAATAAAACACGTTTGGTAACCTGTTACGAGGAGACTGTTAATATTCAAAATAGGTAATTGTGACGATAGTGACTGCTGTTATGATTATGCTCATGAAAGCAGTGCTTCAGGTTGCTCCTTGGCTATCGGTCGGGCTGCTGTACACGTCACGGCCGCGTGTCAGATCTCACGTGCCGCTTAAGAGGGTCTCGTGAGAAGTCTGCTGACAATACAGGTCGTACATGAGAATCGGTGCGATCCAGTTGTTTTGTTTCGTAATTTTGAGTCAAATTATGACAGGAATCGTGATGTTAGCACTGTTGTGAACATGTTTAGATACATATTAATTTAACTTGAATTAAGGGATAATTTATTAGGCATAATTATTAAGACCGTTATTTTAAATAACGATTTTCGTGAAATTATCGCGTAGTAGCAACAGCAGCAGTGGTGGTGTCGGTGGTCATGTGGTAGTCGTGGTGGTGGTGTTGGTGTTGGCGGTGGTGGTAGTAGGCCTAGTAGTGGTGGTAGCGGTAGCAGCATCATCCAGCGCCAGGTGAGTTTAGACCAGGCCTGCACAAACAGCGCTCAACGAGCGCGCGCGCTCCTTCGGAGCGGGAGAGCGGTGTTTACCGCTCGCCGAATCGGAGAGGAAGATACGTCAGAATGACATAGACTTGTTATAGGTAGAGGACAGGGAAACGACCACTCAGTTATCTGGTGGAGTGCAGTGTGTAGGCCTATTCTCAGTAACTGTTTCACGTTGCTTACCTACTGCTACTAGAGATGAGCTTAAACGATATTTTCAAGTATCTGTGACAACTGTGACTGTGATAATTAAATGTCTGTGACTTTTATCGGTGATTTTGTCACACCGATATTTTATATCGATACGTAAGCACAATATGCATGAATTTCACCGATATTTTGTCACACAGATAAAAATTAGCAGGAAATATTGAAGAGCAATGAAATGTGAATACGATTTCTCTATACACGCCACTCATCAGTGATTTATATGGGAAAATCCAACAAAGAAATTATGTACATGTACCATTAACAAATAAATACTTACCTAACTGAACAGTAACATGTCGAAAGTTAACCTCGTGTACTAAGAGGTTATATTATAGTTGTTGAACCAGTTGATCATTTTTAAATGTAGTTGGGTATCGAGAAATTGAGATTATATGATTATCCTAATCGTTTCAAAAATTGATCGTCTTTATTGTATATAATATAATGGATAAATTATTTTAAGTCGTGCATTAACATTATAATATTGAGTCATAGAATAAAAATTAATGAAACATAAGTATTCGGAAAATCACTGGAAAATAATTACAAAACAAAACAGTTGTTCAGACAGGATTTTACACAAGATTAAGTACTGGTAACCAATGATGTTATTATTTAAATCGTGTAATAAATATGGGTACATCATTTATAATAAGATGGAGAAACTACCGCCAGATTGCTGTTATTGTATCATGCGCACGCGCAAACCTGCGACGTAGAGGAGAAAATATCAGTCACAGAGTACTGAATACGGAGCAGATTTCGATAGCGATATTTTGTCACAGATATTTCGCGTCATCAGTCACAGGTTTATCTGTGACAAAAAATACCTGTGACAAAATATCGGTTTGTGAAATATCGGCCATCTCTAACTGCTACAGTACAGTATGGAGGAATCTAAAAGACGGAACATAACATTTAACATTTAACGATTTACAGCTCGAACTTATTGATCTTCAATATGACCTAAGGGCTAAAGATCCTTTGAATAATACTACTAGCCTGGTTGAGTTTTACAAGACTAAACATTAGCAATAATATCCACGACTACATAGGCTGGCTGTGAAAATGATTGCTATGTTTGGCTCAACATTTATATTTGTGAGCAACTCTTTTCTATAATCAACTTTAATAAAGGCAGGCATCGAACATCTGTAACTGATGTTTCATTATGATCAGTAGGCTACTGTTCCTTTCAGCTGCCAACAGCATAAAACCTCGTTTTGATGTACTGATAAATAAAAATATAACAAAATGATGTTGTACATTTAAGTAGCTATAGAATTTCTATTACTTCTATAAAATAAATATTTCTTTATTAATTAATAATAGTCCAAGATAGTTTTGCAAACACTGAACGGGAATTCATTTCATAAACACTCGTAATAGTACTTCCTGTTGTGTACATTTTGTACGAGATCACCCCTTCTTCCAGTCCACCCTTATACAGAGCGCAGCTAATATCTGCATTCCGCTCATGAGCTGTGAGCCGGCTCTGAGAGCGCAAACCTTGTGCAGGTCTGGTTTAGACAAGAGGTGCAAACCTTTCGTTGGCGATTCTGAGCAAGCTGACGGGAAAGAAAGCTTTTTTTAAAAAATATACTTACTCACTTATTACAGAACTAAAATGTCAGTTATCCCTTCTGTGCTTAGTATAGCTAAAAGCAATGTTTTACGTAGCTTTAAGACGAATGTTGATTAAATTAATTTTGATGTAGATATTCTGGTAAAAGTTAGTACGAAAGACTCCTTTTTGCCTATCTGCTTTAAATTCGAGCCTTATCATATATTTATCGATTGAAGTCAGTATGAATATAATCAGGAATTTTTCATACGCTGTTGACGTCTCTTGACGTGAACGAGCGAAGAGGCCGACTAACGCCAGGGTTCTGCCTATTACGGTCGACGAGTGGATGTTCAAGTAAGTGATGAAGATTGTTGAATATTTATTTCATTGCTGAAGCCGCTTATACTTACTGTACTCTGAATTCTAAATTTGCATTTCGCACAAAATAAGCCATAATCAATACCTTCTCTAGTGTGCCAATAATTCCATTTCTGATGAAAGCTATGTGCTTTTCATTAATAATAATAATAATAATAATAATAATAATAATAATAATAATAATAATAATAATAATAATAATGTGATGTACTTAACGGCTTTTGCCACTTATAAGCAATGAAATTCAACATATTGGACGATCTCCGAAGCGGATTTTAAATTTCTGTTCATTACCGTTGTGAAGTCCTGCGTTGTGTTAGTATAGGCCTAATCTGCTGACCTTAAATTACAGGAGTTCAATACATAACGTGTTACCTAGTGTGTTATGACAAAACCAGCTAGACTCCCAGAAAAATAATAAGGCGAAAGAAGGAATGCAATAGAGTAAGAGAAAATGGAACATAAACAAGAAAAAGAGAAAGGGACAGTGAAGGAAAGATTGAAAATGAATTTGAAGAAAGAGAAAAATAAATACAGAACAAAATCTATGAGCAAAAGATAAACAAAGAATGAAAAAAAAATGTAAGAAGAAAGAGATCGTAGAAAAGAATAGCTTATAA
This sequence comes from Periplaneta americana, assembly GCF_040183065.1. NCBI lineage: Eukaryota > Metazoa > Arthropoda > Insecta > Blattodea > Blattidae > Periplaneta > Periplaneta americana. Next base: position 194,971,549 of record NC_091121.1, read on the forward strand.
GAAAAAGGACATGAAAAAAAAAACAGGAAAAGCATAAATCAAGAAAAGATAATATAAAGTTATAATAAACAAACAAAAAGAATAGAAACACAAAGGGAAGAAGGTGAAGAGAAAAATGCAATGCGGGTGTCTAATAACGGTGCCAAATTTCATCAAGTTTCAATCATTACTTCTTTAGGTATTAATTTTCATATATTTTAATGATACTAAATTATGCGTAAATTCGAAACCTCGCTGACGGCTTCAGAATTGTTTTTAATTTTAAAAATCTTCTGTGTAGAACTTAGATTTCATGATAAAAAAACTGCGGATGGATTTTTAAATTTGAGAATTGGTTCATAAGATAAAAATTGTCTTATAAATAATAGTTTTTGCTTGACCATTACACTTTTACTACGTCATACTACTTTTGACCAATAAAACGGTACGAAAGGACGTCTTTGAACCAATCATGGCTGCTTATTGCATAATTTTATCACTTCCCTAGCATTTGTTTTTTTGTTTGCCACATTTCAAACTGCAAATTCTTTACGATACTATAAAACATGCTTTGCGATCGTCATTTGTTTCCCGCATAGATAGTCGACTGAAAATGGCGGCGCCGTTCAAACGTTTTGGTGAAGCTAACATCAGTGAAATAGAATTTTAGTAAGTAAATTAATATTTTCTTGTATCAGAGTACTTTATTTTTTCTAATCTTTATATACTTTCTTCTAATCGTGTAGTAGTCAATTAAATCCCTCTCGAGTTTTGATTTTCTCAAGATAAATCAAAACCTCTAGTGAGATTACTGTTGATAATTTTCTTTAATTTTTAGAAGTTAAAGAAATTCATATCATGAAAAGTTTTCAGTGAAGAGCTGATTCCATGAACAGCTTTCTGTATTGCGATGTGCTGAGTATTCTTGAAAAGTTTCATGTAATTCGTAGCAAATGGAAGCCGCTAGGAACTTTATTATTGACCAAAAATGTAGCTTTGAGAAAACTCAATTTTTAGTGGATGTGCATTTTAAAAGTGTTCGCCACACCTTTAAAAGTAGTTGGCGGGGATAAATATAGGACAGAATGTTAAACAAATGTATAAGGTAATTGTTATTTATATAAAAGAAAATATTTTTACCATTTTGTCCAAAAATGCAGTCAGGTCCCTTAACTGTGCACAATTCTGCTGGAATACAAACTTATCTCGCAGCTACCAATCAAGATTGAAATGATTGCAGTCTGTCGCGTGGTAACCGGTTAGAAAGTAAATCCTACAAGCGACTCGTCTTTACAAACATTGCGCCTGACATAAACTTACGTAATATGCGTTCTCCACTTGACTGCCAAATTTTATCAGTCGGAGAAAGTTAACGTGGTCCTGTCCATTACTATAGCAACATGTAAACAGTTTCTTTTTGTAGGTCTATTCTTCCTCCATACGAGAAGTGTTCTTGTACACCAGACCGATATTTTAATTAAACTTACTTCGACATACCCATAGGATTTGAAGAGTTGATTCCAACACATCCACACCCATGAGTAGAGTACGGTATCCTACACTTGATCCTCAACCACGGACAAATATTCACTATTAAAATATTCCGTGAACGTTGAATTGACAAACATTCAGTTACATCTAGTCCGCAAACGAATTCTTTAACTGTATTGAAATACCTGAATATAGAAAGCAGCTTCAATCCACGTATCCCAGCAGGTAATTATTGGCTCTGGGGGTAATGGCAGGTCTGTATATTTTTCTTCGTAAACATTAACTCTGGATGGGGTTCGCAAACACTCCTGCTTTCAACTGTAAATAGGAATGTTATTCCCCAGTAACATCACGTGATTTTGTCACCACTCGGAGAGGCTCCTTACTGGTGCCTCTATAGTAAGGACTTTATTATTTTGTCACTAGTATGTTTAAATATTAATTTTAAAATTTAAAATTAAAAATACATGTATTATATGCGCGATTCATGTAAAAATGATGAAATATGCAACAACATCGGAAATATGCAATTATATGCACTATAAAACTTCTTATACACCTGTCCCAAAAGTCAGGTAACATTTTTGTTAATTTATTTTGCATAAACTACAAAAGATACAGCTGTAATATGAATTTCATATTAAAAAGGAAGTCAACTGGTTTGTTGTCAATGTTTGGATTTCATAATGACTTGATATGAGAACCACGTGTAACTCGGTAAATGTCCATACGGTAATCAAACTCTTCCCATAACCTTCGCAGCATATCCTCTTTTACTGTGGCCGCAGCTTGTCGAATCCTATGCTTAAGTTCTTCTAGGTTTTGTGGTAAGTAATGCTGGAACTGATCTGGATGAGAAAAAGGAATCGGTTGGGTCACTGGCTGAGAAGAAACTGCCTACTGAAGGATACACTAGAAGGAATTGTGAACGGGAGAAGAATTCGGGGCAGAAGAAGATGTCAAATAATTCGACATTAAGATATATGGATCATATGCGGAGACTAAGATGAAGACAGAAAATAGGAAAGACTGGAGAATACACTTCATCATACATGAAACTGACATTTTCTGTGTACACAAACGGAATAATAATTGAAGTAAATTTACTTTGTCTTATTAATAAAAATGTTTTTTGCTTGATATAGGCCTACAATTGATTGGAGTCCACACCTGTGGAGTAACGGTTAGCGCAGGTGACCGCGAAACCAGGTGGCCCGGGTTCGAATCCCGGTCGGGGCAAGTTACCTGGTTGAGATTTTTTCCGGGATTTTCCCTCAACCCAATATGAGCAAATGCTGGTTAACTATCGGTGCTGGACCCCGGATTCATTTCACCGATATTATTAACTTCATTCCATTCAGATGCTAAATAACCTGAGATGTTGATACAGCGTCGTAAAATAACCTACTAAAAATGGATTGGACACTTTAATACACTTATCTTCATAACTAATACATAAATGAACAAATGTACACTGGTAACAACAAAAGTAATACATGTAATTCAGAATATGAAATCTGTTCTGTAAAGAAACGCAAGAATAGAATAAATTACAATTACTTACTAAACAGGAGAGCAAATAAGTACATACATTCTATTGCAACTTTTACACTTTAAACAAAAAATGCATACCTACCTCTAAACAGTAGTTGTTAATATATAATGCTTTTCAATTAATCTAAACAGCTGCATTATTATTTCATTAATAACTAATTTTTAAGAATATAGAGCGTTATTAACAAAAAGAAAAGTTGTTGCTCTTGACGATATGAATCAATTATTGAATGAATCAATTAATGAATGAATGAACCAATCAGTGAATAAATTAATCAATGAATCCATGGGTGAATGAATCAATGAATCGATGGATGAGTGAATCAATGAGTGGATGGATGATTAATTGATTGATTGTAATTAGGAAGAATGTCCAATTAAATGCTAGGCCTACACGATGAAACGCGTCCTTGCAAGGGCTTTTGTAACTCCTGCATGGCTCAATGTTGTCTGTCTTTGTCGTCCAACAAAAAATGAGAAACAACTCGAATATTCGATAAACCGAACCTGAGACACTCCGTGAGACGGAAGAGCTTTGCATACTGACTACAGCGCCAGGCGTTCAATAGCAATATGTAATTTCTATTTTTCTTAACCGGTTGTGTACGACTCTAGCGGACACTACCAACCTGTCCCATGTTTCCTCTTTTCAAACACTAACCTTCAAACGGAAAACAAAATTTGTCCTCATTTTTGCTTAATATTTAGCACATGCCTGGTATGTCAGCCTTGGTTAGTGTCGTATTGAGGCCATAACTTGTTTGCTTTACGTCCTACATCTAAACAGTAGTTGTTAATATATAATGCTTTTCAATTAATCTAAACAGCTGCATTATTATTTCATTAATAACTAATTTTTAAGAATATAGAGCGTTATTAACAAAAAGAAAAGTTGTTGCTCTTGACGATATGAATCAATTATTGAATGAATCAATTAATGAATGAATGAACCAATCAGTGAATAAATTAATCAATGAATCCATGAGTGAATGAATCAATGAATCGATGGATGAGTGAATCGATGAGTGGATGGATGATTAATTGATTGATTGTAATTAGGAAGAATGTCCAATTAAATGCTAGGCCTACACGATGAAACGCGTCCTTGCAAGGGCTTTTGTAACTCCTGCGTGGCTCAATGTTGTCTGTCTTTGTCGTCCAACCACAAAAATGAGAAACAACTGGAATATTCGATAAACCGAACCTGAGACACTCCGCGAGACGGAAGAGTTTAGCATACTGACTACAGCGCCAGACGTTCAATAGCAATATGTAATTTCTATTTTTCTTAACCGGTTGTGTACGACTCTAGCGGGCACTACCAACCTGTCCCATGTTTCCTCTTTTCAAACACTAACCTTCAAACGGAAAACAAAATTTGTCCTCATTTTTACTTAATATTTAGCACATGCCTGGTATGTCAGCCTTGGTTAGTGTCGTATTGAGGCCATAACTTGTTTGCTTTACGTCCTACATCTAAACAGTAGTTGTTAATATATAATGCTTTTCAATTAATCTAAACAGCTGCATTATTATTTCATTAATAACTAATTTTTAAGAATATAGAGCGTTATTAACAAAAAGAAAAGTTGTTGCTCTTGACGATATGAATCAATTATTGAATGAATCAATTAATGAATGAATGAACCAATCAGTGAATAAATTAATCAATGAATCCATGAGTGAATGAATCAATAAATCGATGGATGAGTGAATCAATGAGTGGATGGATGATTGATTGATTGTAATTAGGAAGAATGTCCAATTAAATGCTAGGCCTACACGATGAAACGCGTCCTTGCAAGGGCTTTTGTAACTCCTGCATGGCTCAATGTTGTCTGTCTTTGTCGTCCAACAAAAAATGAAAAACAACTCTAATATTCGATAAACCGAACCTGAGACACTCCGTGAGACGGAAGTGTTTTGCATACTGACTACAGCGCCAGGCGTTCAATAGCAATATGTAATTTCTATTTTTCTTAACCGGTTGTGTACGACTCTAGCGGACACTACCAACCTGTTCCTTGTTTCCTTTTCAAACACTAACCTTCAAACGGAAAACAAAATTTGTCCTCATTTTTACTTAATATTTAGCACATGCCTGGTACGTCAGCCTTGGTTAGTGTCGTATTGAGGCCATAACTTGTTTGCTTTACGTCCTACATCTAAACAGTAGTTGTTAATATATAATGCTTTTCAATTAATCTAAACAGCTGCATTATTATTTCATTAATAACTAATTTTTAAGAATATAGAGCGTTATTAACAAAAAGAAAAGTTGTTGCTCTTGACGATATGAATCAATTATTGAATGAATCAATTAATGAATGAATGAACCAATCAGTGAATAAATTAATCAATGAATCCATGAGTGAATTAATCAATGAATCGATGGATGAGTGAATCGATGAGTGGATGGATGATTAATTGATTGATTGTAATTAGGAAGAATGTCCAATTAAATTCTAGGCCTACACGATGAAACGCGTCCTTGCAAGGGCTTTTGTAACTCCTGCATGGCTCAATGTTGTCTGTCTTTGTCGTCCAACAAAAAATGAAAAACAACTCGAATATTCGATAAACCAAACCTGAGACACTCCGTGAGACGGAAGTGTTTTGCATACTGACTACAGCGCCAGGCGTTCAATAGCAATATGTAATTTCTATTTTTCTTAACCGGTTGTGCACGACTCTAGGGACACTACCAACCTGTTCCTTGTTTCCTTTTCAAACACTAACCTTCAAACGGAAAACAAAATTTGTCCTCATTTTTACTTAATATTTAGCACATGCCTGGTATGTCAGCCTTGGTTAGTGTCGTATTGAGGCCATAACTTGTTTGCTTTACGTCCTACATCTGTTAAAATCGCACCATCATTGCTGCAAGTGACAAAAGTGTGGTTACATAATAAACCGACAAAGTTTTCGAATAACAGGAAGGAACGTCCTGTCAAGACATCATCTGTATTCTTTCTTCGACAATTCTGTATTGACATTTCACATTTCCTTGAAGTTATGAAAGGATGATACAATTTGTCGAAAAAACTGTTTTTATTCTGCTTAGAACTCAAATTTATTGAACTGACTATTCCTCACTAGATGAACGGGGATTCAGTTTTCGAAAAACTCGCGAGGTTTATAGCGCAAAAGACGATTATTCGGACAGATTTTCTCCGGGTACTTTGGTTACCCTAAGATCCTGATTGCAGTGTATCTTCTTTATGACATATACTGTGACGTTCAAATATAATATACCATGTCTGTGTGGATAATGTAATTCATTCATTCGTAGTGTTCAGCCCAAGGGCAGGTCTTTCACTGCAAACCCAGCTTATTTTATTTTCAAATGCTGTATTGATTATACCACATGCTACAAAAAATGTTTGTGTTTATTACCATTTATTGTCATCATATTCATATATAGGCCTATGTATTTTTTCACAAATTATAATGGGCCTACATAATTTTGATTTATAATTCTTAATTACACAAACATATTTTCACATCAGAATAAGAATTATTTATCTATATTCTATAGTAATGTCACAAGAGGGACATCGAGTGACATTTATTAGGACTATTTCGTGAATAAAGTAAGAACGTAAATACTATATCCCTAAAATTCACTCACAGAATGTTAATAATTGTATATTTATGAATACTTACCTATTCAGATATTGTGGAATTGAAACAGATGAATATAGATTACTTCAATAAAGAAAATGGATGTTATTCAGTAACAATTGAGAAAAGCGAAATACAGGTTTAACAATGTTAATTACATGTACTGCGCTTTTCTCTTGTTATTATAACAGAAATACGTTTTCATTATATACTGAAATCATAATTTAATTTAAACATTTTATAATATAATTACAAATAACCTGATTAATACATTAATTAAATGAACAATTGTTATGAAGGAGTGTCATTTTCTTTAGATACAATGGACATGGAATTAGAAGATGAAGATGTAGATGTTGAAGTAGGATTTCGTACTTTATATAGTACGAGGCGTGTTCTTAAAGTAAGTTCCGTTTTCAATTATAGCAGTCACATCGCTGCAATCGTTATTTTGCGCATGCATATTTTCTTCTTCAATCTTCAGACAAGCTGTGCATGCAGTTTCAGAGCTTCAGTCCGTGTGTGGGGTTAGTTATGATCACTTGAAATGTTTAAAGTGATCGAGCACCCCGCCGACTGTGAGATGCGCTCTGTTATCCATTTCTTGAATGCGAGAAACATCAAACCAGCTGACATTCATCGTCAACTTTGTGAGGTGTATGGTGATGATGCCATTAGTGATGGAATGGTCAGGAGATGGGTTAGGAAGTTCAAAGAAGGCCGCGTTTCTGTGCATGACGAGCAATATACCGGTCGGCCATCTTTGGTCAATGACAATTTGGTGCGTGCTGTCGATGAAAAAAATCATGAGGACAGGAACAAATTGACCATCCCTCCTACAGCCCGGATTTGGTTCCGAGTGACTTTCATCTCTTCCAGCACCTCAAGAAGTTCCTCGGTGGTCAACGTTTTGATGGTGACGACACCAAAATCTCATCTCGAAATTTGGCTGGGAACAAATTGACCATCCCCCCTACAGCCCGGATTTGGTTCCGAGTGACTTTCATCTCTTCCTGCACCTCAAGAAGTTCCTCGGTGGTCAACGTTTTGATGGCGACGACACCCAAAATCTCATCTCGAAATTTGGCTCGGAACAAATTGACCATCCCCCCTACAGCCCGGATTTGGCTCCGAGTGACTTTAATCTCTTCCTGTACCTCAAGAAGTTCCTCTGTGGTCAACATTTTGATGGCGACGAAGTGAAAACAGCAGTGCGGGAGTGGTTCGCATTGCAGGCGGGCGAATTCTACAATGAGGGGATAGAAAGACTTGTGCCACGACTCGATAAATGCCTCAATAATGGTGGAGATTATGTTGAGAAGTAATTGAAGTGTGGGGAATACAATGCAACAAAAATAGTTTGTAAATATCTTCCCGTTTACTTACTACACCCTTTTGGAACTTACTTTAAGAACACGCCTCGTATAATGGATTCATGCTCATCGATTTATGGGGAAAGAGTTGGCGACACTGACTAAACAAAAGAACGACCGTGCAATAAATTGATAGTGATAAATCGAGCTACAGAAATTATCGCGATGTATGACCGTGATTGGTTGGAATTCAAAATTTCATTACACTTCATAGACCGAAAATGGAGTGACGTCATATAAACGATATAGTCATGTCGATTTGTTTCTTGTCGTTGTTTCATTACTGCTCTCTTTCGTATTTTCAGATCCCACACTGTTGTGTTTGTTCATCTAAGTCTAAGCAAATAGGCATTTCATGTTTCCCCTTGGTAGACTATAGAGTAATATATAAACAGTTAATATATTTGAGCCTATGAAACAAGTCCAGTGCTGACCTTTTCATCCATACCTCTATAATTACACAAAACAAGCTATCACTGAGTGCAGTCATGCCAGGTTCTGTAAATTTCATAACCGACTGTGCGTACAATTTGCGTGAAGTTTGGCAGCTTTCTCACGATTCCTTCTTGTTTTGAATACCCCGCAGTTATCAATTTATTAAGTTGTAATGCTAAAGAGGCGCCACCGCCGTAGCTCAGTCGTCTGAGGCGCTTGCCTGCTGATCCAGAGATACACTGGGGTGTGGGTTCGATTCCCGCTTGGTCTGATTACCTGGTTGGGTATTCCCAACCGTAAGGCGAATATCAGGTAATCAATGACGAATCCTCGGCCTCACCAATCATCACACAGTTGATACAGCGTCGTTAAATAACCAATTAAAAATACATGGACATCACTTAGAGAACAGCGCCAATGTCATCTAATCTAATGTGTTAAAGCTGATCTCCGTCTAGGGCGTTTTTTTGTTTAACACCGCCCCCATCTTTTCATATTTATTAACAGATACAGGGACATAATTTTATTTTTACTTCAATTTTTATTGTACCTGAGTTTTTGAATGTACTTCACTCCCACCCCTTCTACTAATGAAGTTCAACCGTCCTCCACACAGATCCAAGACCGCATATACAGTCATAGTAGCCTTACGGTCATAGTAAACAGTACGTTCCAAAAATATGTTCGCGTTTTCCAGTGACTAAAGAGCTTTCAATATTGCATCATTTTCGCACAGGTACTGTCGTCCGTTTGCCTACGTCGCATCCCGGTTTTCCCCACCTGCTTCTATTCGTCTCTCTGTAAAGGCTAGTGGCTGGGCTGTCTTAGCTCTTTTCTGAGAACATTAATTTCTGTTAGGAATTGGACGTCTACGTAATTTTATACCCATACAACTGTTTAAAATAACTTAAATAAAAGGGCCTCGTTAAGTAATTAACTGTCACGTAATTTCCCCCCTTTCTAGGATCCTGCGACATAACCACTTGGACGGACAGTAGATAGCATGTCTGAGTAATTTTATCTTTTCGGATCGAGCAGAAGTGAAGATTGAATTTACAGTACGTAAGGTACTCTTTTATAGAGAAGGTACAGAATTATTTCAACATGAGTTACTAGTACGAAGGACGAAACTGGTAATTGGAATTACAAACATTAGAACTGAAGCTTGTATGGAAATGAACGGCCACCATTTTGAAAAATGTGTTTAAATATGCATATTTTGATTATTTTTCAATTTACCTTCATTCTCTATATCGTACGCTAATGTGCTGTAGACAGTATAATATACACTGCATAATGAATACGTCCACATGGACAGCTCAGTTCGTGAGTAAAAACACTTATTGTTAAAACTGTACTGTATTTTGATTAAACAAAAACCTAATGAAAATTATCAAACTCAAAAGCGCAATATTTCCTAGTTTACCTAAATGGATGAACTACTTTTCTTCCCTCCTGTACCTAGTAAAGTGATTTGTTTGTATATTACGCCAGTATCATCGAACTCCAGTCGTGGAAGGGGGTAGCAACCGTTGATCCAAAGGTATAGCCAGGTTAATATTAAAAATGTTAGTAAAAATAAAATGATGTCCCTGTACTTACTGCCTCGTCGGCGGTCGAATATTCGGGAATTTCGGCTAAATTCCGTAGAGATAGGAGAGAGTCGGGTAGTATCGGACATCGGGTAATATCGGACAGTGAGTTTCTTTCATCTACCACACGATGATAGTACCTGATTGACATGGTTACGTTTCTGTGATGTCGCATAGAGAAACGTAACCATGTCATTCAGGTACTACTATATGGTGGTAGATGAAAGAAACGCACTGTCCGATATTACCCGATGTCCGATACTACCCGACTCTCCCCTACGGTCTTGCACACAAACACTCTTTCTTCTAGAATCAAATAGGGCTACATTCTATGCGCTACTTCAAATGAAACTGCACTAACAATAGCAAAATTGCACAACATGCATGGGCGCATCCAACATGAAAGGGAATAAGGGAGCAGAGTGGGCGGCAGACGGAAGACTAGCTCCGGTTGGCTCACGTGACTTAGGTCGGTAGGCCCTAAACCAGCAGTCATCAGAACACTGCCGCTCGGACTAGCGTCCCTTACCCGCGGATAAGACACTGCCCTATCGTGCAATCGTCACTGCTTGCGGGTATGCTGTCTCTCTATCCCTTGTGCACGACGAAACAGAGTTCCTTACCCTCCATGCACTCTACCCATTTCGGCGAGTGCTGATAACCACTGTACTAAACCAATCCAGAGCGTTCGCCTACGGGTGGGGCTAGGAAAGCGACCTGCCTGCGGTGTCGCTTGCGGGAATCGTCTGTCCATAAGCCCCACCCGTAGGCGAACGCTCTGTAGTTACCCTATTACAATATTTGTTATTAGAAGCTATAAAATAATTCGCCATTATAATAATTCAAACAAAAATATAAATTATATTATATCAGTTACATTAAAAATGAAAGCACACCAATTATATTATAAATACTTATTTTCGTTGAAAATAAAGGTACTACCACAGTCTAGTATATACAGTCAAGAAGCTCAATACGTAGTAGGGGAGTAGTGGGTACAGTGAGACACAAAATATTAAGACATATGTATGCAAGTGATAATTCAAGTATTTTTAAAATCAAGTGCAATAGAAATAGACATTAAAACATGGAGTATAATAATACATAAACAAAAATGTTAATAGATAAAGGACATAATATACAATGCGTGTTTGTCAAAAATTGCAAATGTCTCACTGTTCCCATTCAGGAGGGTACAGTGAGACACCACAGTGTCTATTAACGGACATTGAAATGATTTAAATTTATTTCAAAAGGAAACAAAAACTTGGTGTCTCTTTATCTTGACATGTTCTGTAGGCTTATTTAGAATCATTTTGATGTCTGACTTCGAAACCATTGAAACATTTGGAAAAGTGAATTTTCCATGACATTTCAAACTTTTTAGAAAAGATGAAATGAATTTTTGGTGACAACAAAGCTTATAATTATACGAATTTAATGTAATTCTTTATTGTTTTTTAACATTTTCTTAAATTTTGTGAATAATTTTTTATTTATGAAACCATTAAAATGCAATGTATCCATTATTTTAAGCTACAGTTCCTAAATTGGTTACTAGTATGTTCATTTTTAATGTTAGTTACTGGTAAATGTAATATAATCACAGTTTGTCTTTGCAAATCATTGGTACATGGGAACAGTGAGACGTCTCAGTGTACCCTTCAATGGCATGTCTCACTGTTCCCTTTACGCATAGTTCATTTAAAAATGACGCCATCACTTCAAAATTAAAACAAGAAAGATGAAACTTTGCCAAACATAATCTCAAATACCATAGTATTAGGTAACAAAACATTCATATTTATATCTCATTTGTATATCAAATATAACCTTCATTAAACACAAGCCAAAATTTTACTTCTAGAGTGAAAAATTACGAATTATTTTTTCATCACTCACCTTTATAACTAGAATCAAATCGAGTATGAAAATACTGTTATTTTACTTATGCAACATACAGCTCCACTGTTACCAACATCTCAACATCAAAATTTACCATCTAATAAAAAATATCTCGCTGTTCTCCCTGTCTTACTGTACCCACCTCTCCCCTAAATATGCATCCAAAGATAGTTGCTAACCACTAGGATCGCTACTATCGCTTCATTACACACAGTGCGAAATAGTACCTGCACAGTCTATTGTTTCTAGTACCCTCATAAACTCAAGCTTCGTGACTGTATATACTAGACTGTGGTACTACTACGTACAAAACGGGATCGGTCAACGCGAGTTATGCACTCGTAATGTTACTTGTAGGTAGGCTTATGTATTTAAAAATGTAAACTCGTTTTTAACTTAAATGTTAGTCGCTCTACAAGTTTCACTACAGCTTTTGACATTTTGCTTGAATATTCTTCGAAGGCGGATCAAATAATAACAGAACCAGTGCCATTAATTCGCAAGTTTATGATAGGTAAGAATATAATGCTATAATTTACAGATATTACAGATATTCGTTGGACAGGTTATCTTCTTTGAAAAATATGATTGTATTATAATAGCAGACCGTATTGCATTATTATCACGAGATACAAATAGCTTTGGTTAGAACTATAAGCAATCCTGTACAGCAGAAGGTTAAACTGGACTAGAGAAAAGCTTAATAAATGTACCATAAGTTATTTATACCACTATACAGAATTGAAAGATACAATAGTATATTTCGCATTATTGTTTAGTTAACTAGACGAAAAAGGTTTGAACCTCATAAGTGACACCAATAAGACACCATGAGACAACTAAGCCAGAAGATGATGGGGTAGGGTGCTCAGTTCCTTTCCCCCTCCAGTACATACATCGCTGACTAGTAACATATTACTAGGCTTCGTATTCCAGCTACCTAAAGACTGAAGTTAAAGACACTTTGGGTATATACTGGGTGTTCATTTCAAAGTGTGCCATGACGTCACTGTTGTTGGGTCACCGATTTGAAGCGAGTATCAGCTTATATGTTAGAGTAGTTGCCTATTATTTAAGGCGTTCTTCAATCTGAACTTGAGAACGTGTACGGTATAACTTGAACGTCGTAGCAACAGATGGCGGTCTGTGTGCTACCATAACCTCTTTCGAACTGCGTTTTGCGCCGGCAAGTCGTACGCAGGGTATTTGTTATGGTAACATTCCACAACACAAATCAAATGCTCCGTGTCCATGTTGACCGTCGAAGTTAATGTCAACAAATACGTAAGTAATCGTCTTAACCCTCTCCCCATATCCCGACAGTACGTATTTCCAAACAGTTCACATTCCTGCCACTACAGGCGTTACCTACGTATCGGTACGTACTCTTCAGAATGAACGCTGTACTTCTACCTCATAGGTTATACACCTCTGCGGAAGTGTAGGAAGATTGAATTATCTAGGCTCATCGGCTAGCCACATGACGGCATACAGCGAGCCATGACACATTTTGAACTGAACACCCAGTAGTAGACCGAACACAGGTAATGCAACGGATAAGGATATAAACAAACAGGTCGTCGCTGCGTGTTCGTGCAGTACGGTCAACTGCCGACATTCTGAAGCTATACTAGTAAACACATGCTTGAGCCGTGATGTTCATTTTCGTCGTGATCTTTGCAGTGAATAATAACGTGCATTCGTAAGTTACCGAACTTGAACATATGCGGATGTCACTTGAAATGATTTTATACTGCAGAAATACTTCAATAGCACATGACGTTATTGGTGCATGATGTAGTACAAGATATTCCTGTAGTCTGATATATTTTCGTGTTTCATTAGGATATTGCATGTCGCCCATCACTTAAACCCTACTAATTTTCTATGTACTTTTCTAGAATTTCTCTAAAATGTAGATTATATAATTTATTAATTGGGATGTTGGTACTGAGCAAATAGTAGGCTATAGAAATCCATGCTAAACGTCGAGTTAATATCTTCATAATTTTCAGATTTTGATGGTACTGGTTCTTTTTTATTACGTTTAACACACTTTTTGTGCCTTTTGGTATTTCAGTGCCTTTCAGTGAATGGTTTTTGTCACTTTTACGTTCATTTTACACAATTTTTATGTAATGTTGTCTATATTGACAGTGAAAATATTAGTTCAAATATCCACAACTATGCCCTGCAATATTACACGCTTAAGCATCTTACCTAAGGCATTTTACTTCTGCAATGAATCTTCAATCAGCCACAAAGATGTAGTTATTTAAATAATACGACTAGTAAGAGCAGTGATCGATAAGACTGGTGACCATACTTGCGTCCAGGTTTTAACTTTCTAGAGGAAGAGTGACAGGATGCGTAACTATTTTGTATACGAACGTACCTGTACCAGTGGTTTGACATCACATATACTTCGAATCAGACAACTTCGTTCCAATTTATAGGTAGCTGGAATACGAAGCTTACATATTACATTAATCAGACTCTAGATGTATAGAAACAATTGAAGGTTTATTTTTATTTATTTATTTATTTATTTTGTTGAGAAACAACCATATTCCAAAAAGATAAATTTTCAGGAGAAACAAAAAACTATCTTGCATGGGTGTTGTTGACACTTCAAGTATGAAATTCATCATGCCATTTCTTAAGATGTTGTAGAAATTTGGGAAAACTGAAGTAGCTACACTTATAACTGAAATTGCCTCTTAGAAATCCATGTGTAAATGTAGGTAACTGTGGACAATGGTTGTTTTAAGAAGAAATACTCCGTTGTGGCTGAAGTGTGCCTCTCCTTTAACTTCTTTTTCTTTATTATATCCTGTTTCTTCTCCTTTCGTTGCTTACATTTCTTCCATGGGGTTACTTCTGCACCTAAAGATAACTCCATAACTAATACAACAATTCACGTGCTAAAGTATTTTTCTCTGAGGTGGCTTTTGCCGTGTACGTAAGGAGCAATACTGCCAATCTACTACAATTTAAAATTGTATGGATAAATGTTTCAAGTTATGAATGGGCTGGCTGAACAATGGCTGTTTTCACAAAAAACTCTTTGGACTATGGTTGTTTTTTGAAAACCACTGAAAATTTCCGCTCTTATAACATATTCATTCATTGTGCTCTGTCCAAGGGCAGGTCTTTCACTGCAAATCCAGCATTCCCCAGTCTTTCCTATTTTCTGCCTTCCTCTTTGCCTCCTCATATGATCCATATATCTTAATGCCGTCTATCATCTGATATCTTCTTCTGCCCCGAACTCTTCTCCCGTTCACTTCCAGTACTTCCTTCAGTAGGCAGTTTCTTCTCAGCCAGTGACCCAACCAATTCCTTTTCCTCTTC
Organism: Periplaneta americana; assembly: GCF_040183065.1. Taxonomy (NCBI): domain Eukaryota; kingdom Metazoa; phylum Arthropoda; class Insecta; order Blattodea; family Blattidae; genus Periplaneta; species Periplaneta americana. Next base: position 194,986,856 of record NC_091121.1, read on the forward strand.
CTGATCAGTTTCAGCATCATTCTTTCTTCATCCACCCTTTCTAACACAGCTTCGTTTCTTATTCTGTCTGTCCACTTCACACGCTCCATTCTTCTCCATATCCACATTTCAAATGCTTCTAGTCACTTCTCTTCACTTCGTCATAATGTCCATGTTTCTTCCCCATACAATGCTACACTCCACACAAAGCACTTCACTAGTCTCTTCCTTAGTTTTTTCCAGAGGTCCGCAGAAATGCTTCTAGGCCTATAGTATATCTTGAGGGGGTTAGGTACAGCTTACAGCAGTAAAATTTGTGAAATAATGAATTTTGTTTTTCCTCCATTACTGTATCTTGTACAATAATGAAAATTATTATGTGTAAAACACTGTTATTCTGCTATATGAGAAAAAATATTTTTACGATTTAAAAAAAATATATTTAGGTACATTTTTCTTTTTCAAATTTCATTTCACTGTATAGTGATGAAGCGTTTCCCACAGAACTCAAAAACTATCCAACATTCTGTGATGAAAATTTTTGTGTGTATTTATGCATGTCATATCTACAATATGATCACAGCAAGATCACTTGTCTACCTTTGATAGATTGTCTGATAAAAGTAAATTCATTTTAAAAAATGGCCAAAGATCAGCATTTTCTTCTAACACAAAATAAAAAAAAAAATATATTATTTATTAAGGAATATAGTTGAAAGAGCATGATATTGTAAACATGAATTTCAGCAACAACATAAAAGAGAGAGAACATGAAAAAGTTAACAAGTTTATGAGTTATGAGGGAAACGCTTATCACTTCACAGTGAACTGCCAACATTTTGAATTTTGAAAAAAAAAAATAAACAATTTTTTTTTTAATAGTAAAAATATTTTTTTCATATATCAAAAAGACTGTGTTTTACACTTACCAATTTTCATTATTGTACAAGATACAGTAATACTTACTTACTTACTCACTTACTTATTTACTGGCTTTTAAGGAATCCGGAGGTTCATTGCCGCCCTCACATAAGCCCGCCATTGGTCCCTATCCTGAGCAAGATTAATCCATTCTCTATCATCAAATCCCACCTCCCTCAAATCCATTTTAATATTATCTTCCCATCTACGTCTCGGCCTCCCTAAAGGTCTTTTTCCCTTCGGCCTCCCAACTAACACTCTGTATGCATTTCTGGATTCTCCCATACGTGCTACATGCCCTGCCCATCTCAAACGTCTGGATTTAATGTTCCTAATTATGTCAGGTGAAGAATACAATGCGTGCAGTTCTGTGTTGTGTAACTTTCTTCATTCTCCTGTAACTTCATCCCTCTCAGCCCCATATATTTTCCTAAGCACTTTATTCTCAAACATCCTTAATCTCTGTTCCTCTCTCAAAGTGAGAGTCCAAGTTTCACAGCCATACAGAACAACCGGTAATATAACTGTTTTATAAATTCTAACTTTCAGATTTTGTGACAGCAGACTGGATGATAAAAGCTTCTCAACGGAATAATAACAAGCATTTCCCATATTTATTCTGTGTTTAATTTCCTCCCGAGTATCATTTATATTTGTTACTGTTGCTCCCAGTTACTTGAACTTCTCCAACCTTCACCATAAAAAACAGCTTGTTTCGAATCCTTCAAATAAGCCTCGGAAACTAAGAAAAAGAAACCGTGGTTTGATGAAGATTGTTGCATGGTAGTAGAAAGAAGGAAACAGGCAAAATTGAAATTCTTACAGGACCAGTTGAGGTGAATAGAGATAATTATTTCAATATAAGACGGGAAGCAAATCGTACGCTTAGGAATAAAAAAATGTTGAATATTTCCAAAAATGTATTGTCGTAAGCTGTGCCTAACACCCTAACAACTAATTCAGTTGATGGCCGCTGCAATACGTTCAGCACAAGTTTAATATCTCAGATTTGCATTTTTGGACTATGGTTCTTTTTTAGTGAGATGTACTGCCTGATAATTGGGTATTTCACATAAACTTCTATATCATCATACAAACCTACTGCGAATCGGTCGTTGGGAAGACTTAATACAAGCCTAAATAAGACCCTTACGAGCCTCTAGACTAGAGCCTGATAGATATCAGGACAGCGCTGCGGTTAAAGCTAAGCCGTGACACTGCATGGAGGGCACGACCATGGGTTCGAATCTAGCCTCTGGAATAATGTTGCCCGTGTGATAGAAGCATTATCTTGGCTAGATGTCCATGGACTACCGACACGTGTCTGAGTAGTGTGTACGATTAAATATTTCTCCAAAGACAAAAGGACCAATATCTGCCAAGAAATAAAAGCTTTCACAAAATATCCGTTCTTTTGTTGTTGTTTTCTAATGCCAGGCGTTTGACAATAAAGTCATTTGACCTCTTGCACTCCAATATTTTTCAAAGACATCATCATATCCAGCCACTGAAGCACAGATTTTGAGGTGTTCCGAATCCATTTCTTGGTTTGAGTTGCACAATGGGCAGTTAGGGGACTGATATATTCCAATTCTATGCAGGTGTTTGGCCAAACAATCATGACCTGTTGCCAATCTAAATGCAGCTACAGACGATTTTCGTGGTAAATCGGGAATTAACTGTGGATTTTGATGCAGAGAGTTCCATTTTTTCCCTTGGGATTGAGTTATCAAATTTTGTTTGTTGAAGTCTAAGTATGTAGATTTAATAAATCTCTTCACAGAGTAATACGTAGATTTAGTAACAGGTCTGTAAGTAGCAGTGCTGCCCTTCTTTGCTAAAGCATCCGCATTCTCGTTTCCCAGGATTCCACAATGGGATGGTATCCATTGGCTGTTATTTTGTAAAATCACGCGTTCTCTCTTGAGTAGTCGTTTTATATAAACTCTAGTCAAGCGAATAGATGGTACTTTTCTATGTGGTACAAATGGTAACGTTTTTATATTAAAACTAAAATTTTTCGGAGTTGAGGTAATATATTACTGTACCATACAAGGTTGGGAAATGCTTTTTACAAAATCGAGAAAAAGTTTCAAAAACGAGCAGAGCAAGTTTTTCAATTTTCGAGTTTTTTTAATGCACTACACAAACATATATTGTACAGTATTTTTTGCACGATAGTATATTTTGAAAATAGTATTTTAAAAAATCTTAATATACAGTACGTAGGTACAGTAGTGGCAAAAAAAAAACCGGATCGACCCTTGTAGCTGATTTCAGAGCCTTGTTCACTCAGACCACGATAGAATGGTAACTAAGACTTTCGTGGTTCGAATCCTGCCTCGGAAGGAAACTTTTTTTTTTGTTCCTTATTTAAATTTATTCCCAATACATTTCGATTGCTGGTAAAATTCATGTTCTGGGAATAATAAGTTAATTAAGTAGTAAAATATCGCTGCAGTCGAAAAGTATTAAAAATAAAGTCTAACCTATTTTCTGACACGAGGACTAGTGAAAATAGCCGCTGACTGGGATAATTTGGCTTTGCATCTCCTTAATGTTATACCACATGAAATACATCGAGGCATGACCCACAAGGCAGGTTCATCCTGGTGACCAAGTGACCAGTGACGGCGGCAGCAGTTCATGACCGGCTGGTCAGACCGGTTGGACAGACGAGTACAGTCGGGGTATAAAAACGAAGCCCTTGCATCATTAATGGAATAGACGCCAGTAATTTTAGTACAAAATACATTTTGGTTATCCTTCGTTACTAGAATACACATCTCATCTCCGAAAAAAACAAAATTAAACGCTTTTTAAAACATGTAGGGATATATAATACTCCTATCACTTAAAACAACAGCCAGGTAAAAAACTATTACAGTTCTACGACGTACTATCAATTTTTCAATGATAGACTTAATAATAATAATAATAATAATAATAATAATAATAATAATAATAATAATAATAATAGTTTTATGAAAACTTTAATTATAAAAATGCATATTGATCAGTATGAGCAGAGTTTGAAAATAAAAAACTGGGACACTCCTTATAACTAAATTGCCTGTAGTAATTGCACTCGGGCTTGTGAAATCTATACTAATAATAAATCTGTAGCCGAAATTTTTCTGGTAATTTTCGATTTTCCAAAAATATGTTTGTTACCTTTTCACGCGATAATGGCTGAACCGATTTATATGCAATTTGGAATATAAATTAAGTTCGTTGTAACTTAGATTTTAGGCTATATGGCATTCAAAATACTCTATTTGAAAGGGGGGGGGTTATAAGTGGGCCTGAATTAAATAAATCGAAATATCTCGCTTATTATTGATTTTTGTAAAAAATGTTACATAACAAAGGTTTCTTTAAAAATGATTTCCGATAAGTTTTATTCTTTGCAAAATTTTGATAGGGCTGATATTTAATGAGATAAATTAGTTTTAAAAATAAAATAACGCCATCTAAGGCGGTGCAATGAAATAAGAAAAAATGGCTTCGTCTATAAGGGGCCTTGGACAACAACAATCGAAAGCTATTAAACATACGGTAGCCTACAGAGAATGTTTCTGTGTTTGTATGAAGTAATATCGGAAGCTAAATTAACCGATTTGTATAATGAATTATTAATTTACAATTGGAAAGTGTAGTTTCTCTAGATGGACATAATGCTATAATGTTATCAGAGTAACTTCTGAGTGAATCGAGTACAGGTAAGATTAAAATAGCTTCTTATGCACAGAAAACTTAATAGGCTATTTTGTACATTCATTAAACTATGGTTGCATGTAATAACAAATAAGAAACATGTTAAAGGAATTGTCATTGCATAAAATGAGTGCTCTCTGGATCAAAATGATCGCATTTTAATTATTTAAATACAAGTTAAATTAAGTAACATATTAAACGATTTATACTTCTATCAAACACGAATGTCCCCTGGATCAAACGTTCTATTTTAAATATGTAGGGCCTAATTACTTTATATTTATTTCTAACAGATGCAGCGGAGCGCACGGGTACGGCTAGTTATCAATAAGATGAAACAACGAGTGTAGTTAATAAGATTATTCAACGAATAAAAATAAAAAAACTTGCGAAACTGAATTACTCGTACTTAGCCTACGTTAATGATGGTAACGATTATAAAACACAGCAATATTCCATTATCACAATCTAGTATTGTACAGTTACGAAGCTCAACACATAGGGAATATGCATACTTAGATAGTTACTAACCACTAGGATCGCTACTATCGCCTCATCACAGACAATGCGAAATAGTACTGGCACATTCTTTTGTTCCTAGCACCCTCATAACTTAAGCTTCGTGACTGTATATAGTAAACTGTGGTATTAGAGTACTTTATTTCTTCTAATCTTTATGTACTTTCTTCTGTTTTTATCAGTTCCCTATCATTTGTTTCTTTGCCAACATTTCAAACTGCAAATTCTTTACGGTACTACAAAACATGCTTTGCGATCGTCGTTTGTTTACCTCATAGATAGTGAACTGAAGATGGCAGCTCTGTTCAAATGTTTTTGTGAAGCTAACATTAGTGAAAAAGAATTTTTATAAGTCGATTAATATTTTATGCTCGACCATGCCGAAATGTAGTAATTATACACCTGGTAGCAGCCCTTTAATGGACCTCATTAAAGTACACCAATTCATTAAATTTCAGGTGTTCCACCAATCAGAAAACACCATTGTAGCAATATGAAAGAGCAAATATCGATTATTCTCGGATATGCAATCGAAAGACAACTAGCGAAACGTCACGGAGGCTGGAAATCCAATACTGTCGCAGAAGGTTATGTTCTGTTATTATAATAATTAGTGTTAATTGTAAATAATATTTAAATAAATTCAATTTATCATCTCGTTTTTCAATGTCTAAATCAATTTCAAGATTATATCAAGATTAATGTTTATTTTACTCTCTAGATTATATCAAGGTCAATGACATTTGTTTCTCGGAAAAAATCAATACTTTCGCGTCTGCGCACATCTCATAATTTACGAGATATTGCACAAGGTCAGTTCCGCTCCCCAGTCAGATAAGAATAACATGAATACTTATGAATAATTTCAAGTTAGAAATATGGTCGAGCATAAAAAGTCGTATGAAAATTGCCTATAATGGTAATTAAGACGCTCGTATGAAAATTATGAAACTCCTTGTGCTCGTTTCATAAACATACTCGCGTCTTAATTACTACCATTATAGGCTCGTTGCATAATGTAGGGTAAACATTGGTAATTTCGTGATAATTTGATGAAAACTAATTTAAAATACAAATGTGTAAATATATCTTTATTCCAATTTTTTCATCTAAAAGACGATAACTTGCAGTACAAATCTGGAGACATAAAGGATTGGATACGTTCTTGAATATGTGCCAAAAACCACTTTTACAACTTAAGCTGAAAGGTTGGTTATTTCGTGATAACCTTGGTAATTTCGTGATATTGCATTGATAATTTCGTGAGAGGTAGAATAATTGTGGAAAAATTTATTAAATTCAAATGAAATTCTCATTTATTGTTACAAGACTTCAAACATAGTAATTCCGTCTAATATTCATAGCAAGAAAACATAGAAATACATATCAACACATAATAAGAATGAAATCAAAGTAAAAATTGAAATTTAAAAGGGATCTTCTTTGCCCTGAAAGGGTGAACACTTTTATTACGGACTTTACTATAGCCTATATTACTAGGGTAACTCCAAAAGTAATGCATAACATTTGTTTAAAAATTATATTTTTATCCTACAGCTTTGCTATTTTCACAGAATGTAGATGCATCCTTAAGGAACAAAATGTCACTTTTCCACATAATCCCCGTCCCTTTCAACTACCTTACGTAACCTAGGAACGAGGGCCTGTAGACCAGCACGGTAAAAGTCTGAACCAACACGTCTGAGCCACTCTTTAGCAGCGTGCACAAGGGAGTCATCTTCTAACCTCGTTCCGCGAAGGGATCCTTCACTTTACCAAAGAGATGGTAATCGCACGGTGCCAGTTCAGGACTGTAAGGCGGATGTTTCAGTGTTGTCTATCCGAATTTTTTGATCTGGCCTGTGGTCTTGTGACTGACATATGGCTGTGCGTTGTCGTGCAATAGCAGAACATCCTGCTTCTCCCGATGTCGTTGAACACGACTCAGTTGAACTAGAAGTTTCTTGAGGTTTGCAACATACCCGTCAGAATTAATGGTGGTTCCGTGTGGCATGATGTCCACAAGCAAGAGTCCTTCTGAATCGAAAAAAACAGAAGCCATAACGTTTCCTGCCGAAGGTGTACTTTTGAATTTCTATTTCTTTGGTGAATTTGCATGATGCCACTCCATTGTCTGCCTCTGTCTCCGGTCCAAAATGGTAGACCCATGTTCCATCTTCTGTCACAATTCTTGCAAGTAAGTAATCTAGCACTTATCATTGACACTTAGCATGATAACAATTCAAACAGAAGCTACACTGAACCCATTGCGTCTCCGCTTTCTTTTTTGTTATCACATCTTGTCTTCAGATTTCTAAAATTCGTATTGTAACACAATTTTTAAAATAGTATAAAATGTAACACTAAATGCTCAACAAAATTTCGCCTCAAACAGCTAAGATTTCTATCAGTAAAGCTAAGCCTATATGGCGACTACAGATGTATCTAAAATTCCAAAAACATTTCCTAAAATTTCATGAAGATACAATGAATCTTTGTACCAAATATCATATGCTTATCTTTAGTAATAAGCCTGTAATGTAATTACAAACATCCACAAAATTCGTATGCCTGAGAAGTCGACGCAAACTTGCTCTCTCCAAACATAAAAGCTCACTGAAGCAACTACAATAGTCACACAAAGCTTAGCTGTATGTTTCTGGAAACTGGACAACATATGCAATCCCTTGGCGGAAATTTGGATCTCGTAACACCATTGATTAATTCACAAAAGAGCAAAGAAAAAGTATCACGAAATAACCACTGCCACGAAATTACCAATGTTTACCCTACTGTTATCTGGAAATTAACTACACGAAATTTTTGCTCATTCATAGACCACATACAATGCGACGTAGAACTTAACTCTTGCTGACAATTGTGAACTGTGAATGCGCTGTAAAAAAATAAAGTGGGTAGTCATAGATACAACGAAGTCAGGTAATAAAAAAACACACACTATATTGTTCTTCTTAGCCAAAAATAACTAGTCATGTGAAGCAAATACTGTTCTGACAGTATCCTAATTTAGACTAAATTTGGCGCCTGTTGGGAGTACTGAGTGAGAAATATTGTGCAGTTTCTAAGGCATAAAATTTTTCGGAAAAGTGTAGGGGAAAATTTTGCATTTCTGCGGGAATTTTTTCATTCTCACATCACTACCATTATAATCGCATAGAATTGGTTCGACGGGCGTGTCTGGTTGAGAGTGAATGCACCTGCAACGTCAGTATGCCTTAGGTGTTGAAAATATTCCGTACAAAATAGCTAACGGATGTTGTAGTGAGATCTGAGATCGCTTGAATGCGGGTCCCTCACAATCCGAGTACCACGGGAAAAATTACAGTGTAATTGCATGGTCACACGTGCTGTGTTGCGACACGCAATCCCAGCGAATCGAGAAAAATGAAGCCGGCACACAGGTGGTCAAGAAATTTCAATTCGTGGTGTATCAGTAAACCGATAGTCGATGAGACTTGGAGACAAGGAGGAGTTGCGTAACACTAGATAATGCAATATTTACAGCTGTAGAAGGACGGATCATGTCACGACCGCTTGATGATTACAAATGAAAAGAAGAAGGTCGAGGAAAGGATTTAGCCACCTGTTTGTTCTTGAAACCCGGCTGACACGCATTAGATAAGTATAGGCCAACACCACGATTTTATATTGACTAAATGTACGAAGTATCCGAGAATGATGCCCGATAGAAGAAAAATAAGTCTCAAGTAATACATTTATTACTCACTTACTGTACTTACTGGCTTTTAAGGAACCCGGAGGTTCATTGCCGCTGTCACATAAGCCCGTCATTGGTCCCTATCCTGACCAAGATTAATCCAGTCTCTACCATCATGTCCCACCTCCCTCAAATCCATTTTAATAGACTATTATCTTCCCATCTACGTCTCGGCCTCCCCAAATGTATTTTTCCCTCCGGCCTCCCAACTAACACTCCATATGCACTTCTGGATTCGCCCATACGTGCTACATGCCCTGCCCATCTCAAACGTCTGGATTTAATGTTCCTAATTATGTCAGGTGAAGAAAACAATGCGTGCAGTTCTGTGTTGTGTAACTTTCTCCATTCTCCTGTAACTTCATCCCTCTTAGCCCCAAATATTTTCCTAAGCACCTTATTCTCAAACACCCTTAATCTCTGTTCCTCTCTCAAAGTGAGAGTCCAAGTTTCACAACCATACAGAACAACCGGTAATATAACTGTTTTATAAATTCTAACTTTGAGATTTTTTGACAGAAGACTAGATGACAAAAGCTTCTCAACCGAATAATAACAGGCATTTCCCATATTTATTCTGCGTTTAATTTCCTCCCGAGTGCCATTTATATTTGTTACTGTTGTTCCAAGATATTTGAATTTTTCCACCTCTTCGAAAGATAAATCTCCAATTTTTATAGTTCCATTTCGTACAATATTCTGGTCACGAGACATCACGATTTTATATTGTCTAAATATACGAAGTATCCAAGAATGTGTCCAATAGAAAAAAAATAAGTATCAAGTCTAGTATGTAGTATAGTACTGAGAAATTGAACTCAAAGTAACACGAATAACTAACTTTTTTATACTTAGTAAATTTCTAGGTCTATGTGTGCTCCGGGGGCAAAGGCTAATTGAGATTTCCCCGTCTCTGATTGAGTCAAAAACCCTGATAGAATTGATATTTAAACCTTGCGGCGAATTTCACTGAAGTCTGGAGGGCTTAGTCAAATCCAATCTCCTCACCTCCACTCTGGGGCCCCCTGGGATCTTTCAAGATGCGAAAGAGAGAGTGGTGTGCGGAAAGCAACGGGAAGCTACCGCATTTACCTTTCCCAAGAAAAACTGCAAACATGGCATGATGAGTCCCTATCCTGTACAAGATTAATACAGTCCCTACCATCCCACCTCCCTTAAATCCATTTTAATATTATCCTCTCATCTACGTCTCGGCCTCTCCAAAAGTCCTTTTCCCTCAGGTCTTCCAACTAACACTCTATACGCCCTGCTCATCTCAAACGTCTGGATTTAATGTTCCTACTAATTATGTTAGGTGAAGAATACAATGTGTGGTTGTGCGTTGTGTAATTTTCTCCATTCTCGAGTAACTTCATCCTTCTTAGCTCAAAATATTTTCCTAAGTACCCTATTCTCGAACATTCTTAACCTCTGTTCCACTCTCAAGGTGAGAGTTCAGGTTTCACAACGTACGGAACAACCGGCAATAAAATTATTTTATAAATTCTAACTTTCAGTTTTTTTGAAAGCAGACTGGATGATAAAAGCTTCTCAACAGAATAATAACAGGCATTTCCCATATTTATTGTGAGTTTAATTTTCTCTGGAGTGCCATTTATATTTGTTACTGTTGCTCCAAGATATCTGCATTTTTCCACTTCTTCAAAGGATAAATTTCCTATTTTTATATTTCCATTTCCGTGTTTTCACTAATAGTGGTGGATTTTTTGTAACATATTCACGTCATCCGCACAAAAAAGCAGCTGTTGTGACACCTTCGATTCCATAACCTTGCTGTTTTCCTGGACTTTCCTAATAACATACTCTAGAGCAAAGTTAAAAAGTAAAGGTGATAGTGCATCTCCTTGCTTTAGCCCACAGTGAATTGGAAAAGAGTCAGACAGAAACTGGCCTACGGACTCTGCTGTATGTTTCACTGAGACACATTTTAATTAATCGAACTAGTTTCTTGGGAATACCAAATGCAATAAGAATATTATATAAAACTTCTCTCTTAATCGAGTCATACGCTTTATTTAATTCTTCGAATACCTGGTATACTGTGCTCTTATACTCCCTTTTTTCTCCAATATCTGTCGAATACAAAAACTCTGACTAATAGTCGATCTATTACGCCTAAACCCACACTGATGATTCCGAATAATATTGGACAAAATTTTGTACAACGTCATCAAAAATGAATCCTCGAAAGTTACTGCAGTTAGTCTTTCCCCTCTTCATAAATATAGGTACAATTATAGACTCCTACCGTTCTCATCCTTGATCGTGTTTATCCTTGCCTGATATCCTTTCTTAAATATCTTTATGTCCTTATACAAATTTCTTAAGTTTTTATCCTTAGTATTTGTGTCTGATACATCTAAGAAATCCTGTATAATGAACGTACCGACAAGACATGAATATCATTAGTATTTGCTGTTATGCACAGCACGGGCGTTGCTGTGTTGATCTATATATGGCAGTGTTCTATTTCAATTCATAGCGTTATAATTGCCAGACATCAGGAATCGTATGGAATTACGTTCGCAGCAACATCATAATACTCACCTTCAATATTAAGAACTCTATGCCTTACGTGACTAGAGACATTTGCAATGTAAGGCCCATTCACAATGAAAATTAAACATAGCCGTAATATAAACACAAAAGTTTGCGCCCAGGCTACCAAATGGGATCATTCACAATGATTCACATAAACATTGACATAAACATTACCGTAAAACGTTCACATAAAAGTTCGCAAACTCCAAACTTTCATGCTTATGCTTACGTCATTTGCAAACAGAACACAATCGTGGAGCGCTGAAGTATACGCCAGAATGTGAGGAAATGGTGTCGTTGTTATGTTTCCATGGTTACCAAGTATGTTTGCTGTTATGTTTATGTTCCCATCGTGAATGATGGTATGACTTCTTGATTTTACCGTAACGTTAAGTTAACGCTTACGTTATGTTTAATTTTCATTGTGAATGAGCCTTAAATGTTGCGTTGTTATGTATATCCATTTTATTGTTAATCTTACCCTATCTTGGAATAACGGACGCACAATAGATGAGCTAAACTCGTGAACCGAGACTGAGCTCGAACGTGAGTTTGAATCCTGATTGGGGTTTTCCGACGGTTAATCTTACTATATGGTAAATGTTAGGCAATATTACAGCGAATTTTCTCTCCTATCTTTCTATCACCAGTTCCATCGACACTAGATGGCCACATAGATTATACAATATTTTATTATTATTATTATTATTATTATTATTATTATTATTATTATTATTATTATTACAGAACTGCACGCATTGTATTCTTCACCTGACATAATTAGGAACATTAAATCCAGTCGTTTGACATGGGGAGGGCATGTAGCACGTATGAGCGAATCCAGAAATGCATATAGATTGTTAGTTGGGAGGCCGAGACGTAGATGGGAGGATAATATTAAAATGGATTTGATGGAGGTGGGATATGATGGTAGAGAATGGATTAATCTTGCTCAGGATAGGGACCAATGGCGGTCTTATGTGAGGGCGGCAATGAACCTCCGGGTTCCTTAAAAGCCAGTAAGTAAATATTATTATTATTATTATTGTTATTATTATTATTATTATTATTATTATTATTATTATTATTATTATTATTATTATTACAGAACTGCACGCATTGTATTCTTCACCTGACATAATTAGGAACATTAAATCCAGACGTTTGAGATGGGGAGGGCATATAGCACGTATGGGCGAATCCAGAAATGCATATAGTGTGTTAGTTGGGAGGCCGGAGCGAAAAAGACCTTTGGGGAGGCCGAGACGTATATGGAAAGATAATATTAAAATGGATTTGAGGGAGGTGGGATATGATGATAGAGAATGGATTAATCTTGCTCAGGATAGAGACCAATGGCGGGCTTATGTGAGGGCGGCAATGAACCTCCGAGTTCCTTAAAAGCAAGTAGGTATGTATTATTATTATTTTTGCTCTAGGATATGCCATTAGGAAAGTTAAGGGTTTGGAATTGAACGATTTCATCACCTGCTTGTTTATGCGGATGACGTGAATATGTTAGGAGAAAATTCACAAACGATTAGGAAAAACACGGGAATTTTACTTGAAGGAAGTGAAGAGATAGATTTGAAAGTAAATCCCGAAAAGACAAAGTACAGTATATGATTATGTGTCGTGACCAGAACATTGTACGAAATGGAAATATAAAAATTGGAAATTTATCCTTTGAAAAGGTGGAAAAATTAAAATATCTCGGATCAATAATAAGAAATATAAATAACACTCGGGAGGAAATTAAACGCAGAATAGATATGGGAAATACATGTTATTATTCTGTTGAGAAGCTCTTGTCATCCAGTCTGCTGTCAAAAAAGCTGAAAGTTAGAATTTATAAATAATCATATTACCGGTTTTTCTCTATGCTTGTGAAACTTGGACTCTCACTTTGAGAGAGGAACAGAGGCTAAGGGTGTTTGAGAATAAGGTTCTTAGGAAAATACAGTATTTGGAACTAAGAGGGATGAAGTTACAGGAGAATGGAGAAGTTACGCAACGCAGAACTGCACGCATTGTATTCTTCACCTGACAATTAGGAACATTAAATCCAGACGTTTGAGATGGGCAGGGATATAGAAATAAATGCTAGAGTGTTATTTGGGAGGCCGGAGGAAAAATGACGTTTGGAGAGGCCGAGACGTAGATGGGAGGAGAATATTAAAATGGATGTGAGAGAGGTGGGATATGATCCTCGGGACTGGATTAATCTTGCTCAGGATAGGGACCGACGGCGGACTTATGTGAGGGCGGCAATGAGCTTTCGGGTTCTCGAAAAGCCATTTGTAATTATCGTCATCATCATCATCATCATGAATTATTTAGGATTCGGATTTGTGACATGTTTCTATGAATTTACCTTAAGAAAGATGTGCTGTCCACCGCTGTGGAATAATAGTTATCGTGTCTAACCGTGAAACGAGCGGGCCCGGGTTCAAATCGTGGTTGGGGCAAGTTACCTGGTTGAGATTTTTCCCAGGGTTTTTCCTCAACCCATAAGAGGAATTGCTGGGTAACTCTGGACTTTGGACTTATTTCGCTAGCATTATCACCTTCAATTCATACAGACGCTAGATAATAATTGCCATTGATAAATTGTCATAAAATAACCAATAAAAATTATTACACTCAAGTAGACCTACTGTATTTTTCCACTGTAAATCTTGCCAGACTCGCCAGAATTGGAATCCAGGCCTTTGCCGTCATAGTTTAGGACATAACCATTCGGTTAATGGTGCTCTGTATTGAAGCACAAATCGATATGTGGGACGCATTTATGAATGTGAATTAATATCTATATTTGAGAGATGAAGATAAGCTAACACTGTCACATGTGAAATGTAACATTTTACTTGAAGTGGCGATTGTGTGTCCAAGATAGGCGTAGTGACAACTGAAAGTGCAGATGCTGTCCGTTCTACCTACTGCCGCTTTACATGACAATAGCCTTCCAAGTGTCATCAATATTTCCTTGACAGAGAGAACATTGTGAATAGGTTTCTCTAGAAATGTGGAGTAAAATTGTAGCATACTGTATATGGAATGAATTGTTATTCAAACCGTAACTTCCTCCCTTTCATAACGCATGTGACAATTTCACGCAGAGTAAGTGAAATAATTTCATTAAATTCAAACAATAAATTTAATGTAACGGTCTTTTTATAATATTGTATTAATAATTAATTGCTGGAAGGATAAATTAATAGTCTGTCTATTAGCTCTAAAAATTTTGAATAAGTGACCCTGAAGAAGAAGAAAAATGACTGGAAAGACCACTTTCAACATCCCTTTGTTCGTTGAATCATTTGACACTAATTTGTGTGATCATTGAGGAAGCTAAAGAAGGAGAAATTGACTCCTTTAATATTTTCATTTCCTTTGTATCTAAATTACAACTCCCGTGGAAGTTTCATTTGGGCTGATATTAATTTGTATTCATTGTGCGTACCTAGAACCAGAAGTCTCGCTTCTATAATGCAGTGCTTTTATCGTTATTGCCTTGTATAGTTGTAAGGATGTAAGGTTTTAATTTTCTCTTTTCTTAATGTCAATTCTGGAATCTCTTAAATATAGTCCCTGCTATGAAGACTTCTATAGAAGGATGTATTGAAGACACAATGGCTTTGTGCGTGAACGAGCAATTTGAAGCGTACACACAATAAGTGGAAGTAGTTTTATTTGCGTAAAATTACGAGTATGAGGATTATTGTTTAACAATGGTTATTAGATTTTTTTGGTCCTACAGAATATATCTGTTACGGTAACAATGGTTATTGTTTTTTTTGGTCCTACAAAATATATCTGTTATGGTAACAATGGTTATTAGTTTTTTCTTTTTTTGGTCCTACAGAATATATATTATGGTAGCAATGGTTATTAGTTTTTTCTTTTTTTTGGTCCTACAGAATATATATTATGGTAGCAATGGTTATTAGTTTTTTCTTTTTTTTGGTCCTACAGAATATATATTATGGTAGCAATGGTTATTAGTTTTTTTCTTTTTTTGGTCCTACAGAATATATATTATGGTAGCAATGGTTATTAGTTTTTTCTTTTTTTGGTCCTACAGAATATATATTATGGTAGCAATGGTTATTAGTTTTTTTCTTTTTTTGGTCCTACAGAATATATATTATGGTAGCAATGGTTATTAGTTTTTTCTTTTTTTGGTCCTACAGAATATATATTATGGTAGCAATGGTTATTAGTTTTTTCTTTTTTTGGTCCTACAGAATATATATTATGGTAGCAATGGTTATTAGTTTTTTCTTTTTTTGGTCCTACAGAATATATCTGTTATGGTAGCAATGGTTATTAGTTTTTTCTTTTTTTGGTCCTACAGAATATATATTATGGTATCAATGGTTATTAGTTTTTTCTTTTTTTGGTCCTACAGAATATATCTGTTACGGTAACAATGGTTATTAGTTTTTTTTTCTTTTTTTGGTCCTACAGAATATATATTATGGTAACAATGGTTATTAGTTTTTTTTTGGTCCTACAGAATATATATTATGGTAACAATGGTTATTAGTTTTTTTTCTTTTTTTGGTCCTACAGAATATATATTATGGTAGCAATGGTTATTAGTTTTTTCTTTTTTTGGTCCTACAGAATATATCTGTTACTTTAACAATGGTTATTATTTTTTTTTTTGCAGAATATATGTTACGGTAACAATGGTTATTAGTTTTTTTTTTCTTTTTTGATCCTATAGAATATATATTACGGTAACAATGGTTATTAGTTTTTTTCTTTTTTTGATCCTATAGAATATATATTATGGTATCAATGGTTATTAGTTTTTTTTATTTTTTTTTTGATCCTACAGAATATATATTATGGTAGCAATGGTTATTAGATATTTTTTGGTCCTACAGAATATATCTGTTACGGTAACAATGGTTATTAGTTTTTTTGTTTTGCAGAATATATTTGTTATGGTAACAATGGTTATTAGTTTTTTCTTTTTTTGATCCTACAGAATATATATTATGGTAGCAATGGTTATTAGATATTTTTTGGTCCTACAGAATATATCTGTTACTTTAACAATGGTTATTTTTTTTTTTTGCAGAATATATGTTACGGTAACAATGGTTATTAGTTTTTTTTTTCTTTTTTGATCCTATAGAATATATATTACGGTAACAATGGTTATTAGTTTTTTCTTTTTTTGATCCTACAGAATATATATTATGGTAGCAATGGTTATTAGTTTTTTTTTCTTTTTTTTTTGATCCTACAGAATATATATTATGGTAGCAATGGCTATTAGATATTTTTTGGTCCTACAGAATATATCTGTTACGGTAACAATGGTTATTAGTTTTTTTGTTTTGTTTTGCAGAATATATTCGTTATGGTAACAATGGCTATTAGATTTTTTCTTTTTTTGATCCTACAGAATATATATTATGGTAGCAATGGTTATTAGATATTTTTTGGTCCTACGGAATATATCTGTTACGGTACAATGGTTATTATGGCGTGTGGATAAGCTTCAGGGCTTCTACCGCGTTGTCTTGGTGTTATTGGCTGACGTTTCGACCGCTGTGTTGTGGCCATCTTCAGAGCAGTTGTTGGATAAGGAAATAGTGTGCCAGTACTTATATATATATATATATATATATATATATATATATATATATATATATATATATATATATATATAGTAGTCTCGATGGGGGGGAGTACTTGCTGTGATAGGTCGTAGGTTCTCCTTCTGGCATCTGATTGGTCCTACGTGGTCCAATCCGGTTGAGGTCTGTATGAAGGGGAGTATTCATATTAAATACTGGCCCTCATATGGTCCGAAAGAGTGATCTTTATACCGTGCCCGTTGTCCGGATGAAGGGGGGGGGGGCGCAGCGTACATGTGGAGACCTGGTTTCTCGTACCTAAGTATAGGTTGTAGGTTCTTCTTCTGGCATCTGCTTGGTCCTATTGGACCACGTAAGACCAATCAGATGCCAGAAGAAGAACCTACGACCTATCACAGCAAGTACTCCCCCCCATCGAGACTACTATATATATAAGTACTGGCAGACTATTTCCTTATCCAACAACTGCTCTGAAGATGGCCACAACACAGCGGTCGAAACGTCAGCCAATAACACCAAGACAACGCGGTAGAAGCCCTGAAGCTTATCCACACACCATGTACACTAGCCGCGGAAGCCTACGCGAACACAATGGTTATTAGTTTTTTTTCTTTTTTTGGTCCTACAGAATATATATTATGGTAGCAATGATTAGATATTTTTTTGGTCCTACAGAATATATCTGTTACGATAACAATGGTTATAATTTTTTTTTTTTTGGTTTTGCAGAATATATATGTTATGGTATCAATGGTTATTAGATTTTTTGGTCCTACGGAGTATATGTTACGGTAACAATAGTTATTAGTTTTTTTTGGTCCTATGGAATATATCTCTTATGGTAAAAAATCTTTACTTAGATTGTTGTTTAAGTATTTTTAATCCACTTTATGTAATGTGGACTTTACATCACTAATAAAAATGTTGTAAATACATTCATTACGTAACTAGTTAGGTAATAATACTTCCTATTACGCAACTAGTTATGAAATCATCAAATAACGTTTGTCATCAGCAAGGAGCGAAAGTTAGTGCTGATAGAAGAGAGAAAAGTGGTTTCAGGTTAACTTTGCTCTAGACTCCCTCTACTGTGCACAGTAGAAGGCGGCGTGGGTCGTGTCCCGTTGAACTACTGTGCCTTAGTTGTTCGCTGTTTAGGGTAAAGGTTGGTGATATTGTCATATGAGCAGTATTGTGATAGTTCTTTTTGAGAGTTTATTACAATTTTACTGAGCAAGAGGAAGGTCGGTTTTATGCGTCCTCTACAGAAGACAACAGATTCAATTCAGCTTCATGGACAATGAGTTGTTGAGAGCAAGTCCTCTCATGTGGACAGTTCATATCTGGAAATCCAGGCATCGTGCTGTAAAAATGAGACTGTGAGCAATTCACAAAAACATAAAAGGAGTCAAGAACAAACAATTAGACTTTTCCAAACAGAAACATTATTCGTGACCGAAAGGGTTAAGGTGATGTTCGTGGACAAGTTTCTGCACAAACCGTTCCTTCTCTCGCTCAGTAAAATTGTAAAAATTCTCAGTATTACACAATATTACTCGTATCACAATATTACCAACCTTTACCCTACTTTCTTTGTGTTGCAGTCGGCGAGTAACCTTTTCTAATTGGTTGTTTTACGACGCTTTATAAACTGCGACAAGCAACTTACATCATGGACTAGTGACCACAGAATTTCATATTAATCTAAAAAAAAAAAAAAAGTGTAAAAATATTGTATTTTGCGTTTTATAATCGCTAATTTCTTGTAAGATAACGCAATATTTTCGTATAAATTGGAAAGAGACTTTTACGTGAAATAATAACTCTATCTTACGTATTAGGCGTCAAAATGATGAAAAAAATCTAAGTCGATATATCCTTGGTATTTGTGGTAATAATATGTGGTATTATTGGACAATGTCTGATCTATTTTGCAACAGATAAACTTTGAAGGACTTGTGTAAATAATAAATTCAACTATAAAGGGATAGTTCTTTTCTAGTTGAACATACACATTTACATAAACTTTGCTTTACAATGGGACAATAAAAATTCTGTAAATCTTTTATTTAATGGAGTCTACTATAGAATTGGATACTTCGAAGGAACTCCTCCTCCTTTCTTTCTTTTTTTTTTCTTTTTTCTTTTTTTTTTTTTTGCTACTGAATCGCAAATTAAACGATGATAGAAAGTAAAATTGTAATAATGATATGACGATTAATCCCCGATCTGTGTAATAATTGTTTGCAACTTAATCGACAGCATATTTTAAATAAATTTATTATTATTAGGCCTGTTACTTTAAATCTGTAAAAGTGTGATATTTTCGATATTATTGTAAAAATGAAGTTGATATTAAATTAATACGCTATATAATATAATTATAGTTGCTGCAAGAGTGGTGTTTTAGAGAGTGATTTATATAATACATCTTTCTTTCTTTGTTTGTTTGTTTGTTTGTTTGTTTCTTTCTTTCTTTCTTTCTTTCTTTCTTTCTTTCTTTCTTTCTTTCTTTCTTTCTTTCTTTCTTTCTTTCTTTCTTTCAAAACGAATGATGCTAGCCACAATTTGTTATACTTCAAATGTAGAGTATCTTTGGGAGATTAGTACCCGCTATAGCAAATGTTGAAAATTCTTTATTTATTCGGCTGTAAATTCACTTAATGACCAGTTTTTAACGTCAAATTAAACAGGAGCTTTGATTCCCTGTCACGAGATGCGCAGATGTTTATTCTTTATTCTGTATATTTGTCATATTCTTTTAGAGATCCAGTTGTTTCCAATATTTGTTTATCAGTCTCAGTATTTCGTTTCTTTGGGGGGATTACGAACACCGAATTCTCTCTGGTATGCCCTTTGAGTAGCTGTAATTGAATTCGTAATCCAGTATTGCTTCACAAGGTAGAGCTTTTAATTTAATGTGTACTGCATTTTCAGTGACCAAAACAAAATGTCGAAAACAGCTGCCAACAATACGGAATAAAGAATAAACATCTGCGCATCTCGTGACAGGGAATCAAAACTTATGCTTAATATTTTGACGTTAAAAACTGGTCATTAAGTGAATTTCCAGCCGAATAAGTAAAGAATTTTCAACATTTGCTATAGAGGTTAGTGATCTCCGAAAGATACTCTACATTTGAGGTATAACAAATTGTGGCTAGCATCATTCGTTTTGAAATAAAGAAAGGAATGTGTTACTTCTATATAAATCACTCTGTAGTAGCAATAATAATAATAATAATAATAATAATAATAATAATAATAATAATAATATGCAGTGAAACTTTTCTTAACGGACACTTCCTAATAGCGGACACATCTAATTACGGACACTTTGAAATTCACCTGCAGAATTCCATGTGCTGTTATGGGAAAATTGCTTCTCAATAGCGGGCAGGTATATAGGGTAAAGGTTGTTAATATTGTGATAGTTCATTTTGAGAATTTATTACAATTTTACTGAGCGAGAGGAAGATCGGTTTTTTGCGTCAACAAATGAACGGAATGTTCGTGGACAAGTTTCTGCACAAAACCGGTCCTTCTCTCGCTCAATAAAATTGTAATAAATTCTCAAAAAGAGCTATCACAATATTAGCAACCTTTACCCTACATCGTTTTTACTTTACATTTTCTCAATAGCGGACACGGAACACACTTAAAAGATCGACAGTCATCTAGTGACCCTACTCGTACTTTCTTAAGTCTTGATATATATCTTACATGCGATTCGTAACGTCTTATCGTACAGTTCTTCTACTTCAGTCACAGAAAAGTCGTCCTTTGTAGAACTTCCGCCATCAATTCTTACCTTCCCTTGCTGCGCTATGATATGGGTCGCCATATTAAATGATCAGTGTAATGTGATCGACATATTCATGATGGTAATTTGTATTGCCAGTAGACAAAAAAATATCCGAATAATGCAAGAAAAATTCAAAATAAAAGTAGGCTATATAGTTCGTGTTGAAGTGAAACGAGTTTATATTGCATCCTGCATTGTCTGTGATGTCTCAGAAACAAGGTGAGATTTCATCAACTTCCCAGCCCTAATTATAATAATAAGTAGTGTCTTGTGCAGCAAATGCTGCTGCAAACTAAGTTCGTTAGACGTTCAAATAAAAATTTTTCAGATTTATTTTCAATAAAGAATACTTGTCTTTTTTATAGTTATTTGCTTCCATAATAATGAAACATACTCCCTCTGAATGGATTTTTTTAGGCCAAATACTTTCTCTCGAACCTATCCAACCTCAGTTTTTGAGTTTCAACGCGAAAACGCAAGTATCAATGTCAGGACGATAGCACTAGCTATTTGAGGTCATTGCGGATTGTAGGCAAAAGTTAAAATGTCAGGTTTGCTAAGCTTTCAAACAATAGCAATTTCGTATAGCTGCTGCATGTAGAACTTGAAATGTAGAGCGTAAAATCATTTTATCCTACTAAGAGATCTTGCTGAAATGATCTGGAGACTACAACATTTTCTAGGCCTCTTATTTTATCAGTAAGTAATACCTTTTTATATATTTTCCTTAGGAACTGTAATTTTTGCGCTCTCTCGAGCCAATACTGAAGACAGTGACACATCAATATCTACACTACACCGCCATTAAGTATATAAAAAAGACCCAACCCGACTGGGTTAATAAGTATAAAAATATTTGGTTTTTAATAACAATATTATTATCTTAAGTTTTGTAGTTATATATAGCAGCCACTCAGTAAATTATAGAAATGAAGAACTAAATTAAAATATTCTCTACATTTACTTACACAACCTCAAAACGTTTCACTTTCATGTCATCAATATAGCATCAATATTATGTACAGTTAATGAAAAATAGATGCATCATGATATTAACTATAATAATATTTAATTTCTAGTGGTAATAATGTCATCAAACCACCTCAAGTTTCGTAGATTTGAATATCCAATACACAACTGTACTCAGAAAATTATTATACACTGCAGAATCAGTTTTTAATAACAAATTGGATTGAGCTCTAAATATGTCGGCAATCCTGCAGGTCATGGCCTTCGTGTAATAGCCTATTGTTTATTGTAGTGTGTGTTTTGTTCTGAAATTCAATCAAATCGGCCGTGATTCGATAAAATTAGTTCT